>NC_079194.1:262772924-263122507 GCF_029499605.1 Hyla sarda | reverse complement strand
TTTGCCCATTCTTCCTTACAAAAGTCTTCCAGTTCTTTGAGATTTCTGGGCTGTCCGTCACACAGTGCTCTTTCAAGGTCTATCCATAGATTTTCAATTATGTTGAGGTCAGGAGATTGTGAAGGCCATGGCAAAACCTTCAGTTTACGCCTCTTGATGTAATTCCCCGTGGATT
Organism: Hyla sarda; assembly: GCF_029499605.1. NCBI lineage: Eukaryota > Metazoa > Chordata > Amphibia > Anura > Hylidae > Hyla > Hyla sarda. The sequence continues at coordinate 263,122,332 of NC_079194.1, read as the reverse complement.
TCAAGGTGTGTTTAGGATCAATATCCATTTGTAGAAGCTATCCTCTTTTTAACTTCAGCTTTTTCACCAGATGGCATCAAGTTAGCATCCAAAATTTGCTGACTTTTTTTTAATCCATTTTTCCTTCTACTCGTGAGATGTTCCCTGTGCCACTGGCTACAATACAACCCCAAAGCATGATTGATCCACCCCCATGCTTAAGAGTTGGACAGAGGTTCTTTTAATTAAATTCTGTTCCCCTTCTTCTCCAAACGTACCTTTGCTCATTCCGGCCAAAAAGTTAAATTTTAACCTCATCGGTCCAAAGAACTTGTTTCCAAAATGCATCAGGCTTGTCTATATGTTCATTTGCAAAGTTCAAACGTTGATTTTTGTGGTGAGGACGTAGAAGAGGTTTTCTTCTGATGACTCTTCCATGAAGGCCATATTTGTACAAGTATCTCTTTATAGTGGAATAGTGTACCACAACTCCAGTGTCTGACAGATCTTTCTGGAGGGATTGTGCAGTCAAACGTGCATTTTGAATTGTTTTTCTCACAATCCTGCGAGCTGTTTTGTCTGATATTTTTCTTGGTCTTCCAGATCTTGCTTTAACTTCCACTGTTCCTGATGTCTGCCATTTCTTAATTACATTCCGAACAGAGGATATTGGCATCTGAAAACGTTTTGCTATCTTCTTATAGCCTTCTCCAGCTTTGTGAGCGTCAACTATTTTCAGTTTCAGATTTCTAGACAACTGCTTAGAAGAACCCATGGTGCTGATTGTTGGGGCAAGGTCAGATGAGTCTGGGCATTTAAAACCTTTGAGATTGACATCACCTGGTCTTCCCAGATGATGATTGAGAACAATCCATGACACTGGCAGGTCTCAGCTTTGCAAAGGGGGCAGTGCATGCTATAAATTCAGCAGGGTGCCCAAACTTTTGTAGACGCCATTTTTTTTGTTTTCTGTTCTTTTGAAAGTGTAAATGATGGAAATAAAATCTAACTTTTGTTGACATATTATAATTTTGTAATTTGATTTCATATTATAATATTGTAATTTGATGCCTTTTGGAGATTTTTCCATCTTTCCTCGGCTTCTTTATGCACATTAATACAAATTTTTACCTGGGGTGCCCAAACTTTTGATCCCCACTGTACTATTGATGATACCGTATGTGTACAGCAGAGCCACAGTTGTGGAGAGTAGTAAGTAGATAGGCAAGAACCTGAAAAATTACCAGTCACTGAATATGTGAGTAGAGCATGTGACAACTTAGTTGAGTCTTTAAAACAGATAACAAGGATATACTAACCATTTAAGTATATAGTAAATCTAATGATGGCACACAAGGGGTTGAGCTAGATAGCTCATTACCATACTCTTAGCTTGATCATACTATATGTATGATACAGTAGCATGTAAACAACAATACAGAGACCATTACAGTGCAAATATGCTCTTATAGTTCACATACCCTATAGATGCCACAAATAGTAAACCAGAAGTAAACAAACTAACAGTGCGTACTCAAGTAGAAAACAGACATGGTGCACATCTACAATCTTGCACAATCTCAGCATAATTTCAAAAACTAACAGGTTGTTAGTATATACGTTTTGATCAAAAAGTACAAAGCCCACTCGCCACGTCAAGGCCACCTATTTAGAGTGGGTCCCTAGCATAAAATGGCGTAGCACTGGGCGACGACCACCACCGCCGCGACACCAGTGCCCACAGGGGTAACGACCCACTGGCAGAGCGGCCCCAACGCCACTCAAACCAGTCCATGGGTCGCACCTCCCCGCAGATACGGCGCCACGGCAGCAACGGACGCCGCACAGCACCACACCAGTTCAAACTAACAGTGCACCAGCAGTAAAATAGACAGTGATGCCATAAGCAGGCAGATTCTTAAGTGTCCAGATGAGGTAGATATACACGTCTCAACATGTTTCATGGCCCAGATCATCAGTAGACCGATAGGAGCAAAATAACAGTGAGCATGCCATACTGTGTATGTGATGGTCCGGATGTGTGAGCTGTCCCCCCTGTTGTCCCTCCTCCCTCCCTCACTCACCCCCTAAGCCATGGGGCTAGGGTAAGTGATAGCCAGGTGTGATACTATTTATTTCCTATTGTTGTTGTTCGATCGATATATATTACCTCTTGTGAGGTTTAATCCATACAGTGTTGTTTGTTTTGTGCACCTATTGGGGTCATTATTATTTGTAGTCCTGTTAATTTGAGTCCTAATAAACCTTAACCCCTTAAGGACTCAGGGTTTTTCAGTTTTTGCACTTTCGTTTTTCCTCCTTACCTTTTAAAAATCATAACCCTTTAAATTTTCCACCTAAAAATCCATATTATGGCTTATTTTTTGCGTCACCAACGGGCTTCCGTTTCTACGCAGTGCATATTTTGGTAAAAATGACACCTTATTATTCTGTAGGTCCATACGGTTAAAATGGTACCCTACTTATATAGGTTTCATTTTGTAGTACTTCTGGAAAAAATCATAACTACATGCAGGAAAATTTATACGTTTAAAAATGTCCTCTTCTGACCCCTATAACTTTTTTATTTTTCCACATACAGGGTGGTATGAGGACTCATTTTTTGCGCCGTGATCTGAAGTTTTAATCGGTACCATTTTTGTTTTGATTGGTCTTTTTGATCACTTTTTATACATTTTTTAATGGTATATAAAGTGACCAAAAATATGCTTTTTTGGACTTTGGAATTTTTTTGCGCGTACGCCATTGACCGTGCAGTTTAATTAACAATATATTTTTATAGTTCAGACATTTACGCACGCGGCGATACCACATATGTTTATTTTTATTTACACGGTTTTATTTATTTTTTATGGGAAAAGGGGGGTGATTCAAACTTTTATTATGGAAGGGGTTAAATGACCTTTATTAAACACTTTTTTTTTTGCAGTGTTATAGGTCCCATAGGGACCTATAACACTGCACACACTGATCTCTCACGCTGATCACTGGCGTGTATTAACACGCCTGTGATCAGTGTTATCGGCGCTTGACTGCTCCTGCCTGGATCTCAGGCACGGAGCAGTCATTCGTCGATCGGACACCGAGGAGGCAGGTAAGGGCCCTCCCGGTGTCCTGTAAGCTGTTCGGGATGCCGCGATTTCACCGCGGCGGTCCCGAACAGCCCGACTGAGCAGCCGGGTTACTTTCACTTCAGACGCGGCGGTCAGCTTTGATTGCCGCGTCTGAAGGGTTAATACAGGGCATCACCGCGATCGGTGATGTCCTGTATTAGCCGCGGGTCCCAGCCGTTGATAGCCGCTGGGACCGACCCGATATGACGCGGGGACACCGCGTGACCCCGCGGCATATCGCGGGAGCCGGCGGAGGACGTAAATATATGTCCTTCGTCGTTAAAGGGGTACTCCGGTGGAAAACTTTTTTTTTTTTCTTTTAAATGAACTGGTGCCAGAAAGGTAAACAGATTTGTAAATTACTTCTATTAAAACATCTTAATCCTTTTAGTACTTTTTAGCAGCTGTATGCTACAAAGAAAATTCTTTACCTTTTTTTAATTTCTTTTTGTTGTCCACAGTGCTCTCTGCTGACACCATATAGGCATAGGTTTTCTATGGGGATTTTCTCCTGCTCTGGACAGTCCTGATACAGGCATCAGGTGTCAGCAGAGAGCACAGTGGACAACACAAAAAAGAAAATCAAAAAATAAAGATTTTCCTCTGTAGCAAACAGCTGCTAAAAAGTACTGAAAGGATTAAGATTTTTTAATAGAAGTAATTTACAAATCTGTTTAACTTTCTGGCACCAGTTCATTTAAAAAAAAAAGTTTCCCACCGGAGTATCCCTTTAAGTTTTATCTACGATTAGTTCTGAGTCCTATACCTTTTTTATTTTTCAGTATGCGAGGCTGTATGAGAGCTCATTTTTTGCACCATGATCTGAAGTCGGTACCATTTTTGTCTTGATGGGACTTTTTGATCGCTTTTTATAAAAAATTTTTAGGGTATGCAAAGTGACCAAACATATGCAATTTTGCACGTTGGTATTTTTGTACGAAAAACGCCATTGACCGTGTGGTTTAAATAACAATATATTTTTATAGCTTGGACATTTAGGCATGCGATGATACCACATATGTTTAATTTTGTTTACATTTTATTTTTAATGGGAAAGAGGGGTGATTCAAACTTTTAAGAAAGGGGTTAATTCATATTTATTAACTTTTTTTTACCACTTTTTATTTATTTATTTTTAACACAATTTTATAGTCCCCATAGGGAACTATTACATGCAATCTTCTGGCTGCATACACTGTTCAATGCTATGCCATAGCATAACATTGATCAGTGTTATCGGTGCTCTGCTGCTTCAGGCTGCTGAGGCTGACTGGAGCTTCACACCAACGATTGGACGGCGAGGAGGCATGTAAGGGCCCTCCCGCTGTCCTTTAAGCTGATCGGGACACTGCGGTTTCTCCGAGGTGGTCTCAATCAGCTCAGCTGAGCTGCCGGGATAGATATTTTTCAATTTTTGACGCCGCAATCAAAGTCTAAGGTGTTAATGCCGGACATGACCGGGATCAGTGATGTCCGGTATTAGTCACGGGTCCCAGCTAGTGCCCCGCGTCATAGAAGGGGACCAGGACGAGGGTATACAGGTACACCCTTTGTCCTTAAAGGGGTTCTCCGGTGCTTACACATCTTATCCCCTATCCAAAGGATAGGAGATAAGATGCCTGATCGCGGGAGTCCCGCAGCTGGGGACGCCCGTGATCATGCACGCAGCACCCCGTTTGTAATCAGTCCCCGGAGCGTGTTCGCTCCAGGTCTGATTACGAGCAACTACAGGGCCGGCGGCGTGTGACGTCACGCCTCCGCCCCGTGTGACGTCACGCTCCGCCCCTCAATGCAAGCCTACGGGAGGGGGCGTGATAGCTATCAAGCCCCCTCCCGTCGGCTTGCATTGAGGGGCGGAGCATGATCACGGGCGTCCCCAGCTGCGGGACTCCCGCGATCAGGCATCTTATCCCCTATCCTTTGGATAGGGGATAAGATGTGTAAGCACCGGAGAACCCCTTTAAAGAGTTAATGTGGATGGATTCAATCTCTGTATTTAAACCTTGCATGGATCACTTATTGTTGCCTGATAATGGCTGGGTGAGCCAGTAAAACAATGTTGCCTGTAACTCTACAGATGTTGGATTGAAAAAAAGTTTATCAAGTCCAATACCTCATACTGTACTTACAGGCCCCAATTGATCCACTAGAGGGAAAATATCACCCGTTTGCAGTAAAACAGAAAAAAAAAAATCCTTTCTGCACCTTACTAGCAATTGGACAGATCCTGAGATCAACAGTCTACATAAATATGCATGCATGTTGTGTTTTCAAAGAATATTTCCAAGCTTACTTTAATATATTTACACTTTCAGAAAGTACCATATGGTCCATAACTTTACATTAGAATTTACAATATTAAATATACATATGTAATCCTAGTTCCTGCAAGCTTGAATAGACAAAATGCATTCTGGTACCCTACTCTGCTTTTTGTATGAAAAATACATCAATGTGTTTTCATTTAATACACATTATAGCTTAACCAAGCACATCCTACACCACCGAGAGTCCACTAGAATATTAAACATTAAACTATTTTTTTTTAATGAAACCTGTACGTAGAGGGCTTCAATATTTGCATTCAATTTTAACAGTGCACCATGTGACTCTTCTGAAATAAGACAAATCTCTGCTATGTGTATTTGTTTTTAGGGCATGCAGAATCTCATCACTGACATATTTAGAAAATGTTAATACTCACGTGGTCTCATCATTTTGGAACTCCACTTTCCCAGCAACTTCTAGGTAGTCTTCTCCAGCTTTTGCACTACCTTCACTGGTCCTATAAGGTATTACAACCTTTCCCCTTGCACCTGACCCCCTTACCACTTTTGCCCTCATGGTACCTATACTTTCACTCACTCTCATGCTGCCTGACTCAAAGCTAAAGATACCTGCATGGTCATCATCAAATATAGTCACTGTGGCTCTCCTTCCTGTCCCCAACCTTACATGCCCAGGTCCATCCCTCACACCTCGTGCCTTGCGTGGGTTGCTTAGTTGCACATAGAAATGTTCATCTTCCTCAAAAACATCATCATCAATGATGCCAAGACGAATCTCCTTCTTGCTTTCTCCAGGCTGAAAAATAAGAGATCCTTCTGCCAGTTCATAGTCTGACCCCGCATTGGCTGTTCCATCCTCCGTCCTATAGTCTACCTGGACTGCCCCTTCACCCTCTGCCCTCTTACACAATACCCACACACTAACTGTTCCACAATTTTCAAAGCACTGATAGTGCGTGTGTTCAAATTCCACTTCCGTCCAGGTCTCCCCATTCTCTCCTCTACCACTCCCCTCTCCATCTTTGTTTCCACCATCTGTCAACGCTCTTCTTGCCTGATCTGCTGCATGTTTCTTTAGTACATTCCCAGCACCAATCATCATCCTGGTGGCCTGGATCCTATAAAATGCTCTGCTTTTTTGCTGTTGCACAAGAGCCTGGTAGTTTGCAAGCTCCATTAGTTGCTCCATGTCCTTTCCAGGATAACGTTGACGCATGTCTTTAAATACTCTAGCCATATCTCTTCTTTCCTCTTCTTCCTCTTCATCATCAAAATCTATAACTCTTTCACCACTAGTGATTCTCATTTCCCCTACATCTTCTTGTCCACCTGTATCTTCTGCACCAACCAAAACACCTCGGTTTTTGCCAGCTCTATACTTTGCTCGGCCTTGCCTTCGTCCTGAGTAACGGTAAAATAAAAGACGTCTGTCTGCCAGCCAGGCCTGTAGAACACACACTGGGAAAAAAAAGAATGTCAGTAGTGCTTCCCACACCTCCACTTCCCCAGGAGAGGACCAGGACAAAATCAGAAAAAGCCAAACATAAGCAAAAACACTCCAAAATGCAGTCACTGCAAAGACACGTGGGTGCCGAATGCGGCGAGTCTCACCATCAGGGACCACCATAACGCAGAGGCCAATAATCACAAACATGTTAAAAGCAGCAGAGCCAACGATAGTGCTGGGGCCCATGTCACCTGCTTCAAAGCCTCTTCCGACTACCTCTATGATGGAAAGCAAAATCTCGGGAGCTGATGAGCCCAGGGCCATCAGTGTGAGGTTTGAAACTGTTTCATTCCAGAGGCGTACACTTGTCACTGTCACCTCTCCATTCGGCCTCCGTAATGTGATTTGGCGCTCTTGTGAAGTGATGACCTCAATGGATGCCATAAAGCGGTCAGCTATGATGGACATTCCCAAGAACATGTAGACAAGTGCCACAAAATATACAATGGCACGTGCTGCACGATCCCCAGTGGATGGAGGGTGTGGTAGCCAGGCAGGTAGTATGACGCCATCTATGCACTCTTCCCTTTGGCTTGGGCCACAAGTTGAAGCATTTGGAGGAGGAGTAGAGGCACCAAATATTGAAGGGATGAGCATCAGGCTAAATATGAAAACATACATGGTGGAGAAAGAAGGGAAGTGAGGGTCCAGGGTTTGATGGATCACCTGAAATTAAAAAACAAACAAACATACATATTGGTTATACCATGTGAGTAACAAACTAGGTTATCTTCTATCTATCCCTATCTTTGATTGCATCTTTTTTTCTCCCTCTTAAGTAACTGGTATGATAAAGTATTACATTTACCATTAGTCTAATACTTATGACATGTTAAAACAATACCATTAGATGAGTCAGAAAACAAACTCTCATACAAAGAAAGCCATCATGTGGCAAATTTCTATGTATCAGTTTAGCAAAACATACAACTAAAGGTGCTTAAAGGGGTACTCCGGTGAAAACATTTTTCTTTTAAATCAACTGGTGGCAGAAAGTTAAACATATTTGTAAATTACTTCTATTAAAAAATCTTAATCCTTCCTGTACTTATTAGCTGCTGAATACTACAGAGGAAATTCTTTTCTTTTTGGAATGCTCTCTGATGACATCACGACCATAGTTCTCTCTGCTGACGTTGTCCCCCAGTCCCCAGCACTGCAAGGCAGCAGTGCTAACCACTGAGCCACCATGCTTCCCTTAGCGAACATCTACTATGCATGGTTGCTAAAATGGACAGAGATGTCAGCAGAGAGAACTGTGCTCGTGATGTCATCAGTGTTCCAAAAAGAAAGGAATTTCCTCTGTAGCATTCAGCAGCTAATAAGTACTGGAAGGATTAAGATTTTTAATAGAAGTAATTTACAAACATGTTTAACTTTCTGTCACCAATTGATTTAATAGAAAAAAGGTTTTCACCGGAGTACCCCTTTAATGAGATGAGAAAAATCTGGCAAAATTTACTAAGAAGTGAGATTTCTACAAATAGGCCTGGTGAAAGCTAGTGATTTTTGTATGCAAGAACACTGGTGTACAAGCTTTGATAAATTTCTCTATGTATGCGTTGGGGTATCTATTGCATAAAGGAGGTGTTCACAACTTCAACAGTTATTCCCCATGCTAAGGATGGAGGGAAGCAAGTTAAAGGGTACTCCCATGGAAAACTTTTTTTTTTTTTTTTTTTTTAAATCAACTGGCGCCAGAAAGTTAAACAGATTTGTAGATTATTTCTATTAAAAAATCTTAATCCTTCCAGTACTTTTTAGAGGCTGTATACTACAGAGGAAATGCTTTTCTTTTTGGATTTCTCTTCTGTCACGACCACAGTGCTCTCTGCTGTCCATTTTAGGAACTGTCCAGAGCAGGAGAAAATCCCCATAGTAAACAAATTCTGCTCTGGACAGTTCCTAAAATGGACAGCAGAGGTCAGCAGTGAGCACTGTGGTCATGACAGAAGAGAAATCCAAAAAGAAAAGCATTTCCTCTGTAGTATACAGCCCCTAAAAAGTACTGGAAGGATTAAGATTTTTTTTAATAGAAGTCATTTACAAATCTGTTAAATTTTCTGGCACCAGTTGATATAAAAAAATAAAAATAAATAATAATAATAATAGTTTTTCCACGGGAGTACCCCTTTAACTAATGGGGTCCAACCACTAGGACCTCTATTAAGCCAAAAAATGGGTAAAAAGTGTGTGCTTTATCTATTTGGGGGACAACATTCCTCTGTTCCCTGGATCATATGGAGTCCCAGGAGTTGGACCCATACTAATCAGCATGTTTTCCTCTATCCCATGGATAGGGTATAACTTTTGGAGTTGGGAATATGCCTTTTACAGACAAGTATTAAAGTCTGACAATCAAGCTCCACTTGTCCTCTCTCTTTGGCAGTAAAAAAGGAAAAGCAGTATGCCATTAGTTGTCACTGTCAGGAAATATACATGGTATAAAATGTCAAAGGAAAGGATAAACATTGCACTTCATACATCTACTGTGTGGGGTACATGATGAATAATTCATGTGTAAGTCTACGTACGGACAGGTTGTTCCTGAGCAGATCAACACCATCCAGGTTATAACATTGTCAGATTGAAAAAAAAAACTAATCTCAGAGTAACAATATACCTGACATATTGTTTTTAACAATGACATACTAGTAGAATCCCCTAAGAGCAGTTACTGTGTGTATGTGGAATAGCGCAGGTGATTTTACAGCCACAGATTGTATTAGTGTTCTGCTTAGGCTTCTACTGTTTAAGACATAAACTGCATGTCAGGGACTTTATGATCTTTTATTTTGTGCACTGTATACCGTATTTTTCGCCCTATAGGACGCACCGGCGTATAAGACGCACCCAATTTATAGGTGCAAAATCTAAAAAAATAAAGATTTTGAACCCAATAGTGGTCTTCAACCTGCGGACCTCCAGATGTTGCAAAACTACAACTCCCAGCATGCCCGGACAGCCGTTGTAGTTTTGCAACATCTGGAGGTCCGCAGATTGAAGACCACTGGTATAGGAGGTCCCTGCTGCTCCGGACCCGTCACCGCTGCCCTGGATGTCGCTCCATCGCTGTCGCCGTGTCCCCGTCGCTCCGGAACTTCTCTGCTGCCGGCCGGGTATCCTTGCTCTCCGTCGCCGCCATCACGTCGTTATGCACGCCGACGCACGTACGCGACGACGTGATGAAGAGGAAGGAGAGCGCCGGCATACAGGGTATCCCTGAACGGAGAAGACACCGAGGAGGCAGGTAAGGTCCCTCCCGGTGTCCTGTAAGCACTAACCCGGCTATTCAGTCGGGCTGTTCGGGACTGCCGCGGTGAAATCGCAGCGGTCCTGAACAGCCCAACTGAACAGCCGGGTTAGTGTCACTTTCCCTTCAGACGCGGCGATCAAAGCTGACCGCCGGGTCTGAAGGGAAAGTGACACTAACCCTTCGTCTGAAGGGTTAATACAGGGCATCACCGCGATCGGTGATGTCCTGTATTAGCCGTGGGTCCCGGCCGTTGATGGCCGCAGGTACCGCCGCGATAGGGGTATCACCGAGATAGTTTTGGGGAAGAAAAAGTGTGTCTTATACAGCGAAAAATACTGTACTTTATTCTGTTCTTTTTAATGAAAAAGTGAATACATCTTGGTATCTGCTTGGAAACAAAGGTAAATAATAAGTGTTAGGCTAATTTATTAGCCGTATTTGTGGGAGGAGCGGGAGGTACATAAGGACCCGTGGCTCACCTCCCCTGCACGCCGTGGATTCTTCGCTTCCGATCAGCTGACCAGGCGTGTCAGCTGACTGTCTTTGCGGGCTTCGGGCGCACACGGAGTACGAGCAGGTTAGTGGCTGGCCAGGCAGGGTACTTTCCCTCACTCTGGAGGTAAGCTAGAGGCGTGAGGGATCCCCCGTCCAGCCCAGCCATGGCTCGTCAAGTTGTTACATGCTGGCCGGCTCGGTTCACGCTACAAGGGGGGAGGGGGAGTTTATTGCAGGTCAGCTCGGTCACGCTACACACAGGTCTGTGGAGCAGTTAGCCGGCTCAGTCACGCATCATGTGGTGCCTGCGCTTTAGCAGCACGGTTTCGGTCTTTGCTTTATTAGGAGAGTTGTGGCGCATTCCGTACACAGTCCAGAGCCATGCTGCAGGTCAGCTTGGTCCATGCCACCCCAGGGTTTATACGCTTGTCAATGTTTTCATTCAGCCTTACACCTAGTAGCTTACATGTCTTATTTAATGCTGGGGGGGTGGGGAGAGGGGTTGACAGAGGCAGGTGGTTCTCAGCGAGTCCATCTTGACTTCAGCTGGTCGTGCCCCCCCTCCCCTCACACTTACTTCTTTGAGATAGATATGTCAATTTTAAGGGTTCACTTATGTGTATAGATATGTATTGTGCTTCCTGTTTTAGTATATGAGTATGCACGTGTGTATATATATATATATATATATATATATGTGCGCATATCTATACATGAGTTTTGTGGGGAAGGAGGGATAGTAAAAGAGGTTTAATTTAGTCATGTTTTTACAGGTTCAAGCTCATTTTTCACTATCTACGTCTGGGGTCATCCTTAGATAACATTCGGTACGTTTTATAATTTGCATAGTTGATTAAGTCGTCTGGCATGTGTTGTTAATATATGTTTTAATAGGTATAGCCCGTCGGGGTTAATCGATCAGCGACCAGTTGTAGTCCTTGTTTAGCACTCGCTCACCATTTAGTTCGGTACGTGCAGCTCGATCGCATACTGTACCGTGTAAGTCAGCGCAAAAGTTTTTCATCGTGGTTGTCCTTGTTGTGTAGGTACTCTTATCCTTACAAGTGTTAAGCTATTGGTTGGTCACTGGTGGGTGCACTGTAGGTAGTAAAAATGGCTTGTTTGGTATGTGGAATGAATACCTGGTTTGTTTTTCAGAGATCTAAGGTTTCGGCACTTGGCTGTTTCAGTTCTGCTATCGATACTAGTGTTATTTTGCCTTAGGTAGGTAAGTGAGGGTGTATTATGTTGATGGTCCTCTGAAAAAAAAAATAATAATAATAAAAAAAAAAAAAAAAAAAAATATGAAGTTTATATATATACATATATATTTTGTTTGCTTTCTTATCCTCAGGATTACAGTTTGGTTATCTGCACTAGGATCTATTTTCCGCTTCTTATTGTTGGCTCCTATTGCTGGTACGTGGGGAGGTCGGCCGTTGTAATCGCCTCATGAACCTGACACGCCTTCAGGTTGCGGTTACCTCAGGGATTTCGGTTCTCGATTCTTACAGTCATAGATTCGGGGTTTCTTGTCTTTCAGGTTGTTCAGTTAAATCAGTTAGGGGTCAGTAACGTCTGGAGCTGGTGGGGTCATCATATTTCTACAGTCGACCCGTCTTTAATTAGTATGTGTCATCGGTCATGTTTTCTTTCTGATCACCTTTATTTAATTTTGTGGTTCGGGTTGTATTTCTAATATCGAGCCTGTTGTTGTCTTGTCCTCAGGAAGCTCTACTCCATCTATTCCGGGTAAGATTCTTGTTTGTCTTAGTAATCGCCTCATGAACCAAACACGCCTTTGGGTTGCGGTTACTTCGGTGTATTTCTCTCATGGTTACAGTCACCACTGGTTATAAGGTATGGCTTGGGGGTATTCACGAGCATGCGTGGTCACCAGCGACACTCAGTTACTTCACGGGTTGTGTTATAGTATTTGTTTGGTAGTCGCCTTGTCTTCGGTGGGTCGGCAGGTGAGTACTTCAGGTAAGGGTAGCGTTTTTTATGGTGATGGTCACTAATCTGCGTAAATTTGTCTAGGAATAGTTTTCTTACAGTTTCGGGGGTAATTTTACAATATGTCGCATGCTTCTGACATAGAGGAATCAGCGTCGATCATGGAGAATGTGGCTAGATCTTCTGGGCATGCTAGCGTGTCATCTCTGCGTAATTGGACTATTCCGAAGATCACGGCCGAACTTGTCAAGAGGGGGATCCCCTTCCCAGCGACTGCCAGAAAGGCAGAACTTTACAGACTGATGATGGCTGACAATGCTGGCCCCTCTAATGAGGAGATCTCCATGAACACGCTTCATACGTCATTAACACAGCTTCATGTGCTTATTAACAATATGTCCAACAACATGTCAGATATGCAAACTAGAGTCGAGGCGTTAGAAAGCAGGAATGTTTCGAATCCTATAGTTCCTCCCACTTCTCAGGTGTCAGCGCAGCAAGTTAACCGTCCAGGTACAGTGGCTGTCATTCCTAATATAGCTCCAGCCCATTTTATACCAGCGCATATCAAGAAAGACATTATTGAGGGTAAATATGTAAACCTAGCTTCCCTGTTGATAGCCACACATGATTTGTCTGAGAACAAAACTATAGCCTGTGGTGAGGTCTCGGTGATTCTAAAATCCAAGGATGTGAGGCTCAACAGGAAGCTAACGTTGTCTGAGTTTATAATGTCTTTCAGTATTTATAGAGACATTATCTGCACTGTTAAACCGGGTAGGAGGGAGGAGCTAGACCTGTATCTGTACAAGATTACAGAATTCTATCATAAGTACGGGGGTCACACGTTTTATGATTATCATAAGTCTTTTTCTGCCAAAGCGGCAGCTGCCTTGAATGAGTTTAATTATGAAGTCAATTGGGCGGTGGTAGATACTGAGATCTATTGCAACCATTTTGCGGGTCTTAAAGCCCCGGCATGCGCCAGATGCCAATCTACCACCCATTCCTCCGAATGGTGTCATCTGGCGAATTCCGATGTTACAGAAAATAAGTCTGGTACTTCAGGTTCCTACTCTAAGGGTAATAGAGTGTCAGGTTTGACTGATAAACTGGGAAGGCCTATCTGTTTTTTGGGTAAGTCACAAATATGTAATAACTTTAATTACACATCATGTAACTTTGGTCAGTGCAGGTTATTACATATTTGTACAATCTGTTTTCGTGCTCATCCTAAGACATCTTGCTCCCAAAAATCGGAGAAGTCCTGACTAGGCGTGGTGAACACTGAGTTTCTTGGTTTGCTCTTGGCAGATCACCCCGACCAGGGCTTTGTCCAATTCCTGCTCAATGGGTTCCGTGCTGGATTCCATGTAGGGTTCGTGACGCTTCCTCAGGCTACTTATGAGTGTGATAATCTGTTATCAACTTTAGCGGATCCAGACACTGTTTCGCTTCTCATACAGGCAGAATTGGACAAAAGGATTTATCATAGGCCCCTTTTCCCAACCTCCTTTTGACATGTGGAGAGTGAGTCCCATTGGTTTGGTTACGGGTAAATTTTCCAATAAAAAAGGTTGATTTATGATTTGTCCGTGCCATATTCTAAGTCTACTCCTAGTCTTAACTCCCTCATACCGGCAGAGGAATTTTCGTTGAAATATGCCTCCGTTGATAGTGCTATTGCCATCATCCTCAACATGGGTCGGGGGGCTTGGCTTGCTAAAGCGGACATATCCGATGAATTCAAGCTCCTGCCCATCCAGCCTCAGTTGTGGAAATGGCATGGTATCAAATGGATGAGCAATTATTATTTTGCAGTCAAGCTGACTTTTGGTGCAAGGAGTAGCCCATGGTTATTTAACAGGTTTGCGGATGTGCTTCATTGGATTCTAGAGAATAGATTTTCGTGTGGTCATGTCATACATTATTTTGACGACTTTTTGCTTGTTGAGCCTCCGCATAGAACCCCACAAGATTTAGACATATTGTTAGCGGTTTTTGAACAGTTAGCAGTCCCAGTTTCCCCTAAGAAAGTAGAGGGTCCATTGAAGGTTGTTACGCCGAGCGCTCCGGGTCCCCGCTCCTCCCCGGAGCGCTCGCTTCACTCTCCCCGCGGCAGCGCTCCGGTCACGTCCTCTGACCCGGGGCGCTGCGATTCCGCTGCCAGCCGGGATGCGATTCGCGATGCGGGTAGCGCCCGCTCGCGATGCGCACCCCGGCTCCCCTACCTGACTCGCTCTCCGTCTGTTCTGTCCCGGCGCGCGCGGCCCCGCTCCCTAGGGCGCGCGCGCGCCGGGTCTCTGCGATTTAAAGGGCCACTGCGCCGCTGATTGGCGCAGTGGTTCCAATTAGTGTGTTCACCTGTGCACTTCCCTATATCACCTCACTTCCCCTGCACTCCCTTGCCGGATCTTGTTGCCTTAGTGCCAGTGAAAGCGTTCCTTGTGTGTTCCTTGCCTGTGTTTCCAGACCTTCTGCCGTTGCCCCTGACTACGATCCTTGCTGCCTGCCCCGACCTTCTGCTACGTCCGACCTTGCTTTTGCCTACTCCCTTGTACCGCGCCTATCTTCAGCAGCCAGAGAGGTGAGCCGTTGCTAGTGGATACGACCTGGTCACTACCGCCGCAGCAAGACCATCCCGCTTTGCGGCGGGCTCTGGTGAAAACCAGTAGTGGCTTAGAACCGGTCCACTAGCACGGTCCACGCCAATCCCTCTCTGGCACAGAGGATCCACTACCTGCCAGCCGGCATCGTGACAGTAGATCCGGCCATGGATCCCGCTGAAGTTCCTCTGCCAGTTGTCGCTGACCTCACCACGGTGGTCGCCCAGCAGTCACAACAGATAGCGCAACAAGGCCAACAGCTGTCTCAACTGACCGTTATGCTACAACAGTTACTACCACAGCTTCAGCAGTCATCTCCTCCGCCAGCTCCTGCACCTCCTCCGCAGCGAGTGGCCGCTCCTGGGATACGCTTATCCTTGCCGGATAAATTTGATGGGGACTCTAAGTTTTGCCGTGGCTTTCTTTCCCAATGTTCCCTGCATCTGGAGATGATGTCGGACCTGTTTCCCACTGAAAGGTCTAAGGTGGCTTTCGTAGTCAGCCTTCTGTCCGGAAAAGCCCTGTCATGGGCCACACCGCTCTGGGACCGCAATGACCCCGTCACTGCCTCTGTACACTCCTTCTTCTCGGAAATCCGAAGTGTCTTTGAGGAACCTGCCCGAGCCTCTTCTGCTGAGACTGCCCTGTTGAACCTGGTCCAGGGTAATTCTTCCGTTGGCGAGTATGCCGTACAATTCCGTACTCTTGCTTCAGAATTGTCCTGGAATAATGAGGCCCTCTGCGCGACCTTCAAAAAAGGCCTATCCAGCAACATTAAAGATGTTCTGGCCGCACGAGAAATTCCTGCTAATCTACATGAACTTATTCACCTAGCCACTCGCATTGACATGCGTTTTTCCGAAAGGCGTCAGGAACTCCGCCAAGATATGGACTCTGTTCGCACGAGGCGTTTCTTCTCCTCGGCTCCCCTCTCCTCTGGTCCCCTGCAATCTGTTCCTGTGCCCCCCGCCGTGGAGGCTATGCAGGTCGACCGGTCTCGCCTGACACCTCAAGAGAGGACACGACGCCGTATGGAGAACCTCTGCCTGTACTGTGCTAGTACCGAACACTTCCTGAGAGATTGTCCTATCCGTCCTCCCCGCCTGGAAAGACGTACGCTGACTCCGCACAAAGGTGAGACAGTCCTTGATGTCTACTCTGCTTCTCCACGTCTTACTGTGCCTGTGCGGATGTCTGCCTCTGCCTTCTCCTTCTCTACAGTGGCCTTCTTGGACTCTGGATCTGCAGGAAATTTTATTTTGGCCTCTCTCGTCAACAGGTTCAACATCCCGGTGACCAGTCTCGCCAGACCCCTCTACATCAATTGTGTAAATAATGGAAGATTGGACTGTACCATACGTTTCCGCACGGAGCCCCTTCTTATGAGCATCGGATCTCATCATGAGAGGATTGAACTTTTGGTCCTCCCCAATTGCACCTCGGAAATTCTCCTTGGACTTCCCTGGCTTCAACTTCATTCCCCTACCCTGGATTGGTCCACTGGGGAGATCAAGAGTTGGGGGTCCTCTTGTTCCAAGAACTGTCTAAAACCGGTTCCCAGTAACCCTTGCCGTAACTCTGTGGTTCCTCCAGTAACCGGTCTCCCTAAGGCCTATATGGACTTCGCGGATGTTTTCTGCAAAAAACAAGCTGAGACTCTACCTCCTCACAGGCCTTATGATTGCCCTATCGACCTCCTCCCGGGCACTACTCCACCCCGGGGCAGAATTTATCCTCTCTCTGCCCCAGAGACTCTTGCCATGTCCGAATACGTCCAGGAGAATCTAAAAAAGGGCTTTATCCGTAAATCCTCCTCTCCTGCCGGAGCCGGATTTTTCTTTGTGTCCAAAAAAGATGGCTCCCTACGTCCTTGCATTGACTACCGCGGTCTTAATAAAATCACGGTTAAGAACCGCTACCCCTTACCCCTCATCTCTGAACTCTTTGATCGCCTCCAAGGTGCCCACATCTTCACTAAATTGGACTTAAGAGGCGCCTATAACCTCATCCGCATCAGAGAGGGGGACGAGTGGAAAACGGCATTTAACACCAGAGATGGACACTTTGAGTATCTGGTCATGCCCTTTGGACTGTGCAACGCCCCTGCCGTCTTCCAAGACTTTGTCAATGAAATTTTTCGTGATCTGTTATACTCCTGTGTTGTTGTATATCTGGACGATATCCTAATTTTTTCTGCCAATCTAGAAGAACACCGCCAGCATGTCCGTATGGTTCTTCAGAGACTTCGTGACAACCAACTCTATGCCAAAATTGAGAAATGTCTGTTTGAATGCCAATCTCTTCCTTTTCTAGGATATTTGGTCTCTGGCCAGGGACTACAGATGGATCCAGACAAACTCTCTGCCGTCTTAGATTGGCCACGCCCCTCCGGACTCCGTGCTATCCAACGCTTTTTGGGGTTCGCCAATTATTACAGGCAATTTATTCCACATTTTTCTACCATTGTGGCTCCTATCGTGGCTTTAACCAAAAAAAATGCTGATCCCAAGTCCTGGCCTCCTCAAGCAGAAGACGCCTTTAAACGACTCAAGTCTGCCTTTTCTTCGGCTCCCGTCCTCTCCAGACCTGACCCTTCCAAACCCTTCCTATTGGAGGTTGATGCCTCCTCAGTGGGAGCTGGAGCTGTTCTTCTACAAAAAAATTCTTCCGGGCATGCTGTCACTTGTGGTTTTTTCTCTAGGACCTTCTCTCCAGCGGAGAGGAACTACTCCATCGGGGATCGAGAGCTTCTAGCCATTAAATTAGCACTTGAGGAATGGAGGCATCTGCTGGAGGGATCAAGTTCTCCTGTTATTATCTACACCGACCACAAGAACCTCTCCTACCTCCAGTCTGCCCAACGGCTGAATCCTCGCCAGGCCCGGTGGTCTCTGTTCTTTGCCCGATTTAATTTTGAGATTCACTTTCGTCCTGCCGATAAGAACATTAGGGCCGATGCTCTCTCTCGTTCCTCGGATGCCTCAGAAGTTGAACTCTCTCCGCAACACATCATTCCACCTGACTGCCTGATCTCCACTTCTCCTGCCTCCATCAGGCAGACTCCTCCAGGAAAGACCTTTGTTTCTCCTCGCCAACGCCTCGGAATCCTCAAATGGGGTCACTCCTCCCATCTCGCAGGTCATGCGGGTATCAAGAAATCTGTGCAACTCATCTCCCGCTTCTATTGGTGGCCGACTCTGGAGACGGATGTTGTGGACTTTGTGCGAGCCTGCACTATCTGTGCCCGGGATAAGACTCCTCGCCAGAAGCCCGCTGGTTTTCTTCATCCTCTGCCTGTCCCCGAACAGCCTTGGTCACTGATTGGTATGGATTTTATTACTGATTTACCCCCTTCCCGTGGCAACACTGTTATTTGGGTGGTCGTTGATCGATTCTCCAAAATGGCACATTTCATCCCTCTTCCTGGTCTTCCTTCTGCGCCTCAGTTGGCTAAACAATTTTTTGTACACATTTTTCGTCTTCACGGGTTGCCTACGCAGATTGTCTCGGATAGAGGCGTCCAATTCGTGTCTAAATTCTGGAGGGCTCTCTGTAAACAACTCAAGATTAAATTAAATTTTTCTTCTGCATATCATCCCCAGTCCAATGGACAAGTAGAAAGGATTAACCAGATCTTGGGTGATTATTTGCGACATTTTGTTTCCTCCCGCCAGGATGACTGGGCAGATCTCCTCCCATGGGCCGAATTCTCGTATAACTTCAGGGTCTCTGAGTCTTCCTCCAAATCCCCATTTTTCGTGGTGTACGGCCGTCACCCTCTTCCCCCCCTCCCTACTCCCTTGCCCTCTGGTCTGCCCGCTGTGGATGAAATTTCTCGTGACCTTTCCATCATATGGAGAGAGACCCAAAATTCTCTCTTACAGGCTTCATCACGCATGAAGAAGTTCGCGGATAAGAAAAGAAGAGCTCCCCCCGTTTTTTCCCCTGGAGACAAGGTATGGCTCTCCGCTAAATATGTCCGCTTCCGTGTCCCTAGCTACAAGTTGGGAACACGCTATCTTGGTCCTTTCAAAATTTTGTGTCAAATTAATCCTGTCTCTTATAAACTTCTTCTTCCTCCCTCTCTTCATATCCCTAATGCCTTTCACGTCTCTCTTCTCAAACCACTCATCCTCAACCGTTTGTCTCCCAAATCTGTTCCTCCCACTCCTGTTTCCGGCTCCTCGGACATCTTCTCGGTCAAAGAAATTTTAGCTGCCAAAAAGGTCAGAGGGAAAAATTTTTTTTTAGTGGACTGGGAGGGTTGTGGTCCTGAAGAGAGATCCTGGGAACCTGAGGACAACATCCTAGACAAAAGTCTGCTCCTCAGGTTCTCAGGCTCTAAGAAGAGGGGGAGACCCAAGGGGGGGGGTACTGTTACGCCGAGCGCTCCGGGTCCCCGCTCCTCCCCGGAGCGCTCGCTTCACTCTCCCCGCGGCAGCGCTCCGGTCACGTCCTCTGACCCGGGGCGCTGCGATTCCGCTGCCAGCCGGGATGCGATTCGCGATGCGGGTAGCGCCCGCTCGCGATGCGCACCCCGGCTCCCCTACCTGACTCGCTCTCCGTCTGTTCTGTCCCGGCGCGCGCGGCCCCGCTCCCTAGGGCGCGCGCGCGCCGGGTCTCTGCGATTTAAAGGGCCACTGCGCCGCTGATTGGCGCAGTGGTTCCAATTAGTGTGTTCACCTGTGCACTTCCCTATATCACCTCACTTCCCCTGCACTCCCTTGCCGGATCTTGTTGCCTTAGTGCCAGTGAAAGCGTTCCTTGTGTGTTCCTTGCCTGTGTTTCCAGACCTTCTGCCGTTGCCCCTGACTACGATCCTTGCTGCCTGCCCCGACCTTCTGCTACGTCCGACCTTGCTTTTGCCTACTCCCTTGTACCGCGCCTATCTTCAGCAGCCAGAGAGGTGAGCCGTTGCTAGTGGATACGACCTGGTCACTACCGCCGCAGCAAGACCATCCCGCTTTGCGGCGGGCTCTGGTGAAAACCAGTAGTGGCTTAGAACCGGTCCACTAGCACGGTCCACGCCAATCCCTCTCTGGCACAGAGGATCCACTACCTGCCAGCCGGCATCGTGACAAAGGTTATCACCTTTTTGGGGATTGTACTCGATTCACAAAATATGGAAGCCAGGTTACCTCAGGAGAAGTTACAGAGAGTCAAAGCAGTTATTTCCAGATTCAAAGAAAGTCCCCACATATCAAAGGTAGAGTTACAGTCAGTTTTAGGAATGTAAAATTTTGCTATGCGGATTATTCCGCAAGGCCGCACTTTCATTTCCCGTCTCTTAGAACTTTTGCCTACAGTCCCAGAACAACACAGCATTATCCAGCTAGACCAGCAAGCGATATCTGATTTATGCATGTGGGAATTATTTTTACGTGACTGGAATGTGTGTCTTTTTTCATTCCAAAAGTCAGCGATCAGTCACCCATAGTTTTTTCCGATGCTGCTGCCATCTCAGGTTTTGCTGCTATTTGCGGTAAAAAATGGTTGGCGAGCTCTTGGCCTCCTGAAGTCAGCATGCTGCCTGGGTTTCAGCGCAATTCCGCACTCTTTGAGTTATATCCTATAGTGGCAGCAGCACAAGCTTGGGGTCAGTATTGGAGGAAGACCATGGTGTTGTTCGTATCTGACAATTCAGCAATAGTAGAAGTGCTTCTGAAAGGCAGGTCAAAATGTTCTTTAATTATGTCTTTTGCTAGAAGGTTAGTGTGGTTATCGTTACAGCATGGATTCAAATATACTTGCGCTCACATAAGTGGTATTCAGAATGTGGCTGCCGATGCTCTCTCTAGAAGAAATTTCTCACTTTTCTTTCAGGTGATGCCAGAAGGCAGAGATAACGGGGGCTCAGATCCCACCGCTACATACACTGATGTCCGATTAGAGGGACACTGGCAAGTAGCCAAGCAACTTATCATTAATTCGCTGTCTGCCAATACTCGTAGGGTTTATGACACTGCCTGGAGAGCATTCTCCAAATTTCATATTGATTTTCCAGAAGGGGACGTTAGATCAGTGTCTTTTATTTTAGCTTTCATTGGGTTTTGCCACACTGACCTACACTTAACCCATAATACTATTAAGCTGTATCTCTCGGGTATTCAACACCATCTGTCCTTGACTGACCCAGACAGGGCGTCATTGTTTTCCTCCCATTTAGTTAAGGCAGCGTTGAAGGGCGTTGCTAAAAGAGAGGCGCCTAGGGCACCAGTTAGGCAGCCCATTTCTGGTGATGTTTTTAGGAAACTTTCAGACATGTTAGATAATGCCCCGTTTGGTTTAGTTAATAGTCTATCTTTGAAAGCAGCCATGTATCTGGGGTATTATGGATTTCTTAGACCCGGGGAATTTACTAGCCGCAATTCAGTTAGTTCTTATCTTAAGTTTAGTCAGCTAGTACGAGAGGGGGAGCATTATGTATTGTCTTTGACGATGACTAAGACGTCTCTTCCAGGCCAAGTGATAGAGGTCCGGTATTTCCCCACCACTCATAAATGGTGCCCGGTGAAAGTTCTTGACACGCTGTTGAGTCTATGTCTTTTTAGTAGGCCCGAGACTCCTTTGTTGTTGTTTAATAATGATTCCTTAACCACTTCTATTTTTATTAAATATTTACGTGTTTTGATCAAGTCTATGGGAGGTGATCCTTCCTCTCTATCGGGCCATTCATTTCGTATAGGAGCAGCTACCGCTGCGTCTCGTAACGAAGTTCCGGCGCTTGTCATTAAACAACTTGGTCGCTGGAAATCCGCTAGCTACATGAGATACATACCGAATCCTCGCAAGGAGATGGCGTCTGCTTTTCAGTCTCTTGTCATGTGATTGTTATGTAAATAAAGTTTTGTGATTGCATTTTCTGAGTTTTGCCCTCTTATTCAGGCCTACTCTATACGCTGCAGTATGGGCACATTTCAGACTGCTTAGGTTCCAGTTAGGTAGGGGTTGTTATCTAGGTACCCAAGTACGCTCACGGTTTCGGTGAGCTCTGACCACAAGTGTTAGGCTAATTTATTAGCCGTATATGTGGGAGGAGCGGGAGGTACATAAGGACCCGCGGCTCACCTCCCTTGCACGCCGTGGATTCTTCGCTCCCACCCACCCTCCCTTAATTACACACATTTATTACAGGGTATGCCCTCTTATTCAGGCATACTCTATACGCTGCAGTATGGGCACATTTCAGGCTGCTTAGGTTCCAGTTAGGTAGGGGTTGTTATCTAGGTACCTAAGTACGCTCACGGTTTCGGTGAGCTCTGACCACAACTGTATCTATGCATTACAGGTCAAACCAACCTGAAATAGATCCACCAAATCCAATGCCGGCACAAGGAAATATAGCAACCTGACTTCACCCACTGTATTGTTGGCTGTCATGCTGCAGACGCTTTATCCCAAGTATAGACATAGTAAACTGATATGAAGTTCTTGACATAAGCAGAATGTTTACAAGTGTTCTACATTTTTGGTCCACAAACCAATTTATTTTCTCACCACATCAGCCCACACAGGTCATTAGTTCCCAACACATTGAGATAAACCGCTTCATTAACCTTTATTTTGCTATTTGTTCATACCCGCTCTCTAAATGCATTCCATCAGAGTGACGCAGAGTTCTTACATATGAAATGAAGATGGGGACTTGTTTTTGGTGCAGATGTATTATTTTATGTATTTAACCCTTTCCAACCCTATGATGTATAGCTATGTCATGAGCAGGAAAATATTAATGCTTGCATTTATGTCATTAAGCATTAAACTTCTATATAGCGAGAAATGGCTGCTCACCTCTAATACTGGGAAGCGATGATAATGCTGATGCCAGGCATTAACCCTTTAGATCACAGGATCAAAAACTAATCCTGAGATCTAAATGGCAAAATATCTGGTGCTGGTGGGTTAGAGGGAGCTAATTAAAACCACTCTGGGGCCCTTATCAGCTGGGGTGAAGGTCGGAGGGCCTGTCTCCGTGACGTTCAATCGCAGTGTAATCAGCGATCCATTTATGCGGGCTGCTGTTTTGGGCTGCGATTGAACATTGAAAAGTCTTAGCAATTGTAAGATTGCATGTTATAATCTCCTATGAGGACTAAAAAATAATGGAAAAAAATAACAAAAATATTGTAATATAAGTGCTCCCCCCCCCCCTCAAATAAAATATGTGTGTAATGCCAAATCCCCTAATAAAAGTTTAAATCGCCCACCTTTAAAAAAAATATATATAATATATATATATATATATATATATATATATTTCATGCCACCACTTGCAGAATTGTCCAAACTATTAAAATAGAACATTATTGATCCTATAAGGTGAACTGCATAAATGCAAAACCATACCAACCTCCAAAATTGCTGATATTTGGTCGCATCACATAGTAACATAGTTCATAAGGTTGAAAAAAGACGAGAGTCCATCAAGTTCAAACTTTAACCCTAATAAGTCCCTACTGAGTTGATTAAGAGGAAGAAATTCCTTCCAGACTCCAAATAGAAGTCAGAATAAATTTTTGGATCAATGTTCTGTCCCTATAAATCTTGTATCCATAACCAGCGATGTTATTATTCTCCAAAAATGCATCCAGACCCCTTTTGAACTCTTTTACAGAGTTCACCATGACCCCCTCCTCAGGCAGAGAATTCCACAGTCTGACTGCTCTTACAGTAAAGAACCCCCGTCTGTGCTGGTGTAGAAACCTTCTTTCCTCAAGACGTAGAGGAGGGGTACTAGACTATTTTTAGTGAGGGTCCGCTTATCCAGGTCTGCCATCTGGTGAAGGTCCGAGCTGAACGCTAAGGCCTGGTTCACAAATAGCGGCCTCAGTGCCATGAAGGAAAGAGCAAATGAGCAACTGAAGTGTGGAGGATGTATGACCTGAATACTGCCACACACTGTATCCCTGAATATAATACTGCCACACACTGTACCCCTGAATATAATACTGCCGCACACTGTGCCCCTGAATATAATACTGCCACACACTGTACCACTGAAAATAATTCTGCCACACACTGTACCCCCTGAATATAATACTGCCACACACTGGGCCCATGGTATATTACTGCCACATGCTATGCCCCTGGTATATTACTGCCACACACTATTCCCCTGCAATATTACTGCCACACGCTATTCTCCTGTAATATTACTGCCACACGCTATGCCCCCAAATACATTTTTGACAATCACTGTGCCCTGTAGCGACTAATTGTACCTTTGTGCTCCAAATAATTGATGCCACTGTGCCCCCAGAATTAATGAAGCCACTATACCCGAGTTAATGATGCCGCTATGCCCCCAAAATTAATAATGCCACTGTGCCCCCAGAATTAACCCCTTAACGATGCAGGACATATATTTAAGTCCGGCACTGGCTCCCGCGATATAACACGGGGTCATGCTGTGACCCCGTGTCATATCGGGTCGGTCCAGGTGGCCATCAACGGCTGGGACCCTCGGCTAATACAGGACTTCACCGATCGCGGTGATGCCCGGTATTAACCCTTCTAACCAGCGATCAAAGTCGACCGCCGCGTCTGAAACCGAAACCATCTTGGCAGCTCAGTCGGGCTGTTCGGGACCGCTGCGCAGAAATTGCGGCGTCCCGAACAGCTTGCAGGACATGAAGAGGATCCCTACCTGCCTCCTGCATGTCCGATCGTCGAATGACTGCTCAGTACCTGAGATCCAGGCAGGAGCAGTCGAGTGGCGATAACAGTGATCAATGCCATGTTAATGCATGGCAGTGATCAATGTAGGAAATCAATGTGTGCAATGTTATAGCCCCCTATGGGGGACTATAATACTGCAAAAAAAATAAAGTGTTAATAAATGTGATTTAACCCCTTCCCTAATAAAAGTCTGAATCACCCCCCCTTTTCCCATAAAAAAAACTATGTAAATAAAAATAAATGTAAACATATGTGGTATCGCCGCATGCGCAAATGTCCGAACTATAAAAATATATTGTTAATTAAACTGCACGGTTAATGGCGTAAAAAAATTCCAGATTTTTGGTCACTTTTTATACCATATAAAAATGAATAAAAAAGCCATCAAAAAGTCAGATGAAAACAAAAAATGGTGCCAATAAAAACTTCAGATCACGGCGCAAAAAATTAGCCCTCATACCGCCCCATATGCAGAAAAATAAAACAGTTATTGGGGTCAGAAGAGGACATTTTTAAACGTAGTTATGATTTTTTCTAGAGATCAACCGATTATCGGTTTGGCCAATATTATCGGACGATATTCACGATTTTGGGTGTAATCGGTATCGGCAATTACCTTGCCGATAATGCCCCGCACCGCCCCCACCGCACAGGGCCGCACCCCCCACCGCACCACACTGCACCGCACCCATCCCCGGTTTTATAATTACCTGTTCCCGTGGACAGGGGTTCACGCTACTTCTGGCTCCTGCTGTGTCCTGTGCGCTGCGCAATGACGAGTGACGTCCTCAACGCGACGTCACCGTCAGTGCGCACAGTGACAGCTGAGGAGGACGCCACCGTAGCCAGATGTAGCGTGGACCCCGGGAACAGGTAATTATAAAACCGGGGATGGGGGAGGCAATGGGGCGGCGGCGGTCTCTGGCCGGGGCAGCGCGGTGCGGCGGTGGAGGGGCGGTCGTGGTGCCGGTGATAGGACTCAGGAGGACCCCCGGACATGCAGGGGGAGAGAAGCGGGTGGAGGCGGTGGTCTCTGGCACCGCAAAAGCCGCTGCAGTTCATTGATTTAAAGCGCCCGCTTTAAATCAATGATCTGCAGCGGTGTCACAGGGGGGATAAATAGCCGATAATTTATACCGGAATATCGGTATAAATTATTGGCTATCGGCCCTAACCTCCACAGATTATCGGAATCGGCCCTAAAAAAAAATCGATATCGGTCGATCCCTAATTTTTTCCAGAAGTACGACAAAATCAAATCTATATAAGTAGGGTATCATTTTAACCGTATGGACCTACAGAATAAAGATAAGGTGTAATTGTTACCAAAAAATGCACTGCGTAGAAACGGAATCCCCAAAAGTGACAAAATGGCGTTTTATCTTCAATTTTGTTGCATAATGATTTTTTTCCGTTTCGCCGTAGATTTTTGGGTAAAATGACTAATGTCACGGCAAAGTAGAATTGGTGGCACAAAAATTAAGCCATTATATTGATTTTTAGGTGTAAAATTGAAAGGGTTACGATTTTGAAAAGGTAAGGAGGAAAAAACAAAAATGCAAAAACTTAAAAACGCTAAGTCCTTAAGGGGTTAATGATGTCACTGTGCTCCCAGAATTAATGATGCTGCTGTTCCCCCAAAATTAGTGATGCCACTGTGCCCCCAGAATTAATGTTGCCACTCTGCCCCCAGAATTAATGATCCCGCTGTGCCGCACAGAATTAATGATGCCACTGTGACCCCAGAATTAATGATGCCACTGTGCCCCAGAATTAATGATGCCACTGTGCCCCCAGAACTAATGATGCCACTGTGCTGCACAAAATTAATGATGCCACTGTGCCCCCAGAATTAGTGATGCTACTGTGCCCCCAGAATTAATGATGGCACTGTGACCCCAGAATTAATAAAGTACTTCTATTAAAAAATCTTAATCCTTCCAGTACTTATTAGCTGCTGAATACTACAGAGGAAATTATTTTCTTTTTGGAACAAACTGCTGTCTGCTGACATCACAAGCACAGTGCTCTCTGCTGACATCTCTGTCCATTTTAGGAACTGTCCAGAGCAGCATATGTTTGCTATGGGGATTTTATCCTACTCTGCTGACATCACTGTCCATTTTAAGAACTGTCCAGAGAGCTCTTTGTTCCAAAAAGAAAATCATTTCTTCTGTAGTATTCAGCAGCTAATAAGTACCCCATGTTGGCGATCGTAGAAAATCGCATGTCAATTCAGACATGCGATTTTCCGCTATTCCGGGCTGATCGGGTCTCTGGTGACCCGATCACCCAGAAAATAGGGATGATCGGAGCTGTCAGTGACAGCCCCGATCATCATGAGGGATAGGAGCGAGGTTGCAGTGCTGCGATCTCCTCCTATCCCCTGCCATTGGTCAGAACTGATTCTGACCAATGGCAGCGCAGGACAGTGGGTTGGCAACCCCCATGGCAACCCCCCGTTCTGCCCACCCCTGGATGTCGGGCAGAACGGGGGGAGAAGAAGATGGCATGGGGACCGCAGATCGTCGCTGGAGACAGGCGCAGGTAGGGAAATGACGGTGGGGGGGAGGAAGGGGGCAGTAAGCGATATTTACTGCTGCCCTTCCTAGTTGGTGCCAAACTGCAACTCCCAAAGGCTGTCTGGGCATGCTCGGAGTTGTAGTTTTGCAACATCTGGAGGGTCACAGTTTGGAGACTACTGTTACAGTGGTGCCCTGCCCAGGCATGCTGGGAGTT
The DNA here is from genome assembly GCF_029499605.1 of Hyla sarda. Classification (NCBI taxonomy): domain Eukaryota; kingdom Metazoa; phylum Chordata; class Amphibia; order Anura; family Hylidae; genus Hyla; species Hyla sarda. Next base: position 263,094,694 of record NC_079194.1, on the reverse strand, counting down.
GTAGTTCTGTAACATCTGTCGCTTCAGATTTAGCAATTTTCATGAAATTTTTGAAAATTGCTGCTCTACTTTGAAGCACTCTAATTTTTTCAAAAAGTAAAAATATGTCCATTTTATGATGCCAACATAAAGTGGACATATTGTATTTGTGAATAAAAATAAAATTTATTTGGAATATCCATTTTCCTTACAAGCAGAGAGCCCCAAAGTTAGAAAAATGCAAAATGTACTAAATTTTCATGACATTTTGGGATTTTTCACCAAAAAAGGTGTAACGACAAAAATTTACTACCAAAATAAAGTAGAATATGTCACGAAAAAACAATCTCAGAATCAGTATATTCGGTAAAAACGTTTTAGAGTTATTAATGCGTAAAGTGACGGTGGTCAGAATTGCGAAAAAGGGCTTAGTCCTTAAGGTGAAAAAAGGGCTGCGTCCTTAATGGGTTAAGGACCAAGGGCGTGTCCGCAAATCGCCGGTGAATTCACACCGGCGATTTGCGGCGATTCTGGGTCATACAAGTCTCCGGTGACCCGGAAAATAAGGGGGATCGGGGTTGTCAAAGACACCCACGATCCCCCAGAAGGGATAGGACTGAGGTGGCAGGAGTGCCATCCTACTGGTCATCCAGAACCAACATGCTTTGCATTGATCAGTGTTATCGGCGATTGATTGCTCAAGCCTGGATTTCAGGCTTGCAGCGATCAATCGCCATTTGGACATGCAGGAGGCAGGTAAGGCACCCTCCTGCTGCGTCCTAGCTGATCGGGACATCGCGATTATATCGCGATGTCCCGATCAGCCCCACTGATCTGCCAGGATACTTTTACTTTTACTTTAAGACGCGGCGATCAACTTTGATCGCCGCATCTAAAGAGTTAATGCCGGACATCTGCCGAAATAGCGATGTCCGGCATTAGCCATGGGTTCTGGCTGCTGATAGCAGCCGGGACCATGCGGGTATGATGCGAGCTCAGCTCCTGAGCCCGCTTCATAACCCTCCCGTGCCGCAGCGCTGTATAAACCTGGCGTTCTGCGGCAAGGGGTTAAAGTTGGATGGGAAAATGAAAAAAAAAATGTTTCCACTAAAATTCTACATTTTTCTTTTTCACAAGGGAAAATAGGAAAAAGAGACCCCCAAAATTTGTAACCCCATTTCTTCTGAGTAAGAATTTAGCCCATATGTGGATGTAAAGTGCTCTGCTGGCGAACTACAATGCTCAGAAGAGAAGGAGCGCCATTGGGATTTTGGAGAGAAAATTTTTCCGGAATTGAAGGTCATGTGTGTTTACAAAGCCCCCATAGTGCCAGAACAATGGACCCCCGCCCCCCACATGTGACCCCATTTTGGAAACTACACCCCTCCTGTAATGTAATAAGGGGTACAGTGAGCATTTACTCCCCACATGTGTCTGACAGATTTTTGGAACAGTGGTCCGTGAAAATGAAAAATGTAATTTTTCATTTGCACAGCCCACTGTTCCAAAGATCTGTCAAACACCAGTGTGGAGTAAATACTCACTGCACCCCTTATTAAATTCTGTGAGGGGTGTAGTTTCCAAAATGGGGTCACATGTGGGGGGGTCCACTGTTCTTGCACCGCGGGGGGCTTTGTAAACGCACATGGCCTCTGACTTCCATTCCAAACAAATTCTCTCTCCAAAAGATCAATGGCGCTCTTCCGATTCTGAGCATTGTAGTGCGCCAGCAGAGCACTTGACGTCCACACATGGGGTATTTCCATACTAAGAAAATGGGGTTACAATTTTTGGGGGTCATTTTCTCCGATTACACCTTGTAAAAATGTAAAATTCGTCAAACACCTGTGAGGTGTTAAGGCTTCCTGTACCCCTTGTTACATTCCTTGAGGGGTGTAGTTTCGAAAATAGTATGCCATATATTTTTTTATTTTTTTTTGCTGTCCTGGCACCATAAGGGCTTCCTAAATGTGACATGCCCCCAAAAACAATTTCAGCAAAATTTGCTTTCCAAAAGCCAAATGTGACTCCTTCTCTTCTGAGCATTGTAGTTCGCCCGCAGAGCATTTTACGTCCTAACATGGGGTATTTCCATACTCAGAAGAGATGGGGTTACCAATTTTGGGAGGCATTTTCTCCCATTACCCTTTTTTTAAAATGGTAAATTTGGGGAAAAAACTGCACTTTAGTGAAAACAAAGTGTTTTCAATTACACATCCGACTTGAATAAAAAGTCGTCAAACACCTGTGGGGTGTTAAGGCTCACTGGACCCCTTTTTACTTACCTTGTAGTTACCAAAATGGTATGCCATGTGGGTTTTTTTCTGCTGTTCTTGGTACCATAGGGGTTTCCTAAATGTGACATGCCCCCCACAAACCATTTCGGAGAAACTCTCTCTCAAAAATCCCATTGTCGCTCCTTCCCTTCTGAGCCCTCTACTGCGCCCGCCGAACAATTGACATAGACATGAGGTATTTCCTTACTCAAGAGAAATTGGGTTACAAATTTTGAGAGGAATTTTCTCCTTTTACCCCTTGTAAAAATAAAAAAACTGGGTCTACAAGAACATGCGATTGTAAAAAATGAAGGTTTTCAGCTTGCTCTTCTGAGTGTTGCTGTGTAAGAGGGGGCGTGAAAGAGGAGTTTCAAAAACTGTGATTATCTGTTGTGCGGAGTGAATCTGTGGAGTGGGTGCGACTGCCTATAGCCCACATTCATATTTTGGGTAAGTTTTTCTCTTTTGCACATAGTGGGATAACTGTTAGAGTTTAAACACCCTTTTTCATTTTTTTTTTCTCTGCTCCACCTCTAGGGGGAGGAGGAGTAGATTGGGCACAGGTGTATAAATCTTAGCTTGGGACTCTTATTGAGAGCTTGCTCTTCTGAGTGTTGCTGTGTAAGAGGGGGAGTGAAAGAGGAGTTTCAAAAACTGTGATTATCTGTTGTGCGGAGTGAATCTGTGGAGTGGGTGCGACTGCCTATAGCCCACATTCATATTTTGGGTAAGTTTTTCTCTTTTGCACATAGTGGGATAACTGTTAGAGTTTAAACACCGTTTTTCCTTTTTTTTTTTTTCTCTGTTCCACCTCTAGGGGGAGGAGGAGTAGATTGGGCACAGGTGTATAAATCTTAGCTTGGGACTCTTATTGAGAGCTTGCTCTTCTGACTGTTGCTGTGTAAGAGGGGGCGTGAAAGAGGAGTTTCAAAAACAGGAGTTTGAAAGCAGGAGGTTGAGATCGCTGTGAGTGTTAATTTCTAAACCCACAAGGTCTACAAAAAAATTTAAGTGTAATTTTGACTGTCTGTTTTTTCCTATACATTTGTGAAATCCCCATAACTAGATGGCCTCCATGTTGGAAAATGCAGTCCAATGTACATCCTGTTCAATGTATGCAATCCTTGAACAACAGTTTGAGGGTGCATATTGTTGTGCGAGATGTGTGCTAGTTGTCCGTTTGGAAGCCCAGATCCTGCATCTAGAGGGGCGACTGGCAACAATGAGAAGCATTAACAACATGGAGAGGAGTCTCCTGCTCACTGAGCAGGCACTCTCGGGAATAGAGGTGGGGGAGGACAGTGGGACGGAGTTGCAGGACAGTCAGGCAGTTAGCTGGGTTACAGTTAGAAAGAGGGGTAGGGGAAAAAGTGTCAGGGAGGCTAGTCCTGAACTGGCACACCCCAACAAGTTTGCCCGCTTGGCAGATGAGGGGGATGCCATTACAGAGCTAGCAGAACTGCAGCAGGATACCACCTCTGACCGCCAGGGGGGTGTCTGCTCCAGTAAGGAGGGAGGGAGGAGTACAGGGCAGGCCAGACAGGTACTAGTGGTGGGGGACTCAATTATTAGGGGGACAGACAGGGCAATCTGTCACAAAGACCGGGATCGCCGAACAGTGTGTTGTCTGCCTGGCGCACGAGTTCGGCACATCGCGGATCGGGTTGACAGGTTGCTGGGCGGGGCTGGAGAGGACCCAGCAGTCATGGTACATATTGGCACCAATGACAAAGTAAGAGGTAGGTGGAGTGTCCTTAAAAATGATTTCAGGGACTTAGGCCGCAAGCTTAAGGCAAGGACCTCCAAGGTAGTATTTTCTGAAATACTACCAGTACCACGAGCCACACCAGAGAGGCAGCGGGAGATCAGGGAGGTAAACAAGTGGCTCAGAAGCTGGTGTAGGAAGGAAGGGTTTGGGTTCATGGAGAACTGGGCTGACTTCACTGTCGGTTACCGGCTCTACCGTAAGGACGGGCTGCACCTCAATGGGGAGGGTGCAGCTTTGCTTGGGGAGAAGATGGCTAGAAGGGTGGAGGAGTGTTTAAACTAGGGACTTGGGGGGAGGGAACCTACAGCAAAGAGGGGGAAGATAGTGTAGATAGAGAGGTGGGAATTATAAATGTACCTGGGGGTGGAGCGGAGGGAGGGGTTAGAATAGTTAATAGGAATAGGCTTCATAGGAAAATAAAACTTACACCCTTGAATCCCATTAACCCCAATAACATAAAGGATGGAAATGTAAAGTGTATGTTCACAAATGCCAGAAGCCTAGCAAATAAAATGGGGGAGCTTGAGGCCTTGATACTGGAGGAACATATTGATATAGTTGGGGTCACTGAGACATGGCTGGACTCCTCGCATGACTGGGCTGTCAATCTGCAGGGGTTTACATTGTTTCGAAAGGATAGAATGAACAGAAAAGGTGGTGGAGTCTGTCTGTATGTAAGAAGTGGTATGAAAGTCAGTGTGAACGATGCCATAGTGTGTGATGATTTTGAGGAGGTGGAATCACTGTGGGTAGAATTACAAAAGGAGGGAAATACTGAAAAAATAATATTTGGGGTAATCTACAGACCCCCTAATATCACTGAAGAGATAGAAGTTCGGCTTCATAAACAAATAGAGAGGGCCGCCCGGGCAGGTACAGTGGTAATAATGGGAGATTTTAACTATCCAGATATAGATTGGGGTCCGGGGTTGGCTAAAACTACAAAGGGGCGACAATTCCTAAATTTATTGCAGGATAATTTTGTGGGCCAGTTTGTGGAGGACCCAACAAGAAGTGATGCCTTGTTGGATCTGATCATTTCCAACAACGCAGAGCTGGTTGGTAATGTAACTGTGCGGGAAAACCTTGGTAATAGCGACCACAATATAGTTACTTTTGACTTAAAATGTAGAAAACAAAGACAGGCGGGGAAGGCAAAAACATATAACTTTAAAAAGGCAAATTTCCCTGGGCTGAGGGCTGCATTACAGGACATAGACTGGGGGGAGGTGTTCTCAAATACTGATACAGAAGGTAAATGGGACATCTTTAAATCAACTCTAAATAACTATACATCTAAATATATACCAAAGGGGAACAAATATAAACGATTAAAACTAAATCCTACATGGCTGACACATGATGTTAAAAGAGCAATAAACAACAAAAAAATAGCCTTCAAAAAAGTACAAATCTGATGGGTCAGCTATAACATTTAAACAGTACAAGGAGCTTAATAAAATCTGTAAAAATGTAATAAAAACAGCAAAAATTCAAAATGAGAGACAGGTGGCCAAAGAAAGCAAAACTAATCCTAAATATTTTTTTAGATATATAAATGCAAAAAAACCAAGGACAGAGCATGTAGGACCCCTTAATAATTATAATGGGGAGGTTGTCACAGGCGATCAAGAGAAGGCGGAGCTACTGAATGGGTTCTTTAGTTCTGTATACACTATGGAAGAAGGAGCTGACATTGGCCAGGTCAGTGCTGGTAACACATCATGTAATGTACTGAACTGGCTTAATGTAGAGATGGTACAAGGTAAGTTAAGTGATATAAATGTAAGCAAATCCCCAGGGCCGGATGGACTACACCCAAGAGTTCTTAGAGAGGTAAGTTCAGTAATATCTGTACCCCTGTTAATAATATTTAGAGATTCTCTGGTGTCTGGTATTGTGCCAAGGGACTGGTGCAAGGCGAATGTGGTGCCAATCTTCAAAAAGGGCTCTAGGTCTTCCCCAGGAAACTATAGACCGGTAAGTTTAACGTGCATTGTGGGTAAATTGTTTGAAGGACTTATAAGGGATTACATACAGGAATACATAGGGGATAATTGTATTATAAGTGATAGCCAGCATGGGTTTACTAAGGATAGAAGTTGTCAAACCAATCTAATTTGCTTTTATGAAGAAGTGAGTAGAAGCCTTGACAGAGGAATGGCTGTGGATATAGGCCCAGATTTATCAAACTGTGTGAGAGAAAATATAGAGAGATTTTCCCACAGCAGCCAATCACAGCTCAGGTTTCACTTTACCTCAGCTTGTTAGCTGAGCTGTGATTGGCTGCTGTGGGAAAATCTCTCTATATTTTCTCTCACACAGTTTGATAAATCTGGGCCATAGTGTTTCTGGATTTTGCTAAAGGGTTTGATACTGTCCCTCACAGACGTCTGACAGGTAAGTTAAGGTCTTTGGGTTTGGAAATTTTAGTTTGTAACTGGATTGAACACTGGCTCATGGATCGTACCCAGAGAGTGGTGGTCAATGATTCGTACTCTGATTGGTCCCCGGTTATTAGTGGTGTACCCCAAGGTTCAGTACTGGGCCCGCTGTTGTTTAATTTATTTATCAATGATATAGAGGATGGTATTAACAGCTCTGTTTCTATCTTTGCAGATGACACCAAGCTTTGTAGCACAGTACAGACTATAGAGGATGTGCATAAGTTACAAGATGACTTGGATAGACTAAGTGTCTCGGCATCCACTTGGCAAATGAGGTTCAATGTGGATAAATGTAAAGTTATGCATCTGGGTACTAATAACCTGCATGCGTCGTATGTCTTAGGGGGGATTAAACTGGCAGAGTCACTGGTAGAGAAGGATCTTGGTGTACTTGTAGATCACAGACTACAGAATAGCATGCAATGTCAGGCTGCTGCTTCCAAAGCCGGCAGGATATTGTCATGTATCAAAAGAGGCATGGACTTAAGGGACAGGGACATAATACTCCCCCTTTATAAAGCATTGGTACGGCCTCACCTGGAATATGCTGTTCAGTTTTGGGCACCTGTCCATAAAAGGGACACTGCGGAGTTGGAAAGGGTGCAGAGACGCGCGACTAAACTAATATGGGGCATGGAACATCTTAGCTATGAGAAGCGATTAAAGGAGTTACAATTGTTTAGTCTTGAGAAGAGACGTTTAAGGGGGGATATGATAAACGTATATAAGTATATTAATGGCCCATACAAAAAATATGGATAAAAACTGTTCCAGGTTAAACCCCCCAAAGGACGAGGGGGCACTCCCTCCGTCTTGAGAAGAAAAAGTTTAGTCTCAAGGGGCGACACGCCTTCTTTACCTTGAGGACTGTGAATTTATGGAACAGTCTACCTCAGGAACTGGTCACAGCAGGAACAATTAACAGATTTAAAACAGGATTAGATACATTCATGGAACAAAATAACAATAATGCTTATGAAGAAATATAAAATCCCATCCCTTCCCCAATATCGCGCCACACCCCTACCCCTTAATTCCCTGGTTGAACTTGATGGACATATGTCTTTTTTCGACCGTACTAACTATGTAACTATGTAACTTTGCTGCTATTCCTGTGAAACACCTAAAGGGTTAACACACTTATTGAATGTCATTTTGAATACTTTTAGGGGTGCAGTTTTTATAATGGGGTCATTTATGGGGTATTTCTAAAAAGAAAGCCCTTCAAATCCAATTCAAAACTGGTCCATGAAAAATTCTGATTTTGAAAATTTTGTGAAAATTTGGAAAATTGCTGCTGAACTTTGAAGCCCTCTGATGTTTTCCAAAAGTAAAAATATGCCAGCTTCATGATGCAAATATAAAGTAGACATATTGTATTTGTGAATCAAAATAAAATTTATTTGGAATGTCTATTTCCCTTACAACCAGAGAGCTTCAAAGTTAGAAAAATGCAAAATTTTTCTATTTTTTCATCATATTTTGGAATTTTTCACCAAGAGATGATGCAAGTATCGACAAAATTTTACCACTAACCAAGTAGAATATGTCATGAAAAAACTATCTCGGAATCAGAATGAAAAGTAAAAGCACCCCAGAGTTATTAATGCTTAAAGTGACAGTGGTCAGATGTGCAAAAAATGCTCTGGTCCTTAAGGCCAAAATGGGCCTGGTCCTTAAGGGGTTAAAGAAAATTTTGGGGTTAGTTTTACTCTCTTTGGCAATGAGTCTTTCTGTCTCTATTTTGCAGCTTTTATCAGTTTTTTACATAATTTACATTTTTCTCTATAGCTTTTTAATGCTTCTTCACTGCCATCATGCTTTAGTAGTTTAAATGCTTTATTTTTTTCATTTATTGCCCCCATTAAACGGGTATTCAGGGCAAAAATGATCTTATCCCCTATCGAAACGATAGAGGATAAGATGTCTGATCCCGGGGGGGCCCGCCGCTGGGACCCCCCGCGATCACCCTGCAGCAGCCCGCATTCTATGCGTAGCTGCGTCTGCAGTTTTGGAAACCGCTGGGCTTCGGCGACGGGGATGGGACATCACACCACGCCCCCTCCATAGACATGAATGAAGGGGGTGTGGCGTGACATCATGTCCCTGTCTCGGAAGCCCGGCGGTTTCCGAAACTGCAGACGCAGCTACGCATAGAATGCGGGCTGCTGCAGGGTGATCGCGGGGGGGTCCCAGCGGCGGGCCCCCCTGTGATCATTCATCTTATCCCCTTTCCTCAGTCAAGGTTTCCTTATATCTAAGATTATATGGGCAATTACATTTTCTAGGCCCATATGTATTTTGTTTAAAGGAAACCATAAAAAACTAAGTGCACGGGGTGTCAAGAAGGTCACATAGGTCAGTTTAGCAACACACAGACAAGTCAGGAACCAAATCAGCGAACAAGAGGCAAAGAACAAAATCAGGACAAGCAAGGGTCAATCAGAAGGGTGGCATAGTACAAAGTCAGCAAGCAGGAGAATACTCAGGGTACAGGTAAAGACCAAGTTACAGTAGGTCAGTGCATGATTACAGGATACAAAGGGATAAGCCTTAATCAAGAGAAACTCAGCAAGTGAACTGCCTATTTAAAGGGGTACTCCAGGGAAAAACATTTTTTTAAACAACTGCCAGAAAGTTAAACAGATTTGTAAATTACTTCTATTTAAAAATCTTAAATGGGTTATCCAGCATAAGGTGATTTTAGCACGTACCTGGCAGACAGTAATGGACATGCTTAGGAAGGATCTGTGCTTGTCTTAGGCTAAATGGCTGTGTTGTGAGATTACCATAACACTGTGGCTAGCTTTTTGTGAACTTGTATTTCCTGTTTTCAGTTTTCTTGTTTGCCTACAAATCCCATGATTCCATTTTCCTCCTTCCCACACATCAACTACCCCACCAATTGAAACATAAATGAGCTGCCGACCTGTGGTTTTCAATCAGGGTGCCTTCAGCCGTTGCATTACTTGCAGATTGCTCTCTCCACCCATTGAAGCAGACAGGCTCCCTGTCATCAGCTGACTAGTGAGTCAGGTCTCGACCGCATTGCAAACTGGGAAAAATCTGAGACAACAGTCATTTTGTATGTTGTTAAAATATATATAATATATATAAATATTGTGGTGAAAATCACATAAGAATTGTGAGAAAACCGTCACACACAGGTAAAGACACTATATTAGGAACTACACTAACTTTACAGCCCCTGTAGCATAGTCAAAAAAAATAATTCCTGGAATACCCTTTTAATCATTCCAGTACTTATCAGCTGCTGTATAATACAGAGGAAGTTCTTTTCTTTTTGAATTACCTTTCTGTCTGACCACAGTGCTCTTTGCTGACACCTCTGTCCATGTCAGGAACCGTCCAGAGCAGGATAGGTTTGCTCTGGGGATTTTCTACTGCTCTGGAAAGTTCCTGAATTGGACAGAGGTGTCAGCAGAGAGCACTGTGATCAGACAGAAAAATTTAAAACTTCCTCTGGAGCATACAGCAGCTGATAAGTACTGGAAGAATTAACCTCCCTGGCGGTATGATTCTGTCTGGAAATTTGTACCAAAAGCGTACAATTTTTTGCATTGAATTTCACATCTCCCCTGTCACATTCCCCCTCCTTGTCACATTCTTCCCCCCTTGTTACATTCTCCCCCCCTTCATGTTACATTCCCCCCCTTGTCACATCCCCCCCAGCAGCATACACTAGGTTTGCCGGCAGATTTCAAACCTAGTGTATTTGCTGCAGAACAAGCCCTTTCCCCTTCAGCCAATCACTGGCTTTACACCACTGCGGCCTGTGATTGGCTGAAAAGTGAAAGGTCCTAGAAGATGAATAGTGAAGAGAGCAGGGACCAGAGCGCACGGAGGGGAACGAGATCCTATTTTACTCCTTTTTCCTTTTACACTTAGCTCAGTGTTTTTCTAACAGGGTGCCTCCAGCTGTTGTGAAACTACTACTCCCAGCATGCCCGGACAGCCTTTGGCTGTTCGGGCATGCTGAGAGTTGTAGTTTTGCAACAGCTGGAGGCCCCCTGGTAGGGAAACACTGACTTTTAGTATTTTTCTTTACCTGCTCTGGCCGGCCCCCGCCACGGAAGCCGACCAGAGCAGATAATCACATGTTTTCCCAGGGGCCGCATCGCTATATCGCATTGCTTTTGCGATATATGGTGCAGCCCGGCCGGCAACTCTGCAATTCTACCCCGAGCGTGACTCGGGGTTAACGATCCTGGCAGGGAAAATTAACCCTGAGTCACGCTCAGGAGGTTAAGATTTTTAAATAGAAGTAATTTACAAATCTGTTTAACTTTCTGGCACCAGTTGTTTAAAAAAAAAATTCACTGGAGTACCCCTTTCAATCTCTCACCGCTGGGAGCTGTGATTGCTCAGCAGCAGCTAAATGGCTTGGTGCTCCCATCTCCTGGTAGACTGAGCAAGCCATGTCATCTAGTGACGAACAACCCTGCGACAGGTATGTACAGTATGTCACACAAGTGAGTAATAATATTCCTTCAAAACATATATTTTAACCCCTTAACGATGCCAGACTTAAATGTACGTCATTGTGCCGTGGTACTTAACGCACCATGGCGTACATTTACGCTCCACCATGACCGCGAGCACCGGACTGGTGCTTGCGTCATGCGCGCCAGGTCCCGGCTGCAATCAGCAGCCAGGGACCCGCCGGTAAAGGCGGACATCCGCGATCGCACGGATGTCCGCCATTAACCCCTCAGATGCCGTGATCAATACAGATCACAGCATCTGCGGCAGTGTGGTACTTTAAATGGATGATCGGATCACCCGCTGTGATCCGATCATCCAGCATGGCGGCCGGTGTTCCCCTCACCTGGCTCCGGCCGTGCCACCCAGGGTCTTCTGCTCTGGTCTGAGATCGAGCAGAGCAGGGCAGAAGATGACCGATAATACTGAACAGAGCTATGTCCTATACTGAACAGTATTAGCAATCAAAGGATTGCTATAAAAATAGTCCCCTACGGGAAATATTAACCCCTTAAGGACCAGGCCATTTTACACCTTAGGACCGGAGCGTTTTTTGAACATCTGACCACTGTCACTTTAAACATTAATAACTCTGGAATGCTTTTACCTATCATTCTGATTCCGAGATTGTTTTTTCGTGACATATTCTACTTTATGTTATTGGTAAAATTTTGTCGATACTTGCATCGTTTCATAGTGAAAAATTTCAAAATTTGCTGAAAAAATTGAAAATTTTGCATTTTTCGAACTTTGAAGCTCTCTGCTTGTAAGGAAAATGGATATTCCAAATAAAAAAAATTTTTATTCACAAATACAATATGTCTACTTTATGTTTGCATCATAAAATTAATGAGTTTTTACTTTTGGAAGACACCAGAGGGCTTCAAATTTCAGCAGCAATTTTCCAATTTTTCACAAAATTTTCAAACTCACTATTTTTCAGTGACCAGTTCAGGTTTGAAGTGGATTTGAAGGGTCTTCGTATTAGAAATACCCCACAAATGACCCCATTATAAAAACTGCACCCCCCAAAGTATTCAAAATGACATTCAGACAGCATTTTAACCCTTTAGGTGTTTCACAGGAATAGCAGCAAAGTGAAGGAGAAAATTCACCATCTTCATTTTTTACACTCGCATGTTCTTGTAGACCCAATTTTTGAATTTTTACAAGGGGTAAAAAGAGAAAATTTATACTTATATTTGTAGCCCAATTTCTCTCGAGTAAGCACATACCTCATATGTCTATGTAAAGTGTTCGGCGGGCGCAGTAGAGGGCTCAGAAGTGAAGGAGCGACAAGGGAATTTTGGAGAGTACGTTTTCTGAAATGGTTTTTGGGGGGCATGTTGCATTTAGGAAGCCCCTATGGTACCAGAACAGCAAAAAATCCCCACATGGCATACCATTTTGGAAACTAGACCCCTTGGGAAACGTAACAAGGGGTAAAGTGAACCTTAATACCGCACAGGTGTTTCACGACTTTTGCATATGTAAAAAAAAAAAAAAATGTTTTTTCACTAATATGTGTGTTTCCCCCCAAATTTCACATTTTTGCAAGGGTTAAAAGCAGAAAATACCCCCCAAAAATTTGTAACCCCATCTCTTCTGAGTATGGAGGTACCCCATACGTGGACCTGAAGTGCACTACGGGCAAACTACAATGCTCACAAGAGAAGGAGTCATATTTGGCTTTTGGAGAGCAAATTTTGGTCGGGGGGCATGTCGCATTTAGGAAGCCCCTATGGTGCCACAACAGCAAAAAACCTTCACGTGGCATACCATTTTGGAAACTTGACCCCTTGAGGAACGTAACAAGGAATAAAGTGAGCCTTAATACCCCACAGGGGTTTCACAACTTTTACATATGTAAAAAAATATATTTTTTTTTTCACTAAAATGTGTGTTTCCCCCCCAAATTTCACATTTTTGCAAGGGTTAATAGCAGAAAATACCCCCCAAAATTTGTAACCCCATCTCTTCTGAGTATGAAGGTACCCCATAAGTGGACCTGAAGTGCACTACGGGTGAACTACAATGCTCAGAAGAGAAGGAGTCATATTTGGCTTTTGGAGAGCAAATTTTGCTCGGGGGGCATGTCGCATTTAGGAAGCCCCTATGGTGCCAGGACAGCAAAATAACCCCCACATGGCATACCATTTTGGAAACTAGACCCCTTGAGGAACGTAACAAGGTGTACAGTGAGCATTTACCCCCCCACTGGTGTCTGTCAGAACTTTGGAACAGTGGGCTGTACAAAATTTTTAATTTGCACAGCCCACTCTTCCAAAGATCTGTCAGACACCAGTGGGGGGTAAATTCTCAGTTCACCCCTCATTATATTCCGTGAGGGGTAGTAGTTTCCGAAATGGGGTCACATGTGGGGTTTTTTTTTTTTTGCGTTTGTCAAAACCGCTGTAACAATCAGCCACCCCTGTGCAAATCACCTCAAATGTACATGGTGCACTCTCCCTTCTGGGCCTTGTTGTGCGCCCCCAGAGAAGTTTGTGCCCACATATGGGGTATCTCCGTAGTCGGGAGAAATTGCATTACAAATTTTGGGGGGCGTTTTTCCCTTTTACCTCTTGTCAAAATGAAAAGTAAAGGGCAACACCAGCGTGTTAGTGTAAAAAATTTATTTTTTTACAATAACACGCTGTTGTAGACCCCAACTTCACCTTTTCATAAGGGGTTAAAGGAGAAAAATCCCCCCAAAATTTGTTAGGCAATTTCTCCCGAGTACGGCGATACCCCATATGTGACCCTAAACTGTTGCCTTGAAATACGACAGGGCTCCAAAGTGAGAGCGCCATGCGCATTTGAGGCCTGAATTAGGGATTGCATAGGGGTGGACATAGGGGTATTCTACGCCAGTGATTCCCAAACAGGGTGCCTCCAGCTGTTGCAAAACTCCCAGCATGCCTGGACAGTCAACGGCTGTCCAGCAATACTGGGAGTTGTTGTTTTGCAACAGCTGGAGGCTCCATTTTGGAAACAGTGGCGTACCGGACGTTTTTCATTTTTATTGGGAGGGGGGGGGGGGGGCTGTGTAGGGGTATGTGTATATGTAGTGTTTTTTACTTTTATTTTATTTTGTGTTAGTGTAGTGTAGTGTTTTTAGGGTACAGTCACATGGGCGGGGGATTACAGCGAGTTCCCGCTGCGAGTTTGAGCTGCCGCGCAAAATTAGCTGCATCGCAAACTTGCAGCCTGATACTCACTGTAAGCCCCTGCCCATGTGAATGTACCCTGTACATTCACAAGGGGGGGACCTCCAGCTGTTACAAAACTACAACTCCCAGCATGCACAGTTTATCAGTGGATGCTGGTAGTTATAGTTTTGCAACAGCTGGAAGCACACGGTTGGGAAACACTGAGTTAGGAAACAGACAATGTTTCCCAACCAGTGTGCCTCCAGTTGTTGCAAAACCACAACTCCCAAACATTCTCAGGAATGCTGGGAGTAGTAGTTCGGCAACATCTTTAGAGCCAGATGTTGCCGAACTACAACTCCCAGCATGCTGGGAGTTGTAGTTTTGCAACATCTGGAGGACTACAGTTTGCAGACCACTAATACAGTGGTTCCCAATCTGTGCCCTTCCAGATGTTGCAAAACTACAACTCCCAGTATGCCAAAACTGTCCAGGCATGCTGGGAGTTGTAGTTCTGCAACATCTGAAGGGTCAGATGTTACAGAACTACAACTCCCAGCATGCCTGGACAGTAAGGGCATGCTGAGGATGTGTAGTTTTGCAACATCTGGAAGGGCACAGTGGTCTCCAAACTGTGGACCTCCAGATGTTGCAAAACTGCAACTCCCAGCATGCCCAGACGCCAAGGGCTGTCTGGGCATGCTGGGAGTTGTAGTATACACGGTCCCATTAGAGCAATGCATGTCGCTTTACGGCGACGTGCATTGCTGTAAAGGGCCCGACCGCGGCTGAAGATCTACTCACCTGTCGCCGCCACCATCTTCCTCGCCGGGATCCGGGTCTTCAGGGACGAGGTAAGTACCGGGGCCGGTCCCCTGCACTCCCCCGTCCCCCGCCTCGTCCTCCGGTCTTCCTCCCGTCCTCTCCGGACTTTCAGGGGCCGGGCAGGACGGGAGGAAGTAACCGCCCCCCCTCCTGCGATTGGTCGGTTAACTAACCGACGGATCGCAGGGGATCGGAGGAGGTGGCAGGTTTGCCACCTCGCTCCGATACTTCAGCATGGTCCTGGCTGTCTGTGACAGCCGGGATCATGCGAAATTACCGGGTGGTCGGGTCCCAGAGACCCGATCAGCCTGGTATCGCCGCAGATCGCAAGGGCGATTTCCCTTGCGATTTGCGGCGATCGCCGACATGGGGGGCCTACATGGCCCCCCTCGGCGTTTGCCCTGGATGCCTGCTGAAGGATTTCAGCAGGCATCCAGTTCCGATCTCTGCCCGGCGAGCGGCAGAGACCGGAAATACAACAGGACGTTCTCTAACGTCCTTGGGCATTAAAGCCCAGGTAGTGAGGACGTTAGAGAACGTCCTATGTCCTTAACAGGTTAAAGTATAAAAATGAAAGTAAAAAAAAAAAAAAAATGTGAAAAATCCCCATCTCCAATAAAAATGTAAAATATAATTTTTTCCCATTTTACCCCCATAAAGTGTAATAAAAATAATTAATACGCATATTTGGTATTGCCGCATGTGTAAATATCTGAACTATTAAAATATAATGTTATTGATCCCGCACTGTGTACACCGTGAACGTAAAAAAAAATGCACAAAACTGCTGCTTTTTTGTCACATTTTATTAAAAAAAATTATAAAAAAATTTATAAAAGTTTTATATACACAAATGTGGTATCAATAAAAAGTACAGATCATAGCGCAAAAAAATTGCCCTCATACTGCCGCTTATATGAACAAATGAAAAAGTTATAGATTGTCAAAATAGAAGGATTTTAAACATACTAATTTGGTTAAAAAGTTTGCGATTTTTTTTAAGCGCAACAATAATAGAAAAGTATGTAATCATGGGTATCATTTTAATCGTATTGACCCACAGAATAAAGAACACGTCATTTTTACCGTAAATTGTGCGGCATGAAAACGAAAGCTTCCAAAATTTGCTAAATTGCGGTTTTCTTTTTAATTTCCCCACACAAATAGTATTTTTTGGGTTGCGCGATATATTTTATGGTAAAATCATGTTAGTACGCAGGCCAACTGGTCGTGCAAAAAACAAGCCCTCATATTAGTCTGTGGATGAAAATATAAAAGAGTTACGATTTTTAGAAGACAAGGAGGAAAAAACGAAAAGGCAAAAATTAAATTGGCCTGGTCCTTAAAGGGGTACTCCACCCCTAGACATTTTATCCCTTATCCAAAGGATAGGGGATAAGATGTCAGATCGCTGGGGTCCCGCCGCTGGGGATCCCCACAATATAGCAAGCAGCACCCACCTGTAACTGCTTCCGGAAGCGCTGGAGGATCTCAGCCTAATTCCTCCCGACCACGGGGACGGAAGATCGTGACGTCACGACTCCTTCCCCGGGTGATGTCACGTCCCGCCCCCTCAAGGCAAGTCTATGGGAGGGGGCGTGACGGTTCGGCCGATATTCACGATTTTAGACGGTATCGACAATTACTTTGCCGCTTATCCGATAGTGCTCCGCCCCCCGCACTGCCCCCACCGCACCCCCCACCACACTCCCCACCATGGCACTACGCTGCACCCACCACCACCGCGCCGCACCGCAACCATCAAGTTCAACCTATAACCCTAATAAGTCCCTACTGAATTGATCCAGAGGAAGGCAAAAAACCCTCATACTAGAGGTAAAAATTTCTCCCCGACTCCAAATATGGCATCAGAATAAATCCCTGGATCAACGTTCTGTCCCTATAAATATAATATACATAACTCTCCAAAAATGCATCCAGGCCCCTTTTAAATTCTTTTACAGAGTTCACCATGACCACCTCCTCCGGGAGAGAATTTCATAGTCTCACTGCTTTTACAGTAAAGAATCCCCGTCTGTGCTGGTGTAGAAACCTTCTTTCCTCTAGACGTAGAGGATGCCCCCTTGTTATAGATACAGTCCTGGGTATAAATAGATCATGGGAGAGATCTCTGTACTGTCCCCTGATATATTTATACATAGTTATTAGGTCTCCCCTAAGCCTTCTTTTTGTTAAACTAAATAACCCTAATTCTGATAATCTTTCTGGGTAATGTAGTCCTCCCATTCCCCGTATTACTCTGGTTGCCCGTCTTTGAACCCTCTCCAGCTCCACTATATCTTTCTTGTACACTGGTGCCCAGTACTGTACACAGTATTCTATTGCCCTATTGATGCACCCCATGATTTTATTAGCCTTGAAAGAATTTAATATATTTACTTTTTCCTGATCCCCGTCTATAATTTCATCAGTTTTTTACATATTTTATATTTTTTTCTCTATAGCGTTTTAATACTTCTTCACTGCCATCCTGTTTTAGTAGTTTAACCCCTTAACGACCACAGACGTAAATGTACTTCCTGGTTTGACGGGACTTCCCGCACCAGGACGTACATTTATGTCCTGTGTATGACCGCGAGCATTGGAAGGGTGCTCGCGTCATACATGGCAGGTTCCGGCTGCTAGCAGCAGACGGGGTCCCGTCCGTAATAGCCGACATCCGCAATCGCGCGAATGTCCGCCATCAACCCCTCAGATGCCGTGATCAATACAGATCACGGCATCTGCGGCATTGCAGTACTTTGATTGGATGATCGGATCACCTGCAGTGCTGACGCGGGGATCCGATCATCCAGCATGGCGGCCGGAGGTCCCCTCACCTGGCTCCGGCCGTCTCCCGGGGTCTTCTGCTCTGGTCTGCGATCGAGCAGACCAGAGCAGAAGATGACCGATAATACTGAGCAGTGCTGTGTCCTATACATAGCACTGCACAGTATTAGCAATCAAAGGATTGCTATAGATAGTCCCCTATGGGGACATAAAAAGTGTTCAAAAAAAGTTGAAAAATGTAAAAATAAAAAGTAAAAAAAAAAGTGAAAAATCCCCTCCCCCAATAAAAAAGAAAATTGTCTGTTTTCCCATTTTACCCCCAAAAAGCGTAAAATTATTTTTTAATTAACATATTTGTTATCGCCGCGTGCGTAAATGTCCGAACTATAAAAATATAATGTTAATGATCCCGTACGGTGAATGGCGTAAACGTAAAAAAATAAAAAAGTCCAAACATGCTGCTTTTTTGTCACATTTTATAAAAAAAAAATTAATAAAAAATTATCTAAAAGTTTGATATATGCAAATGTGGTATCTATGAAAAATTACAGATGACGGCGCAAAAAATGAGCCCTCATACCGCCCTATATACGGAAAAATGAAAAAGTTATAGGTGGTGAAAATAGGGAGATTTTAGATTACTGATTTTGTACAAAAAGTTTTTGATTTTTTTTAAGCGGTACAAAAATATAAAAGTATCTAGCCATGGGTATCATTTTAATCGTATTGACCCACAGAATAATGAATACATGTCATTTTTACCGTAAAGGGTACAGTGTGAAAACAAAACCCTCCAAAATGTGCAAAATTTTGGTTTTCATTTAAATTTCCTCCCTAAAAATTTTTGGGGGGGGTTCGCTGTACATTTTATGGTAAAATTAGAGGTTTCATTACAAAGTAAAATTGGTCACGCAAAAAACAAGCCCTTACATGGGTCTGTAGATGGAAATTTAAAAGAGATATGGATTTTAGAAGGCGAGGAGGAAAAAACGAAAACGCTAAATAAAATTGGCCTGGTCCTTAAGGTGAAAATGGGCTTGGTCATTAAGGGGTTAAATGCCTTATTTTTGTCATTTATTGCCCCCTTAACATTTTTCTTCATCCATATTGGTTTTCTTTTATTTCTGACCCTTTTAGGCTCCTTTCACACTAGTGATTTTTCCGTTAATGAAGTTCCGTCGCATGTTCAGTCACGATTTTCAGCAAAAACCTGCCGTTACAAAACCCCTGACGGCCGAGACTAAATCGCATTGCAGCCTATGGGATTTTGTAACTGCCCGTTTGCACCCGTATATGCCCTGTAATTCATTACAGACGTTATACAGTGACCGGACATCGTGGCGGAAAAATTACTGCATGGGGGGGGGGGGGTATAAATAGCCGATAACTTATACCGGAATATCGGTATGTTATCAGCCCTAAGAAAGTGATATCGGTCGATCCCTAATTCTAACCCCTCCCTTCGCTCCACCCCCAGGTACATTAA
Organism: Hyla sarda; assembly: GCF_029499605.1. NCBI lineage: Eukaryota > Metazoa > Chordata > Amphibia > Anura > Hylidae > Hyla > Hyla sarda. Next base: position 263,075,471 of record NC_079194.1, on the reverse strand, counting down.
TAAGTCCCCCCTCTCTATCTACACTATCTTCCCCCTCCTCACTATCTTCATGGTCAGGAGGGCCTCCTCCTTGCTATCCATAGCTGCATCGCTGGGTCACACTCACCCATCAATGCAGCTTATGACTGTCTGCCCGCATGAAGCAGTGCTGGAAGTGGAGAGTGAGGACCCCCAGGTGTGCTGGCATCACTCACCCATGTGGTGGCTCTGCCCCCGATGTCTTATGGCTCTGCAACCCGTCTTCTGGGCTAGTCAAGATGGAGTGGAGGAGGGCCGGGCAAACACGTTCCAGGAAGAGGAAAAGCCCATTCCCCCTCCTCCTGCAGTCTATGCCCTTTGGCTGTCTGTGCATGCTGGGAATTTTAGTTTTGCCGCAGCTGGAGGCACCTTGGTTGGGAAACACTGGTACAGAGGGATAGGAGACATGCTGATAAGGGGGTTGCTAAGCAGAAAGTGTTTCCCAACCAATATGCCTTCAGATGTTGCAAAACTACAACTCCCAGCCAGGCCAGACAGCCTCTGGCAGTCTAGGCATGACAGGAGTTGTAGTTTAGCAGCAGCTGGAGGCACGTTGGTTGGGAAACATTGGTATGGAGGGATGGGGGACACTGTGTGAAAGGATTGGGGACACCGTATGGAAGGATGAGGGACATGCTGAAGAGGGGCACTATGTGGAGGGATGGGGGACATGCAGATTTGGGGGCTATTGTGGATCGATGTGGACATGCTGATTGGGGGGGGGGGGGGGGGGGGGCTGGCATGATGCCAAACATGCCAAATTTTATCCAGAGTCAGTGGGACTCTAGTTAGGCCCCTGATTCAGATGGTACAAGAGGGTTGGATTGGTAGTAGTGGGGTCCAGGGCGATTTTTTGCATCGGGGACCTGTGGTTTCCAGCTACGCCCCTGAAAGATAATAATAGCAATGCAGCTGAAAATTATAGCCATGTTGAAGTTGCGTAAACTGACCATTTTTTACTTTTACACCAGGCCCTATGAGACTCTAGCTACAACTCTTCTTAGGCGGGGTTCACACCATGTTTTTGCAATACAGTTCCCGTATACGTTTTCAATTTGAAAACCATACAGAACCATATTGAAAACCGCATGCATTGACTCTCCATTGAAAACCGTATGCCAAAGGATGCATCCGGTTGTGTCTGTTTTTCATCCTGTACGGTTTTGTCAGTTTTTTTTCCCCGTACCCAAAACCTTAGCCTACCACGGTTATTGATCCGGGTAAAAAACCCTATTTAAACGTAGAATTTTTTTTTTTAACATGGGAGTCAATGGGAACCATACAGAACCGTATGTGTGTACGGTTCCATCCGTTTTTTGACTTTGCACAGTTTTTCTCTTGGAATTTCAATCAAACAAGTGAAACTTTATTCATAATGGAGTGAAAAGTTAAAAACGTATACTTTTTTTTCTTAAAAAACAGATGCAACTGGACATCATTTTTCAAACCGTATAAGGATTATAATTTGTACACACATTTTGATACAGTTTAGTCAGGTGTTGAGGAATCCGTTTCTTTTATCAAAAAGCTGATACAGTGAACAACACTGAACAGTGTTGCAAAAACTTGGTGTGAACCCAGCCTTAACCAGTTCAGTAGCTTTTGCATACACTGTAGATTGGTATAGTCCATAGATTAGTCCTGTGTTTTTCATCCATGGTCAAAGTGACATGGTGTCTATCATGTGCACCCCCTGCCCCCACACACATACTGTCACCACTTATAACCGGTTAGCAATAAAGTAACATGATGAAATCTATGGGATAAGTGAAAGGGTTATAGTATAACTTGACCACCTATAACCAGGTCAAATAAAGTTTACTGTTAAAAAACAAAAACAAATGTAAGAAATGCACCTTCACTAGGGGTTTGCAACTTCTTGGGAAAAAAATTCAGCCACTTAAAGATAAGCAAAAAAAAAACAAAAAAGCATGTGGTTTACTAGGGATCGACTGATTATCGGTTTGGCCGATATTATCGGCCGATAATCACGATTTTGGGCATTATCGGTGTCGGCAATTACCTTGCCGATAAGCCAATAATGCCCCGCCCCCACCGCACCGCGTTTGCTCCCCCCCGCCCGACCCGCTGCACCGCTACCGCCCCCGACCCGCCACACCGCACCCCCCACCGCACCGCCCCCATTGCCTCCCCCATCCCCGGTTTTATTATTACCTGTTCCTGGGGCCCACGCTACTTCTGGCTCCTGCTGCGTCCTGCATTACGCTGTGCGCAATGACGAGTGACGTGACGTGTGCGACGTGACTTCACCGTCAGTGCGCACAGTGACAGCTTAGGAGGATGCCACCGGAGCCAGATGTAGAGTGGACCCCGGGCCCAGGTAATTATAAAACCGGGGATGGGGGAGGCAATTTGGCCGGGGTGGTGGGGGGTGCAGCGCGGCGGTAGGGGGCGTGGAGCGGTGCGGCGGTGGGGGGAGCGTTATGGGAGCGGTTCGGGGGTGGCGGTGATAGGACTCAGGACCCCCGGACAGGCAGGGGGAGAGAAGCGGGTGGCGGCGGCGGTCTATGGCTCCGCAAAAGCCACTGCAGTGCATTGATTTAAAGCGCCCGCTTTAAATCAATGATCTGCAGCGGTGTCGCGGGGGGATAAATAGCCGATAACTTATACCGGAATATTGGTATAAGCCATCGGCCCTAACCTCCACCGATTATCGGTATCGGCCCTAAAAAAACGATATCGGTCCATCCCTATGGTTTACCATGCTCCCCAGAAAAAACCTCAGAATAAATCCAGATGAGACCCCAAAATAAAGACACATTCAAGATAATATAAATAAATCTAGACCTCAGACCAGACCTCAAAATAAATTCAGACCCAGGGTAAATACAAACCTTTGACCAAGAATACACATAGACCCCTGACTGCCTAAGACCCCAGGCCACCCTTTGACTTAAAGGGGTACTCCGGCGCTTAGACATCTTATCTATCCCCTATTAAAAGGATAGGGGATAAGATGCCGCTGGGGACCCCGTGATCTTGCACGCAGCACCCCAGTTAAAATCAGTCCCCGAAGCATGTTCGCTCCTGGTCTGATTACCGGCGACCACAGGGCAGGCGGCGTGTGATAGGGGATAAGATGTCTAAGCGCCGGAGTACCCCTTTAAGAACCCGTAAAGATTAGGTCATGAGACATTATCTGTACAGGTCTTTCATCCTGCATACATGTGTGTTTAAAGGAGAACTATGGCAAAATTAACTCATCCCCTAGGTATAGGGGATATGTAGCTGTTCTCGGGGGGTCCGCCCACTGGGACATCCCATGATCTCAAGAATGGGAGAAGGTGCTCAGTGAGGAGCATGTGCTTCAGACTGCACACGCTCCATTTATTTATATGGGAGCACCGAAAAGACAAGGGTATAGCACTCAGGCATCATCGGCGCACCCATAAAAATGAATGGAGTGCATGCAGTCTACCGGTAGATGACACACACTCCTCAGTGAGAGAGCCGGGTCACATCATGGTGATCACAGGGGGGTCCCAGCGGTCAGCATATCTCCCAACTTTTGCTGAGAGCAAAGAGGGACAAGCCACGCCCCTAGCCACATCTGCAGCCATGCCCGCACATGCGAAATGGGAATACCATCAATAATATTGTCTGTCTGTAATCTAAATTTAGGAGGACTTTCTAGACTAACAGACTGACAACAATCCCCATAATTACCAATACAAACTATATAAGTGACTACATACAGTTACACCCGATGACTCGCAAGTGACATGTAGATCGGAGTCATTCACTTTCCTTTTTCTTCTCCCTCTGGCCCAGACCGTCATGATGATGGCAGAAAAAAAGGGGGTATTCCAGTGAAAAACATCTTATCCCCTATGCCTAGATAGCAGCCCCGTATATGAAGACCCCCCCATAGCTGCCCCCTGTAGGTAGACCCCCACCTAGATAGTTGTCCCCTGTAGGTAGACCCCCACCTAGATTGCTGCCCCTGTAGGTAGACCTCACATAGACAGTTGTCCCCTGTAGGTAGGCCCTTACCTATATAGCTGCCCCCTATAGGCAGACCCCACCTATATAGTTGTCCCCTGTAGGTAGACCCATTAGCCCCCCCCCCCCCCACCGCGCCAATCCTGGCAAGGGTTACCACTCTTATAGAACATTGGAGGAACATAGGAGAATGACTGGGTGAAGAGTGAATGGCTCTTTTCTACGTCAAAGCTTGGCACTGCAAAGCGGGACAGCGGAAGTCAAAAGTGGGATGTGGGCGGGGGTCTCAAAAGCAGGACATTCGGTGGGCATGGGATGCACACAAGTCCAAACACATAATGCACTCTCCTAACCTATATGTACAATGCACACTTCAGGCAGACTCTACACCAGTGATTCCCAACCGTGGTGCCGCGGCACACGTGTGTGCCGTTCGCCACTGGCCGTGGTGCCGTGGGATTTTGCTGAGATTTTTTATTTTTTTAATATTCCGCCCCGGCCCGTGCGCTTATGACTGGCGGCACAGGGGGGAAGCGAACCCTGCGTGCGCACTGCGCACACAGCGACCCCCTCCCCACTGCATCCCCTGCGTCCCCCTTCTACCTTGCGATGCAGTGAGCCGAAAATGGGTCCCTGGGGCGGAACGATCTTCACCAGTGCCGGACTCCCGTGCCTGTTGTGGACCTGCAAGCTGCGCGGACCGGCTTGCTTCAAGTACTGTACCCTTCCCCCCCTCAGTTACCCCTTCTCAACCCTGTCCAACCCCCCCCCCCCCCACCGTCACCCGGGTCCACCCTATACCCCCCCATCACCCATGTCCACCCCCCCTTGTCACCCATGTCCACCCTCCCCCTGTCACCCATGTCCGCCCCCCCGTCACCCATGTCCACCCCCCCCTGTCCACCCTCCTGTCACCCCCTGTCCACCCTCCTGTCACCCCTGTTCACACCCATGTTCACCCTCCTGTCATCCCTTTCACTCCCTGTCACCCATGTTCACCCCCCTGTCACCCCTGTTCACCCCCTCCAGTCTCCCATGTTCACCCCCTCCAGTCTCCCATGTTCACCCCCTCCTGTCACCCATGTTCACCCCCTCCTGTCACCCCTTTCACTCCCGTCCACCCTCCTGTCACCCCTGTCCACCCTCCTGTCACACATGTCACCCATGTTTACCCTCATCCACCCTTCTGTCACCCCCGTCCACCCTCCTGTCATCCCTGTCACCCCCGTCCACCCTCCTGTCATCCCTGTCACCCCCATCCACCCTCCTGTCATCCCTGTCACCCCGTCCACCCTCCTGTCATCCATGTTCACCCCTCCTGTCGACCCATGTAGACTCCTCTACACCCCTCTGTCACCCATGTCCACTCCTCTACACCCCTCTGTCCACTCCTCTACACCCCTCTGTCACCCATGTACACTCCTCTACACCCCTCTGTCCACTCCTCTACACCCCTCTGTCCACTCCTCTACACCCCAGTCACCCATGTACACTCCTCTACACCCGTCACCCATGTACGCTCCTCTACACCCCTCTGTCCACTCCTCTACACCCCTGTCACCCATGTACGCTCCTCTACACCCCTCTCCACCCGTCACCCATGTACGCTCCTCTACACCTCTCTGTCCACTCCTCTACACCCCTCTGTCCACTCCTCTACACCCCTGTCACCCATGTACACTCCTCTACACCCCTGTCACCTATGTACACTCCTCTACACCCGTCACCCATGTACGCTCCTCTACACCCCTCTGTCCACTCCTCTACACCCCTCTGTCCGCTCCTCTACACGCCTCTGTCCGCTCCTCTACACGCCTCTGTCCGCTCCTCTACACGCCTCTGTCCGCTCCTCTACACCCCTCTGTCCGCTCCTCTACACCCCTCTGTCCACTCCTCTACACCCGTCACCCATGTACGCTCCTCTACACCCCTCTGTATGCTCCTCTACACCCGTCACTCATGTACGCTCCTCTACACCCCTGTCACCCATGTACGCTCCTCTACACCCCTCTGTACGCTCCTCTACACCCCTGTCACCCATGTACGCTCCTCTACACCCCTCTGTACGTTCCTCTACCCCCCTGTCACCCATGTACACTCCTCTACACCCCTCTGTACACTCCTCTACACCCCTGTCACCCATGTACACTGCTCTACACCCCTCTGTACACTCTTTTACACCCCTCTAAACCCCTTTGTCACCCATGTCCACCCCTCTACATCCCTCTGTCACCCATGTCCACTCTTCTACACCCCTCTGTCACCCATGTAAAAAAAAGTTCATTTTGCAGGTTTAACGGTGAAGTATTGTGTGTGGAAGAAATCGTGATGATGGCCCAGACCAGATGGAGAAGAGAAGGCAACATTGCAAATTAGATAAGAAGTCATTGGTGAGTTGCTGTATAAAGCAGCACTTTAAACTAAATACCCACTGATAAATAGATATAGTGCATTGCGTTTTTTACCATTTTCCCCCCTTTTTTTTTTTTTTTTTGCCTCGGTATCGGTGCCCCGCGGAATTTTTTTTTTTCGAGGTGTGCCCCGACCCGAAAAAGGTTGGGAAACACTGCTCTACACACCTGCATTCACATCCGCCCATAACCAATTACATACACATTACATGCACTGCAGACAAATTACAGATACATACAGTATAGATGCACACACCGCGCACACTGCTGACACTCTGCACATCCGAAAGCACACACTGCAGACACTCTGCACATCTGAAAGCACACACTGCAGACACTCTGCACATCCGAAAGCACACACTGCAGACACTCTGCACATCTGAAAGCACACACTGCAGACACTCATCATACCTATGGCTGGATTCATAGTTTGTGCTGTGTAAACACAGCCTATATGCACAATACAGACACAAACTCTGCACACCAATATACACACCCAACCCAGATTCATACACTGCAGATCCTTGCTCACACTCACCATGCACATAATACATGCACATACTGTGCTCTCCACACACAGACACAATACAAATGCATAACAGCTAAACCAACAATTACACAGTCAAGGTCTAGACCAGTGTATCTCAACCAGAGTGCCTCCAGCTGTTGCAAAACTACAGCTCCCAGCATGCCAGTGGTTGGGAAATGCTGATCTAGAGGAAGTAAGTTTGAGGAGAAGATGATGGACTCTAAAGTGATCAGTTGTAAGGGTAAAGAGGGAGAACATGTGGGTGGAGGGGCACCATGACAGAGGGGCATACAGCAGTCCCAGCTACATGTGCTAGGAGGGTCCATGCCTTTACAGCTGCTGCCCTAGAGCTTCTCCTCCCCTCTGCCCAGGAGGGGATCCAGATCAGCCATTACTCCTATCCCAGTGTATGACATTGCTTTACCTCTGGGCTGATCAGCTTCTTCTCCACACACTGACCGATTGTGCTACCCCATCTGCAGGAATTTCCCTCCCCTGTAAGAGGAAGCCTCTGATTGGTTATGCAGCCTTGGAGGGGCACTCGCATCAACCAATCAGCACTCTGCTCTGTCAGGGGAGACTAACATGACAGAGTAGACCACTGAATGGACCTCCCAGGCTCTGCTCTGTACAGTGAGTAGTAATCACACAGGGGCTCCATGCAAAGTGCTGAGTCAGAAATCACAGAAGTAGGACATGTGGGGGCTGATCCGGGACTGCAGGACATGACCCTAAAAATGGGAAGGTATGGTGGTCAAGCTACTTATCCCCTATCCTGTGGATAGAGAACAAGTTAAAGGGGTATTCCAGGCACAAAACTTTTTTATATATATCAACTGGCTCCAGAAAGTTAAACAGATTTATAAATTACTTCTATTAAAAAATCTTAATCCTTTCAGTACTTATGAGCTTCTGAAGTTAAGGTTGTTCTTTTCTGTCTAAGTGCTAAGTTCTCTCTGATGACACCTGTCTTGGGAATCGCCCAGTTTAGAAGAGGTTTGCTATGGGGATTTGCTTCTAAACTGGGCGTTTCCCGAGACAGGTGTCATCAGAGAAGACTTAGACACAAAAGAACAACCTTAACTTCAGAAGCTCATAAGTACTGAAAGGATTAAGATTTTTTAATAGAAGTAATTTAAAAATCTGTTTAATTTTCTGGAGCCAGTTGATATAACCCCTTTAATCCTTGCTGGAATACTCTTTTAAGGATTAATAATCACTGCAATCTTGCCATTGTTTTTGCTTAGATCTATGGCAACTCTTCCCCACAAAACTGCAAAATGGAACCATCTCTACGTTTATATGTAAAGTACCAGTATTTTTTTCTGGCATTGATTGCTACTACTGACCTACAGGGCCGGATGATCATTGGCGCTCATGGAGCGCCTGCTCTGGGCCCCATGCCCGCTGGGGGCCCCCGTCACATTCGGGACATCCTTGTGTCCAGAAAAATCTTTTCAGGACACAAGGATGTCCCGGCGGTTACCTCTCTGCGGCGGCCCCCGCGTTAACTTTAAAGACGCATGGGCCGCAGGCAGGTAGCCCATAGGAGAAAAGCAGAGTGGAGCGGAGCATCGAGGAGGACGCCCATAGGCCATAGCAGTAGGTCGTGACCCCGGTCCCCGGACCGGAGGAGCGGTGGTCGGAACACTGAAGCATACTGAGGCAAACAGGCATACAGCCTCCAGCCATACAATGTATATGGCTGAAGGCTGTATGTCTGTGGGGGAGCTATACTGCACCTAATGTGGGGAAGCTATACTGCACCTAATGTGAGGAACTATACTGCACCTAATGGGGGGAACTATACTGCACCTAATGTGGGGGAAACTATACTACACCTAATGTGGGGGAACTATACTGCACCTAATGTGGGGGGAAACTATACTGCACCTAATGTGGGGGAACTGTACTGCACCTAATGTGGGGGAACAATACTGCACCTAATGTGGGGGAGCTATACTGCACCTAATGTGGGGAACTGTACTGCACCTAATGGGGGGAACTATACTGCACCTAATGTGGGGGAAACTATACTGCACCTAATGTGGGGAACTATACTGCACCTAATGGGGGGGAATTATACTGCACCTAATGTGGGGGAACTATACTGCACCTAATGTGGGGGAACTATACTGCACTTAATGTGGGGGGAAACTATACTGCACCTAATGTGGGGGAACTGTACTGCACCTAATGTGGGGGAACTATACTGCACCTAATGTGGGGAACTATACTGCACTTAACCCCTTAAAGACGAAGGACGTAAATGCACGTCCTGGTGAGGTGGTACATAACGCACCAGGACGTACATTTACGTCCTAAGCATAACCGCGGGCATCGGAGCGATGCCCGGATCATGCGCGGCAGGTCCCGGCTGTTGATCGCAGCCAGGGACCCGCCGGTAATGGCGGACACCCACGATCCCGCGGATGTCCGCCATTAACCCCTCAGATGCCGTGATCAATACAGATCACAGCAACTGCAGCATCGCGGTCACTTAAATGGATGATTGGATTGCCGCAGCGCTGCCGCGGCAATCCAATCATCCAGCACGGCAGACGGAGGTCCCCTCTCCTGCCTCCGCTGCCTTCTGGAAGTCTTCTGCTCTGATCTGCCTCTGCTCTGATCTGCCTTCCCGTAGACCAGAGCAGAAGATGACCGATAACCCTGATCAGTGCTATGTCCTATACATAGCACTGAACAGGATTAGCAATCGAATGATTGCTATAAATAGTCCCCTATGGGGACTATTAAAGTGTAAAAATAAAAGTAAAAAAAATAAAGCCAAAAAAATTTGAAAAACCCCCTCCCCCAATAAAAACATAAATTGTCCCATTTTCCCTATTTCACCCCCAAAAAGTGTTAAAAAAAATATTTTATATACATATTTGGTATTGCCTCGTGCGTAAATATCTGAACTATTAAAATAAAATGTTAATGATACCGTACGGTGAACGGCGTGAACGTAAAAAAAAAAAGTCCAAAATAGCTGCTTTTTTATAACATTTTATTCTCAAAAAAATTTATAAAAAATTTATTAAAAGTTTTATATAATTAAATATGGTAGCAATAAAAAGTACAGATTACGGCGCAAAAATGAGCACTCATACCGCCGGTTATACGGAAAAATGAAAAAGTTATGGGTCTTCAAAATAGGGGAATTTTAAACGTACTAATTTGGTTAAAAAGTTTGTGATTTTTTTTAAGCGCAACAGTAATAGAAAAGTATGTTATCATGGGTATCATTTTAATCGTATTGACCCAAAGAATAAATAATACATGTCATTTTTACCGTAAATTGTATGGCGTGAAAATGAAACCTTCCAAAATTAGCAAAATTGCGGTTTTCTTTTTAATTTCCCCACACAAATAGTATTTTTTGGGTTGCGCCATACATTTTATGGTAAAGTGAGTGATGGCATTACAATGGACAACTGGTCGCGCAAAAAACAAGCCTTCATACTAGTCTGTGGATGAAAATACAAAAGAGTTATGATTTTTTGAAGGAGAGGAGGAAAAATCGAAAACGTAAAAATTAAATTGTCTGCGTCCTTAAGGCCCAAATGGGCTGCGTCCTTAAGGGGTTAATGTGGGGGGGGGGGACTGTACTGCACCTAATGTGGGGGAACTATACTGCACCTAATGTGGGGGAAACTATACTGCACCTAATGTGGGAGAACTATACTGCACCTAATGTAGGGGAACTATACTGCACCTAATGTGGGGAACTATACTGCACGTAATGTGGGGAACTATACTGCACCTAATGTGGGGGAACTATACTGCACCTCAGGGGCGGACATATCGCCTGTGCAGCCGGTTCAGCTGCACAGGGGCCCAGCGTGGGAGGGGGCCCGCCGGGAGGGGGCCCGCCCTCACACGCTTGGCCGGTCCTACCATCGGACCCAGTGCACAGGGCCACCATCAGGGGGTAAACCCATACACTTGTATGGGGCCCGGAGCTTCAGGGAGGCCCGGACGTCCCTGTACTTTTTTTTTTTTCCGGCTAGTCAGTGAGTGACTGCGACTGTCACTCACTGACTCCTGGCTGGGTACCTGTCAGAACTATGACCGGGCCTCATAGTCTGGGGGGCCCGCAGGACTATGAGGCCCGCTCTTTCTAGGGCGCGGGCCCCTTAAGAAGTACGGCAGGGCCGGACAGGCCAGGGGCTGATGGGAGTCGACGTGCCCCGCGCAGGCACGCACGTCTACTCCAGTCACCTGACCTGTCCCGGCGCGATCTCCAGTCCAGCAGCCTCCCGACGGATCCTCCCCGTGCAGTGACACTCTGACAGGAGCAGCAGCTGCACCGAACCCCGGCAGGGTAAGTGAACGGGGGGGGGGGGGGGGTTGGATGGGGGCTATGTTGTTTGCAGACTACAATGGTGATGAGAGGTGCAGGGGAACTGGTGCTTGGGGTGTTATAGGGGTGATGAGAGGGGGGGGTTATGGGGGTAATGAGAGGTGGGGGGGGGGGGTTATGGGGGGATGAGAGGTGCAGGGGGTGTTATGGGGGGATGAAAGGTGCATGGGGAGGTTATGGGGGTGATGAGAGGTGCAGGGGGTTATGGGGGTAATGAGAGGTGCAGGGGGTGTTATGGGGGTAATGAGAGGTGCAGGGGGGTGTTATGGGGGGGATGAGAGGTGCAGGGGGTGTTATGGGGGGATGAAAGGTGCATGGGGAGGTTATGGGGGTGATGAGAGGTGCAGGGGGGTTATGGGGGTGATGAGAGATGCAGGGGGGTTATGGGGGTAATGAGAGGTGCAGGGGGGTGTTATGGGGGGATGAGAGGTGCAGGGGGTGTTATGGGGGGATGAAAGGTGCATGGGGAGATTATGGGGGTGATGAGAGGTGCAGGGGGGTTATGGGGGTGATGAGAGATGCAGGGGGGGTTATGGGGGTGATGAGAGATGCAGGGGGTGTTATGGGAGTGATGAGAGATGCAGGGGGTGTTATGGGGGTGATGAGGGGGGGGTGTTATGGGGTGATGAGAGGTGCAGGGGGGGTTATGGGGGTGAAGAGAGGTGCAGGGGGGTGTTATGGGGGTGGTGAGATATGCAGGGGGCATTATAATAGTGATGAGGAGAGGTGCGGGGGTTATAGTAGTGATGAGGAGAGGTGCGGGGGTTATAGTAGTGATGAGGAGAGGTGTGTGGGGGGGGGTTATAGTAGTGATGAGGAGAGGTGTGTGGGGGGGTTATAGTAGTGATGAGGAGAGGTGCGGGGGTTATAGTAGTGATGAGGAGAGGTGTGGGGGGGGGTTATAGTAGTGATGAGAGGTGCCTGGGGGGGTTATAGTAGTGATGAGGAGAGGTGCGGGGGGGTTATAGCAGTGATGAGGAGAGGTGCAGGGGTTATAGTAGTGATGAGGAGAGGTGTGGGGGGTTATAGTAATGATGAGGAGAGGTGCGGGGGTGGTTATAGTAGTGTTGAGGAGAGGTTTGGCAGGGGTTATGGGGAATGATGAGGACACAGAGGATAAGAGGTATTATATTTAGTGGGTATAGTGTGTGGCAGGATTATATTTAGTGGGTACAGTGTATAGCAGTATTATATTCAGGGTACAGTGTGTGGCAGGATTATATTTAGTGGGTACGGTGTATAGCAGTATTATACTCAGGTTACAGTGTATAGCATTATTATATTCAGGGTACGGTGTGTGGCAGGATTATATTTAGTGGGCACAGTGTGTAGCAGTATTATATTCAGGGTACAGTGTATAGTATTATTATATTCAGGGTACAGTGTATAGCAGTATTATATTCAGGGTACAGTGTGTGGCAGTATTATATTTAGTGGGTACAATGTGTGGCAGTATTATATTCGGAGTACAGTGTGTGGCAGTATTATATTCAGGTTACAGTGTGTAGCAGGATTATATTTAGTGGATACAGTGTATAGCAGTATTATATTTAGTGGGTACAGTGTACAGCAGTATTGTATTCAGGTTACAGTGTCTGGCAATATTATATTTAGGGTACAGTGTGGGGCAGTATTTTATTTAGGGTACAGTGTGTGACAGTATTTTATTTAGGGTACTGTGTGGGGCAGTATTATATTTAGTGGGTACAGTGAATAGCAGTATTATATTTAGTGGGTACAGTGTATGGCAGTATGCTATTCATGGTACAGTGTGTGGCAGTATTATATTCAGGGTACAGTGTGTGGCAGTATTATATTCAGGGTACAGTGTGTGGCAGGATTATATTCAGGGTACAGTGAGTGGCAGGATTATATTTAGTGGGTACAGTGTATAGCAGTATTATATTCAGGGTACAGTGTGGGGCAGTATTTTATTTAGGTTACACTTTCTGGCAAGGTTGTAATGATTACTGTCTTCATGCAGAGGATGAGGATCTGCTGACAGTGAGGAGCCAATGATGTCTGCATGTCAGACTCTGCAGAGAAGATGGAGCTGGGGGAAGACCTGGTCTCTGGACGAGATGAAGAAGAAAAGAAGACGTCACTCAGGTCACTGACATCATTGTGTGTTCTTATGACTGTCCCATCAGAGCTGTAGTCACTTGTAAGTTCTGCAGTGATGATGGGTAAAACTGTGTCCAATCTGTGTCTCTTCAGCTGTTACAAAACTACAACTCCCATTGCCTGAGGCTCTCCAGACATGATGGGAGTTTTAGCTTTCCAACAGCTGGAGAACCACTTCAACCGAGGTGATCGGTGGGGGTCTCAGGCCTTGAGTTGTGTAAGGGGCCCCGAAATTTCTGATGGTAGCCCTGCCAGTGCACATATGACAGGGAAACCAGTCTTGCCCAGTCACTAAACTGCTACTTACATCTGCCCATGGGGACTTCCTGGCTGAGGTGCGTGCAGTGAGTGACGTCATCGCAAGCACCTGGACGCTGACGTCCAGCGCAGAGCGTGCGATGATGTCACTTATAGCGCGCACCTCTGCCAGGAAGTCCCCATGGGCAAATGTAAGTAGTGCAGGCCAGGTAAGAGTGTGTGGGTGAGTGAGAGTGTGTGTGTGTTTGTTTGTTGGGGTTATGCTACGCTACCTTATGTGGGGAATCTATGCTACCTAATGTGGGGAATATATGCTATGCTACCTAATGTGGGGAATCTATGCTACCTAATGTGGGGAATATATGCTATGCTACCTAATGTGGGGAATCTTTGCTACACTACCTAATGTGGGGAATATATTCTACGCTACCTAATGTGGGGAATCTATGCCATGCTACCTAATGTGGGGAATATATGCTATGCTACGCTACCTAATGTGGGGCTACGCTACCTAATGTAGGGAATCTATGCTACGCTACCTAATGTGGGGAATATATGCTGCGCTACCTAATGTGGGGAATATATGCTACGCTACCTAATGTGGGGAAATTATGCTACGTTACCTAATGTGGGTAAACTATGCAATGCTACCTAATGTGGGGAATATATGCTACCTAATGTGGGGAATCTATGCTACCTAATGTGGGGGAACTGCTGCCTATCTAATGCAGATTAATGTGAGTTGCAGTGCAATTTTATGGCATATTACTTTTTTTTGGGGGGGGGGGGGGGGGGCCCAGGCACATTCTTTGCACAGGGGCCCTCTGTTGTCTGTGTCCGCCCCTGCTGCACCTAATGTGGGGGAACTATCCTGCACCTAATGTCGGGGGGGGACAACATAATGAAGTGCTCCGTCTTCCAGGTAGCCTTAATCTGGCCCTGCTGACCTACTTAGACAACAGATAAATGTAACTTTTAGTACTGTCTAAAATGGAAAGCATACAGAAAATTGCTACAGAGCCTCTATGAAGGTCACCCAATACCAGGACTCGCCCATTAACATCTAGCATATGTTTTAATAATACTGAAGGCGTTTTGACCACTAAGAGGTTGTCACGATTCGGCTGGCTGGAGGTGGATCCTCTGTGCCAGAGAGGGATTGGCGTGGACCGTGTCGGTGGACCGGTTCTAAGTTGCTACTGGTATTCACCAGAGCCCGCCGCAAAGCGGGATGGTCTTGCAGCGGCGGTAGCAACCAGGTCGTATCCACTGGCAACGGCTCAACCTCTCTGACTGCTGAGATAGGCGCGGTACAAGGGAGTAGACAAGAGCAAGGTCAGACGTAGCAGAAGGTCGGGGCAGGCGGCAAGGTTCGTAGTCAATGGTAATAGCAAGAGGTCAGGAACACAGTAATGGTAAACACAGAAGGAAGCTTTCTCTAGGCACTAAGGCAACAAGATCCGGCAAGGAAGTGCAGGGGAAGTGAGGTAATATAGCCAGGGAGCAGGTGGAAACTAATTAGGGTGATTGGGCCAGGCACCAATCATTGGTGCACTGGCCCTTTAAATCTCAGAGAGCTGGCGCGCGCGCGCCCTAGAGAGCGGAGCCGCGCGTGCCAGAGCATGACAGCCGGGGACCGGGACAGGTGAGTGACTTGGGATGCGATTCGCGAGCGGGCGCGTCCCGCTATGCGAATCGCATCCCCGCCGGCAATGTCAGTGCAGCGCTCCCGGTCAGCGGGTCTGACCGGGGCGTTGCAGGGAGAGAAACGCCGCGAGCGCTTCGGGGAGGAGCAGGGACCTGGAGCGCTCGGCGTAACAGAGGTGCTGTCCTTGTGAAGAAAACTAACTTTTCAATATACCCTTCCCCTCTGTGGGCACCCTCCTCAAGTATCAGAATGGGGTCATAATATGTCTCTGATACCGTTCATGTTCTTCGGAATCATTAACTTTTAGTATGCTAACAATATTCTGTGCAGGGAACCTAGCTGGTCTCTTCATTGTATAATATATTCAGTATGCACAGAAGCCCAGAGACATTGGGGTATTGTGCTTAAATGTTCCCACGGTTTCCTAGGTTTGGGTACCATGCAAAATTCAAGCTGTTAGAGGCTGCTTTTTTTGTCACTGAAATGTAAAGACATCACTCTACCTATTTTAATAGTGACTGAACTTCTTTACTAGGAGAATAAAAATCTAGGATGCTATATTAAATTTTATTTAATTTAAAAGGTCAATTAACCACAGAAATCAATAGTACAAGCGAATGTAGAAAATGTTATAGTATATCTTATTCGGAAAAATATTTTTCTTTCTCCTCTTATCAAGCTTTTACCCCCACCTCCCAAACCCCCTATAAGCTTTCATTCAAAGAGCAGTTTACATGCTGTCCATTGAAGTCTATAGAGAAGGGAGGAGTGAGGAGGAAGAAGGAGTGTGTTCAGAATGCAGAGGCAAACACAGAGGGGGAGATTTATCAAAACCTGTCCAGAGTAAAAGTTTAATCATAAAGAGAAAGAGCGCTCCATAGCGTAAAACAGCCCGGGTGAGAGTAAATGATAATTTGGAGAAACTCACACACAACAATGGTCAGCGTGGATGAGTGTAAGGACCGCTCTGCAGCCTCCCAACCAAACGAGCAGTAATGGGTAAAGACTTCCAGGGAACGGTGGGTTACAGCAGAGCTGACAAGGGATAGGCACGTCAGGTGAGTAGAAAAGAAGGATTTATTTAAAACATTGCAATGCATTTCACCGCGCTTGCATGGTTGCATCAGGCCTGATGAAGCCGTT
Organism: Hyla sarda; assembly: GCF_029499605.1. NCBI lineage: Eukaryota > Metazoa > Chordata > Amphibia > Anura > Hylidae > Hyla > Hyla sarda. The sequence continues at coordinate 263,059,011 of NC_079194.1, read as the reverse complement.
CAAGCACAGTGAAACGCGTTGCATTGTTTTAAATAAGTCCTTCTTTTCTATTCACCTGACGTGCCTATCCCTGGTGAGCACCGCTGTAACACACCGTTCCCTGGAAGTCTTCACCCATTACAGAGGAAAAGTTTACCAGTTGCCCATGGCAACCAATCAGATTTCTCCTTTAATTTTTAACAAGGCCTCTGCAAAATGAAAGGAGCAAACTCATTGGTTGCTATGGACAACTGGGCAACTTTTCCTCTGCACGGGTATTGATAAATTTCCCCCAGAGAGACTGAAAAGGGACTACACAACAACCAACCACCCTAGGGTTTAAGCCACAGTATAGACTGCTCAGTATTTCTTTATAATGCCTTCCATGTTACCACTGTTTCTTAGAGTGTGTATAAAGACATAGGAGAGGAGGATCCTCTCCCCTGAGTATGTGCAGTGTATGAGAGACATCATAGAGGCTTTACCCACTAGCTCAGGGACAATTAAAAATCAGAGATTAAGCCTGCATATGGGAAAAATGGTGAAAATGTAATATACAAATTATATAATGGCAGATTACAGAATTAGTATGCCTAATGATATAGACACACATTAGAGCATATAAAAGGTACCCAAAATAATTCCCTGTTAAATTAATTTGAATCTGGGGGGGCATGTATGCGGCTCACGAGGAAGGACGCAAGGTATGTGAGCTCTTTGTCTGCTGCATCTAATCTAACCTTTTTTAGTGCCTGATTTGACCCTTAGCTAGTGGGACTGATAATACAATCCTATCGATGCACCAAAAGAACCCACAAGAAACAGAATCCTCCTAGCCAGCCGTTATTTCAGTCTATCCTGTAGCTGTTTTGGGCGGCCTCAGTTCCCAATATGGCAGGTTCTGCAGCACTCCATGAGGGAGGCTCTAACGAGGAGGGAATGGATGAGCCTGAGCCTCTCTCCTCTGATGTGATGTACCACAATATACAAAGGTTCCTGAAACAGGAGCTCAGTAAAGCTGTTACTAGCCAAATTCAAGCTTTGGGCCAGCGGCTCTCCAAAGCGGAAACTAAGATAGATAAGCTGGGCGACGCCATTAATGCTGATGGCATGCAACATGCTGACAAGCTTGAGGCCTTGGAGCTGAAATTGGAGGACCTTAAAAATAGTTCTGGGAGGGCTAACCTCTGGATCAAAGGTCTTTCAGAACAAGTGACTGACCTTATGGACACGGTAACTTTGCTGTACCTGCTCCCTCAAACACCTCCAGAGCTACTCTGGATGGACCAGGGCTCTTACCGAGCCACGTAACCCTGACATACCTAGGGATGTCATCCTCAAACTTCACTATGCCGAAGTGCAGAACCTGTTTCTGAATGCCACTCGGAATCTGGACTCACTCCCCAGTATGCAACCTTCAGTCTGCCTCTGCTCCTTCTACCCTGGAACGCAGGAGAACTTTCCGGCTTATTCAACTGGTCCTCCAGAGTATGGTTGGGCGCGAATATTCGCATTTCGAATTTTTATCGCGAATATTGCGAATATATTTGCTATATACTCAAAATTAAGAATATTCCCTTTTTTGCGCATATTTGCATATGTGAATATTCGCATATGCGCATATTCCTTCTTTTCACTTGTGGGCCAATTAGAATGATGCAAATACACTTGTCAGAGGTTATCAACAACATCCATTGCAACCAATAGTAAAGTTTCCCACCCCCTCACTGTTTTCTTCCTCGAATACGCGAATATGGGAATATTCGTTTATGTGATATTCGCGAATATAGGACGAATATTCATCTATATATTCGCAAAATATCGCGAATTCGAATATGGGCAATGACGCTCATCACTACTCCAGAGGGAATCCTTAAAGGGGTTATCCAGCATAAGGTGATTTTAGTACGTACCTGACAGTCAGTAATGAACATGCTTAGGAAGGATCTGGGCTTGTCTTGGGCTAAATGGCTATGCTGTGAGATTACCATAATACTGTGGCTAGCTTTCTGTGAACTTGTATTTCCTGTTTTCAGTTTTCTTGTTTGCCTACAAATCCCATGATACCATTTTCCTCCTTCCCACACATCAGCTACCCCACCCATTGAAACATAAATGAGCTGCAGACCTGTGGTCTTCAATCAGGGTGCCTACAGCTGTTGCATTAGTTGCAGATTGCTCTCTCTACCCATTGAAACAGACAGGCTCCCTGTCATCAGCTGACTAGTGAGTCAGGTCTCGACCGCATTGTAACCTGAGAAAAATCCAAGACAGCAGTCATTTTGTATGCTGTTAAAAATAAATATTGGGGTGAAATCACATGAGAATTGTGAGAAAACCGTGACGCACAGGTACAGACACTATATTATGAACTACACTCACTTTACAACCCCTGTAGCATAGTCAAATAAAAAATTCCTAGAATACCCCTTTAAGCTGCAGACGTATGACCTACGCACTATTACTATTTCCAGGTGCACTAGACTGCCTCTGTCCCCTGCACTTTTTTCCTTTAGTCATGGAGCACCTGGCTACCCTTATTAGATGTGATCAAAATATTAGGTTGTTTCCGTGGGTTCCAGTAATTACAAATTGAGCCTTTTCGTTGATGATTTATTACTTACCCATAAATCCGCTTACCTTACTTCCTAGTTTGTTTAAAATTCTGTCTGGGTTTTCTGAACTCTCAGGATTGTGGGTCACCAGATTCAAATCAGAGGTGTTCTACTGTGGTGTCCCTGCTCCCAACTAATTGATTTAAATTTTGGATTTTCAGTGGTCTCAGTGTAGTCTCCCATATTTAGTTAATCTTTCCACCTTGCCTTCCTCGCTATATTCCGTTAACTACCCTCGTCTATTCAGGGAGCTTCGTTCCAATCTTAAATCATATTATCTGCCGTATCTCTCTTGGATCGGGCGAGTGCATATGATCAAGATGGTTGTCTTGCCCCGCTTGCTCTATTTCTTTCCCACTATCCCGGTCCCTGCGGGGCTAATTTTAAGGCCTTTCAGTCTCTCTCCTTCTATTTGGGGTGGAAGGTGCACCTACACACAATATCACAAGGAGGTCTGTCAATCAGTAGGGGCTCCTCAATGTTTGCTCCAGGGAGGTTACATGTTATGCCTTGCCTCTACCCCTTCCTTCTGTCTCCTCAGTGACAAACTTTTGCACATGCCCTTTAGAAAAATTCTGACTTCCTAACCATATTCTGTTGGCTATGCGCATCCATTGTGCCTCTAAATGGAAGCAACCTGACCTCTCTTTTGACGCTTTTGTTTCCTATGTTAACACTATTGTAAGGTGTGGAAACCCTGGATGACCTCCTCCAACTGTCCGGATCTTCAATATTGTACAGTCATGGCCGTAATTGTTGGCACCCCTAAAATTTTCTAGGAAATGAAGTATTTCTCACAGAAAAGGACTGCAGTAACGCATCTTTTGCTATACATGTTTAGTCCCTTTGTGTGTATTGCAACAAAACCAAAAAAAGGGAGGAAAAAAAGCAAATTGTACATAATTTCACACCACACTCCAAAAATGGGATGGATAAAATTATTGGCACCCTTAACTTAATATTTGGTTGTACACCCTTTGGAAAAAATAACTGAAATCAGTTGCTTCCTATAACCACCAATAAGCTTCTTACACCTCTCAGAAGAATATTGGACCACTCTTCCTTTGCAAATTGGAAGGGTGCCTTTTCCCAACCGCAATTTTAAGATCTCTCCACAGGTGTTCAATGGAATTTAGATCTGGACTCATTGCTGGCCACTTCAGAACTCTCCCGCGCTTTGTTGCCATCCATTTGTGGGTGCTTTTTGACGTATGTTTGGGGTCATTGTCCTGCTGGAAGACCCCATATCTCGGACGAAAACCCAGCTTTCTGACACTGGGCTGTACAATGCGACCCAAAATCCATTGGTAATCTTCAGATTTCATGATGCCTTGCACACATTCACGGCACTCAGTACCAGAGGCAGTAAAACAACCCCAAAACATAATTGAACCTCCACCATATTTCACTGTAGGTACTGTGTTCTTTTCTTTGTAGGCCTCATTCCGTTTTCGGTAAACAATAGAATTATGCTCTTTACCAAAAAGCTCTATCTTGGTCTCATCTATCCTCAAGACATTTTCCCAGAAGGATTGTGGCTTACTCAAGTTCATTTTGGCACAATGTAGTCTTGCTTTTTTATTTCTCTGTGTCAGCAGTGGGGTCCTCCTGGGTCTCCTGACATAGCTTCTCTGCAATAGCTTTCCACAATTTTGGTTCTCAAGTCCTCAGACAGTTCTCTTCTCCTCTTTCTGTTGTCCATGCTTAGTGTGGCACACACAGACACACAATGCAAAGACTAAGTGAACGTCTCTCCTTTTTTTATCTGCTTTCAGGTGTGATTTTTATTTTGCCCACACCTGTTACTTGCCCCAGGGGAGTTTAAAGGAGCATCATATGCTTGAAACAATCTTATTTATCCACAATTTTGAAAGGGTGCCAATAATTTTGTCGGGCCCATTTTTGGAGTTTGGTGTGACATTCTGTCCAATTTGCTTTTTTTCCCTCCCTTTTTTGGTTTAGTTCCAATACACACAAAGGGCATAAACATGTGTATAGCAAAACATGTGTTGCTGCAATCCTTTACTGTGAGAAATTCTTTATTTTCTTGAAAAATTTCATTTTAGGGGTGCCAGCATTTACGGCCATGACTGTATTTCAAAGTTCTGCCTGTTACAATCTCGTTGCCATTGTGCAATGAAGGCAGGGAGCTGGCTCACCCAGCTCCCCTGCCTCATCATTATAAACTCCCCAGCCCATCCTCTTCTGTGACTTGAGACCCGGGGGGGGGGGGGGTCTCACAGCTATTCACCCGCACTATATCTGGATCTCACAGCTATTCACCCGCACTATAACCCAGTATATTGGGTTTAGAGTGGGTGAACCAGCTGTCAGATTCCCTTTAACACTTTAGAGAAATGTTAGGTTTACTTTTGGTTAACCTACTTTAATTCTTTAGGGCACAGCATAAATAGGTGTTCTTGAATGTGATGTTATCAGAATGTCTCCCTATAGGCTGTGTTCACACATACAGAATTTTAATTGCAATTGTTGAATACAAAGCCAGGGATAGATTTGAAAGAGGAAAAGTCTCATTCTACCTTTTATACGTGTCCTCTTTTTATGATCTGTCCCTGGCTTCGCATTGAATAATTTGCATTGAATAATTGCAATTTACCTAAACACGTGAACACAGCCTAAGAGCTCATTCATACTACGTTTTCCAAGCAGAATTCTGCTCAAAAATTCTGCTGCGGAAAATATGGGGCAGCAGCCTCCCATTATTTTCAATGGGATTCGGCTATATCATTCACTCTACAGAATTTCTGCGATGGGCATCACATTGTGGGAAGTCTGAAGCCTAGACTCTGCCATAAGAACATATTGATTCTTTCAGTGGAATACACTTGGGAATGCATTACCGTCTATGGAGATAGCACATTTCTGAGTGGTCCTAGCGCTGGCTTGTTCTGCTGGTGCCCGCTATAGATGGAATCTCCACCTGTTTATAGAATTTTTTTTTTAAAGCAGGATTGCTGGAAATGTTGCAGCCCTGTGAATTCATTATACCTTTGTGATAGAACTCCAGAATACAGGATTTCAGGTACGAAGCCTATGAAGAAGCTGCAGCGGGTTTACAAATACAAATGGCAATGGAGGGCCATGAGCTTGAATCATTATCGGAAAGAGATTGAGCTCCTTTGTCACCACTTAGGGATTTATGTTATTAGGAATTTCTGACATAACACCATTGATTGGAAAGGACCTGTATTAATTATGTAATGGAAATCTATAAGTATTGCTGAAGGGGTTTGGAATTGAAAAATAACAGATACACAAGCTCAATTGGTCCACCATTGTGATCTCCTGGCTTTTCTCTAACATTTCAGAATATGATGTTTGCATTGAATTCCTATTTAGTTTTCACTGACCACAGCTGCATTGTGGGAAATTTCTACTGTTATAAACTTGGGTAAGCCCTATCTATGTACAGTGACCCCTCGACCTACGATGGCCCCGACATACGATAATTTCAACATGCGATGGCCTCAGAGGTCATCGCATGTTGAAGGCAGCATCAACATACGATGCTTTTGTATGTCGGGGCCATCGCATAAACGGCCATCGGGCAGCGCTGACTGGAGCGGGCGTAGCGACGTGATGGCGGCGACGGAGAGCGAGGATGCCTGGGAAGCAGAGGCCTTGCCAGAGCGTTGGGGACACCTCGGGGATGCGGCGACAGTGATGGACGGCGACATCCCGGGCAGCGGTGACGAGCGGTGACGGTCAGGAGCGGCGGGGACAGGTGAGTACAACTTCCTCTAACAGTGGTCTTCAACCTGTCGACCTCCAGATGTTGCAAAACTACAACTCCCAGCATGCCCGGACAGGGATCACTGTATTAGAATGTTATTCCTCTTTTACTCCCATGGTAGTGAATTACCTACCCAAGAACAAAGGGATCGGGCAGATATCATTTAACATGCCTTATCCTTCTAGTCACTGATAACATTTGTCAAGAAAGAGAAAGGGGGCCACCATACACATTAGACAGCCACATTAGACAGGAAACTGACAGCCCGTTCACCTGCACCAAACCCAGTACACATGGTAATAGTGCGGGTGAACCAAATAAAAATGATGTAAAACTTACCTGAATAACTTACCTGCTTCTCTGGACCCGCCGTTTCAGAGATACAAGGTGTTTAAGCCTTCATTGCTAATATGTTAATGTTGTCCTTTGCCAATCTGGCTAAGTTACACTTCTTTTTAGCCCAGTTCACCCGCACTATAACCTTGCGTATTGGGTTTAGTGTGGGTGAACCAGCTGTGAGTTTCCTTTTAACAGACTTGTTAGAACAAATCTGTCAGCTGGTTTATGCCGCCCTGAATGAGTGTAGGATCTAATAGAGGTATAGATCCTGAGCTCTGTGATTATGGTTAAAGGGGTTCTCCAGTGCTCAGACATCTTATCTCCTATCCAAAGGATAGGGGATAAGATGCCTGATCGCGGGAGTCCCACCTCTGGGGACCCCCGTGATCTTGCACGCAGCACCCCGTTTGTAATCAGTCCCCGGAGCGTGTTCGCTCCGGGTCTGATTACCGGCGACCACAGGGCCGACGGCATGTGATGTCACGCTCCGCCCCTCAATGCAAGCCCCCTCCCATAGACTTGCATTGAGGGGCGGAGCGTGAGGTCACACGCCGTCAGCCCCGTGATCGACAGTAATCAGACTGATTACAAACAGGGTACCGCGTGCAAGATCCCAGGGGTCCCCAGCGGCGGGACTCCCGCGATCAGGCATCTTATCGCCTATTCTTTGGATAGGGGATAAGATGTCTAAGCACCGGAGAACCCCTTTAATGTGATTTGAAGCAAGATTTTTGGGTAAAATGCAAAGTACATCTTGACAGGATTCCTAGCAGATACAGTCCTGCTTACTCCACCCACATAGGATGATTGGCAGGTTTCTCTGTTTACACACTGATAACAGGGAATTCACTGCTGCAAAAAGTTAATCATACTATGGCCTAGCTACACAATTTTAGAAAAAGCATCTAAAGCAATAGTCACAATAAAAATCTCTACACAGCAACTGTGTCAAATCATGTGACAAATCAAAGCCAGATTAACAGACTAAAACCAATGATACATTCCCTCAAATATTTTGGCTAAAAGCAGGTGTATTTTCATCCAGTTCATCCCTATAGTTCACTAATCCCTGTAGTGTTGATCCAGAGGAAGATTAAAAAAAAACAAAAAACAGATAGGGCACTCCCGCAGGTATACTTAAAAGGGGCTCCAATTAAGAGCATCACTTAAGCCCCATCAGGATACTTTAACATTTCACATAGCATGAATGAGGCTAATGTGACTCATTACTTCAAATAGTTTTGTTAGATGTTCATATACAGGGTGGGCCATTTATATGGATACACCTTAATAAAATGTGAATGGTTGGTGATATTAACTTCCTGTTTGTGGCACATTAGTATATGTGAGGGGGGGGGGACTTTTCAAGATGGGTCGGCCATTTTGAATTCAACTTTTGTTTTTCAATAGGAAGAGGGTCATGTGACACATCAAACTTATTGGGAATTTCACAAGAAAAAAACTGGTGTGCTTGGTTTTAATGTAACTTTATTCTTTCATGAGTTATTTACAAGTTTCTGACCACTTATAAAATGTGTTCAATGTGCTGCCCATTGTGTTGGATTGTCAATGCAACCCTCTTCTCCCACTCTTCACACACTAATAGCAACACCGCAGGAGAAATGCTAGCACAGGCTTCCAGTATCACATGATCAAAATGGCCGACTTCAAAATGGCCGCCATGGTCACCACCCATCTTGAAAAGTTTCTCCTTTCACATATACTAATGTTCCACAAACAGGAAGATAATATCACCAACCCTTCCCATTTTATTAAGGTGTATCCATATAAATGGCCCACCCTGTAGATCAGTTTTGCAGCATTCCAACATTTGATGAACCCCCCCCCCCCCCCCCCCGCCCCCAAAGGACGAGGGGGCACTCCCTCCATCTGGAGATGAAAAGGTTTAGTCTTAAGGGGTGACACGCCTTCTTTACCATAAGGACTGTGAACTTATGGAACAGTCTACCTCAGGAACTGGTCACAGCAGGAACAATTAATAGCTTTAAAACAGGGTTAGATACATTCCTGGAACAAAATAACATTAATGCTTATGCAGAATTATAAAACTACATCCCTTCCCCTTATCCCCTTACACCCTTCCCTTAAATTCCCTGGTTGAACTTGATGGACGTATGTCTTTTTTCAACCATACTATGAGAGTACTATGAAAAAGAAAGAAAGATTACATGTAAAGTTAGTGATAAAGTGTCACTATATTATCCTGAAATCAGAGGTGATGTGTTTTTCTTATAGTTTTAGCACTGGTTTAGCAGTTGTTGCTCTTTATGCTCTGTCAGTTCTTGTGACTTCTGCTAGAAAGCAGCCAGCTAGAGCGATTAAGCTCTATGTGACACGGGTAGCTGAGATAACATTGAGTCCTGCGGAGAAGCTTTTCACAGGAGTACTTTCTCTACTCTTTCCAGATGCTGAATGATTTAAAAAGCTGCCTTTTCCTTTTTCTGCATCCCTGTCACTTCACAGCAGTTCACTGTTCATTTGTATAGCAAGAGCATTTGTGTAGTTGCATTTAAAATGCTAACGTTAAGAAATTGACTTGCGCTAAATCTATCTGGTATGATGTTACAGAACCTGGCAATAAAGCTGCAATGTGCTCACCAATGCCAAATTCCTGCCCAATTAATATACTGGTCATAGGGAACGTCCATCTGATGTAATCCATCACTAATATTGGGAACAGTTAGGAAGACACACTTACAAGGAAATTATACTTTAGATTCTCATTTAAAGCACTCATATTTTTTTTTACTGTTAATTGTCATAGAAATTACATAAAAGATTTCAAAAACAGGCAGTTTCAATAGTTGTTCCAGCTGTCAACCATTTCACTAAGCTAGCATAGCTACTAGTCTAGCTGAACTACATTAAGCTGGCCATACATATATGATAGCTGTTAGCTGAATGTCCGATCAGCCGTCAGCTATCACTCTTGATCCACCATACATGTATACACTTGGCTTAGGAAGGCATGCATTTGTTCTGAAAGGGGAGAGGGGAAATACAGTGGGGCAAAAAAGTATTTAGTCAGCCACCAATTGTGCAACTTCTCGCCCTTAAAAAGATGAGAGAGGCATGTCATTTTCATCATAGGTATACCTCAACTATGAGAGGCATAATGAGAAAAAAAAATTCCATAAAATTACAGCTTGGTGTGAAGAAATCAACTGTGGGAGCAATTATTATGAAATGTAAGACATACAAGACCACTGATAATCTCCCTCGATTTGGGGATCCATGCAAGATCTCACCCCGTGGTGTCAAAATGATCACAAGAACAGTAAGCAAAAATCCTAGAACCACATGGGGGGACCTAGTAAATGACCTGCAGAGAGATGGGACCAAAGTAATAAAGGCTACCATCAGTAACACACAACACCGGCAGGGACTCAAATCATGCAGTGCCAGATGTGTCCGCCTGCTTAAGCCAGTACATGTCCGGGCCTGTCTGAAGTTTTCTAGAGAGCATTTGGATGATCCAGGAGGGAATTGGGAGAATGTCATATGGTCAGATGAAACCAAAGTAGAACTTTCTGGTAAAAACTCAACTCATCGAGGAGAAAGAATGCTGAGTTGCATCCAAAGAACACCATACCTACTGTGAAGCATGGGGGTGGAAACATCATGCTTTGGGGCATTTGTTTTTCTGCTAAGAGACCAGGACGACTGATCCATGTAAAGGAATGGGGCCATGTATCGTAAGATTTTGACAGCCCCAAATCATCACTGTTCTAGAGGAGTTCTGCATGGAGGAATGGGCCAAAATACCAGTAACAGTGTGTGTGAAAACCTTGTGAAGACTTACAGAAAACATTTGACCTCTGTCAACAAACGGTATATAACAAAGTATTGAGATGAACTTTTGTTATTGACCAAATACTTATTTTCTACCATAATTTGCAAATAAATTCTTTAAAAATCAGACAACGTGATTTTATGGATTTTTTTTCTCATTATGTCTCTCATAGTTGAGGCATACCTATTATGAAAATTACAGGCCTCTCTCGTCTTTTTAAGTGGGTGAACTTGCACAATTGGTGGCGGACTAAATACTTTTTTGCCCCACTGTAGCTGCTGCTAGCCACCACTGGTGGTAGATTATCTCCAAGAAAATAAAGGGATTGGGCAGTTGAAATCCAACATACATTTGACGTAAATATTAGATTGTCGTTTGGTTCCATTGAAATCGTTGGATTCAGCAAAAACATATGTAATGTGTATGGCCAGCTTTATAGACTGGTAAATAACTTTTTTGGTTGACTAACTGTTTATTAACTTCCAAATCAAAGGAAAAACATTACACTTGCAAGCCTGAGGGTGCAACCTCAAAGCATGGCTTCAAGCACAAAATATATCAGAATAAGTCATGAGCAGAAGGGTTTTCAGTTATGCATAGAAAAATAGGAATACAGTACATTCCAAACTTAACCAACTTGTCAGAAGGGCTATAACAGGTGAGGGTGAGATATCAGTAAAGCATGATGAATTTTACAAAACAAAGACTTCTTGCCAGAGATCGTTCACTCCTGTACAACTCTACCAAAATATGGGCAATGGTACTGGGCCGACCCCAGCATTCCCAACTCAGCAATGATATCTTATGGAGTTTTGCCGGTCTAAACAGCTGGCCATACACATTACATATGTGTTAGCTGAATTCGCTGTAGAATATGTGTATAGTAAATGTATATTGAATTGTTAATTATGCAGAAAAAATAGGCACACAGCATTCTAAACTTAACCACTATAAAATACAAAATTGTGGGAGGATGCAAAACAAAGGAAGGGGGAAAGAGGCATAGGGAGAACAGGTGACCACTGTAAACCATGATGACTATAGTTAAAAGCCCATCAGGTTGAGAGTGATCCCATAAAGAGCCATGTCAGTTAAAAAGGCATTTCCAGGAATAACTAACAGACAGACCAAATGGCATAAAAGAAAGCATAAAAGTTAGCATCCGTAAGACGGAGCTCCTCTATCCTCTGAAGAGGATCCAATGCTTCAACCCACATCACATGAGTGGGGGCAGTGGTCGAATTCTCAAAGCCTACGGATGATCTGTCTGGTAGCCTTCAGGAAATGCCACAAGAGCCTCAGTTTCACAAGGCCAATGGGGCCAGGTAGCATTGACAGAAGGGCTATAGCAGGTGATGTAGAGATATCAGTAGAGCATAATGAATTACACAAACTTCTTTAAAGAGATTGGCCACTTCTGTACAACTCTACCAAATACGGACCATGGAACCATGTCACACCAAGCATTGTCAACATAGCAACCATGTTGAGGGGTATATCTTATAGAGCTTCATCGGAGTATAGTAAATATACTCTGGGTGCTTCTTTTAAGGCTGGTGTATAACAATCTCTTACTCGTCTCCCCTAGTGTCACTACATTTCCCCCCCCCCCCCAACTTTCATTCAGCGGTGTCCCCCTATGCTCCATGTACCTTAAACGTTCAGATATTTGTTGGTGACTAGCTCGCATACCTTTATGGAATCTAACCTATCAATAAAAGATGGAACATTACAAATAAAATACTTTCTGAATTCTTGTCTCAACCCTAGCCATCCTACATTGTAAATGTAAACCCTTGCGACCAGGGCTCTTTCTCATCTTGTTTGAATAATTAATGGGTATCTCTATGATGTCTGACTATTGTCTGCATACATACCCAAGGAATTTTTAATTTTTGCGGAATATGTTGGCCTCATATAAATATAATTATTATTAAGGCTATGCAGCCTTTTTGTATTTTCACAATTGATTTGTTCAAGTAAAAGTATATGTATCTTCTGCTGTTATGCATCAGAGACCTAACAGATAAAAACATTCATATGACATAACACTAAACTGAACTAGCAGAAGACAATTCTTCAACACTTAACATATTTCAAAGTCCCATATGCTAGTCCTAAATCTTACAACCGTTTAGGGGGTTACCCCCTTTGGGGAAAAACCTTACTAGGAACCATAGAGGGTAATACCTTAAGGGTTATATGTTTTTTTAGTTTGCCCTAGGATTTTCAAGGATTTGGGATTTTTTTTGTCTGAACATGCTAACATATTCAAGTGGTCTCCATTTAATTTCTGAAACATACATTTGAATAAACATTTTTTCATACTTTCATGAGCATGAGGGAGTCCTAGTACTAAGGGTGTACAGTGACTTTTTCCCACAAAGGACACTTATCTCTAGGTGGGTGAGTGTCTGACTGCTGGGACTCACACCTATCATGTGAATGGGGGTACAAGCCCCCTGTTCCCTCATGGGCTTGACAAAGATACCTAGTATAGCCTTGAATAAAGGGGCAGTGCACATTTCTGACAGCCACTCTATTCAAACTTAAGGGTTGAGTCTCTTTGTGGGTAAACCTCTATTGAATAAGTAGAACATCTTAACTCAAGACAGATATTGATAATCCATTATTATTACCACCAGTTTTACCGCTGTTGGATTCCCTATTCCAAACTTTGGATCCACTTTTGGTTATACTCTCATATATTATGGGATTGCATAAACAATGGATACCTAATGTGTACATAGCAATGAAAACAGTCACTTCACAAGCACAAGAGATCCAATAATAAAAGCCTGGGAAGTTCATAATTCCCCAGATTTGCTGTCAGTTTGGACTGTTGCTTCACAGACCAGAATGCATTTAGTAGATGTCCATAGAGCAGTTTTGATCATATAGAAGGTAATTGTTTTTAATGTAACTCCTTTATAAAATCTGCATACACACATACACACACACACACACACACAGAGAAGAAGCTTTGCGGCATGCATCCAAGGAGATATTTGCCCCTGTGTCACTCGGGATAAGGAAAACTAAGTATGTCATTTTCCCAGCCATCCCACTGATCCTCATTGAGCCCATTTCTTCATGCCTCCCACTTATATATTGAGTACAAGCTTCTTTGACACTGATACAGCAAGAAAGCCCAAATCTTTTAAAGAATTATTAATGCACCAGAGCCCTACTTCTCATACTTCATGAAAGCTGCTTATCCATAAAATAGACAAATTGATTGACACCTGTCACTGTACCTGATGTTCTGAAATAATTCTCTCTCTGAGCTGTAGAGGTATCTAGATTCCTCCAAGTAAGATTTCATCCGCCACACGGATCCTTTATGTTATAAATCTCTCCACATTTTTTTCTCTCTTAACTTCAGGGTTTTGCACCATTATTCACTTAAGGCCTTTTTTCATTTCTGGTCATATTCTTCCTCAGAATAATAAAATTAAATCCTGTAATCCTCTCAATTCGCTGTGTCCTATTTCCTACAGAATTTTGTTCTCTCAGCTCCAAGTTGTTTTCTTCCGTCCCTGCTTTCTTCCTTTCCATTCTCCTCAGCTGATGGTTTTCCCTGTGCGTCTCAGCCTATTATCTTTCACTGGCTCTCCTATTCCCTACTGTTTCCCTCTTTTTCCTGAGCCTCACTCGTAAACCCATCTAATTGTGTTCTCCACTAGTGTCCATCTCTCCCCACCCCGTCAATGTTTCATCTGTAATAGTCAATTGCCCTCTCTCACCTTGTTTCTTCCCATCTTGAGCCCGGTACACGCACCTGCCTTTCTTCCGCACGCGCTTCTTCTGTAATTCCCATAATACCAGGGGCTTATTGATTCACTTTCCCCTCTCCACTCGTTCTACTGCAGACCTCCTCCCTACCCTTCCACGCTTCCCTCTCCCTCCAAATTTGCAAAAAGTCATCACCTTTTGAATCCACCGTTGTGCATCTCCCTTTCAGCTGCACGGCAAGCTGGCATGTGTGAGAACATAAGAAGTCTGCTGGCATGTGAACAGGCATGAGTGTGCGCGTCTGTGTCAATGCTTGCACAAAAAGAAAATCTCTATGTCCCTGTATACTGCAGCTATGAGCATATACACACTGCACTGTGATGAGAGAGAGGAGGAGGGGAGAATGTGTGAGATAGAGGAGTGTAGAGAGGAAATGAAAGAGACAGTATATATATATAGAGAGAGAGAGAAAATGTATGGGGTAAAAAAGAAGACTATATAGCTAAGAAAAAGGGGTTAGCGTGGGGAAAAAAGAGTAACACTAGATCTATATGGTCATTCTACATCCAGATCTCTCATCTGAGATGCGCATACAAAATAAAGTATATATATACACAATCACATGCACATATGTCATGTTACAAGCAGACTGGGCTGGACTTCACATGTATGGCCGTACCAATGAAGTATAGTATGAGCTGCACAAACCTAACATATGCATACTAATATATATTTTTTTTATTGTACAAGCACAAAGCAAAATACAAACCCCGCTTACTAATGAGAACATTTTCCAATGATGAGACTATAAACAGCGTGACAGGATTTATACCAGACATTAATCCCATGCTGTAAATGCATCACTTAACCTCTCACCTGCCAGAACACGACTTAACCTCTCATTTTTCCTAGAATGATTTCATCTGACTTCTACATCCCCCCCCCTTCACCATTATTGTGTGACCCCCTTATTATTATTAGTCTATGTATATAAGGCATCAATGTATTAAGTAGCTTTTTTACAATTATAAAATACAGTCATGGAATCCAAAAGATGTGCAAAATAAAAGATGAAGTTAAAGCTTATCCTCCAATATTTACTATAATAATGCACAGGTCATAAGTTTACAATCTTTTAGTGATGAAGGTTGTGTTCCTGTAGGTAGTTTACACTAGCTACATTAAAATACCAGGGGAGTTATACATCATGCTGAATGTGCGGATCATCCAGATGTGCTAGCAGAGGTATAATGGGCACTCAGGAGAAGAGTATGGAAGAGGATAGCCAGAAGGATTCTTTGAAGATGTCCAGCGGTAATAAACCTATCCGCTATACGCAGGATAGAGGATAAGTGTCTGATGGTGGGGGATTCGACTGCTGGGAGCCTCCGCAATCTCCCGGATGGGGCCCAGGCTCTGCTCTGTTACTGCGCGTTTCATACCCATTGCGTCAGCTGTGTCTCCATCTCTCCCATAGAGATGAATGGGGGGGGGGGGCATGTTTTGATCAGCTGAGAAATAGCAAAATCCAAAAAATGCCCCCAGGATAAGTATGGGGCCCTTATACAATCCAAACCAAACCCCAGGGCCGTAGCCCGGGGTGAAAAACCCCTATTAAGCTTCCCCTAAAAGTTAACTTTTATTGTGATCCTATTGAAAAGTTCCACAAAAACGCAAGTTAAAACCAGTGAAGTGTCAGAGTGCGTATGACGTATTATCAATACAGGGACTTCCCTGTTGTATGAGGATAGACAGCGCAGCAGTGCACCATAACAGCGTTCTGTCACAGTGATGTTAAAACGTAACTATCATGCCTCCCCCGAAATGTTTTGCCGTAACAACAGCAATGGCTAACAGTAATGGCCGACGAGGGTGTTTGTAATCACTCCCTCTTACATAATCACTACTGGCCTCCTATCATGGTCTAATCCAAAATGATGTACAATCTACATCATGACAATTGGCGAATAGCGTATGAGACATAAAGTATTACTTCCAGTTTAGTTTCCTCCGTCTCCTATCCCTGTCACGTATAGACTAATATGTCACTAACCTGTAAACTGCGTCCGTGCGTCAAGCTGGGCAGAATTCACAAAAGGTGAAACAACTGGTTCATCTTCATTTTACATTTTCCCCTTGAGCTGTGGTAGCTCCAACCTTCACACCACAGATGCCCCAGTGTGGTACTCTGGGGACTTCCTCACAGTTTACAACAGTACTAAGCTCATCCATGCCGGTCATGCCAGAAGTAAAACAAAATCAAACCTATATAAGTATGGTATCATTTTAAATCAACTTGTGACAGAAAGTTAAACAGATTTGTAAATTACTTATATTTAAAAATCTTAACCCTTCCAATACTTATCAGCTGCTGTATGTTCCAGAGGAAGTTCTCTTCTTTTTGAATTTTCTTTCTGTCCGACCACAGTGCTCTCTGCTGACACCTCTGTCCTCTTTAAGAACTGTCCAGAATAGGAGCAAATCCCCATAGCAATCCTATCCTGCTCTGGACAGTTCCTAAAATGGACAGAGGTGTCAACAGAGAGCACTGTGGTCAGACAAAAAGGAAACTCAAAAAGATAAGAACTTTCTCTGGAACATACAGCAGCTGATAAGTACTGGAAGGGTTAAGATTTTTAAATAGAAGTAATTTACAAATCTGTTTAACTTTCTGGCACCAGTTGATTTAAAAAAAGGAAAAAAAATTTCCAGTGGAGTACCCCTTTAAGTCACTGAGAGAAAAGGGAGGGAATTATTATAATACCCAGTGACAAAGGGGGTAACATTGTGGTGATGAACAAAGACGCATATGCGGACATGGTGTGGGATCTTTTGTCAGATGCCACTAAATATGAACGTCTCTCTTCTGATTCTACTAACAGCTACTTAGGCGAGTACAAGGAGCTTCAACTGTCAGCTAAAAGTAAAGGACTTATTTTGGAAGATGAATTTAAATTCATGTTTAATCCTTGTCCTACCATCGCAACTTTTTACGCACTTCCCAAAACTCACAAGAACACAAATCCCCATCAGAGGAAGGCCGATAGTTTCAGGCAATGATTGTTTAACACAGGGTGCGAGATTGTATATGGATAAAGTGCTTTATATTTTTGTTACCACACTTCCTTCATATTTGAAGGACACATATTTGAAGGTTTTGAAACTGACAGATATTACAGTGACTGATACCATGATTCTAACGAGCTTGGGCATGGAGAGTCTCTATATCAACATGAATTGGGCATCCAAATGCCATGAATTGGACATCCAAGCTGTCTCTCAATTTTTGAGCACCAAGAGCACTTTATTTCACAAGTACAATTATCTTTACTTGAATGAATTCTTACACATAATTATTTTTTATTTAATGGCACATTTTTTCACCAAACACAAGGCACCAAAATATGGGCTTCTTGCACACCTAATTATGCTAATGTTTTTTTAGGGTGGTGGGAAGACACGTGTTTTTATGATGATCTTAGTTTGTTCACGGTGCACATTTTATTTTGGGGGCGTTACATTGATGATGTCCTCATTTTATGGGATGGGTCAACCTGAACTTTTTCAGGATTTTGTTGTCGCACTTAATAACAACCAGATTGGCATGGCTTTTACATCCGAAATTGGTGGACGTGCTATAAACTTCCTTGATCTCAGTACTTACATTGATGAGGAAAACCAGATTCAAGCGGATATTTTCCGTAAGCCAACGTCTACTAATTCACTCCTGCACTGGGATAGCTGGCACCCTGGCTCCCTCAAAAAGAGTACCCCGGTGGGCCAGTACCTCAGGACAAGGAGAAATTGTTTGGAAGACACTAGTTTTGTAAGAGAAAGCAACAACTTTTATAAGAGGTTCCAACAACGCGGATATCCACTCAGTTGCCTCAAGAAGGCTTATCATAGGGCTCTAAGTAGGGATTTTTTTCACTTATCCAGTCATTGGCCTTTTTTTAGTTCATCATTTCCATCATATGTAATATGGTTTATTGATTAGAATAAAATATAATACTTATGCCAAACTATAGTGAAATCTAGACAATAGACAACATAGCATTTTAGTTAGCTATTGTCACACAAAAGTGACACTGTGGTCATTTTTAATAAGTCCTTAGGCATGTGCCATTGTTAAACAAGGCAGTCCGGCTTTGACATTTGCAGTGGGAATTTTTGACATCGCTGAAGCTAAGTGCCTCGTGATGCTAACACGCAACCATGGCTGCCCGTAATGGGTGCGCACGCGCAGTGAGCATATGGAAAGATTGCGGAGATTAAGTTCTCTTCATCGGCTATTGCGTATGTGCTGCACACCGCACACTTTGATTACCTGCCAATGCAGGTCAAGGACGCAGTTTAAAGGTTAGTGATTTATTAGTCTATACGTGGACAGGGATAGAAGACGGAGGAAACTCACCTGTAAGTAATACTTTATGTCTCATACGCTATTTGCCAATTGTCATGATGTAGATGGTACAGCATTTTGGATTGGACCATGATAGGGGGCCAGTAGTGATGATGTAAGAGGGAGTGATTATAAATACCCCTGTCAGCCATTACTGTTAGCCATTGGCTCAACAGCCTATTGATAACGCCGTTGTTACTGCAAAACATGTCGGGGGAGGCATGGCAGTAATGTTTTAACATCACTGTGACAGAGTGCTGTTACGGTGCACTGCAGTGCAATCTATCCTCATACAACAGGGAAGTCCCTGTTTTGATAATATATCATAAGCACTCTGACACTTCAATGGTTCTAACTTTTATTTTTGGGGAACTTTTTAATAGGATCACAATAAAAGTTTTAGGGGAAGCTTAATAGGGATTTTTCATCCCAAGCTACAGCCCTGTGGTTTGGTTTTGACTGTATGAGAAATGTAACACACAGGAGCAGAGCCTGAGCCTGTATGGGAGATCTCAGTGAGTCCCAATGGTCGGACCTCCCTGCGATCAGACAATTATCACCATCCTACAGAGGGAATAAGTTTATTAACGCTGGACATCTTCTTAAATTAGTATTTGGGTATAGTACAGTTATAAGGGAAAAGGTGTAAAAATCAAGTAATATGACCTTCTACTGTAATATTGCAAACAACATTTACATGTAAGCATTTACACTGAAGAGCATTCCAAAGATTAGGTGCCGCGCAGGAGAAATCTTAGAAATATAATTGCAACGTTTTTGCTAAGCATGATTATATTTATTCTTGCTCACCATAAAAATGGCTTTCTTGGCAGAGCCAACTGTGCATGTTTATGGGGCAATCAGGTGAGATAGCCCATAGCCAAATATCTTTCTTATGTGCATAGCCAGCTTAAATGTGGTTTCAAAAGTAAAAGAAAATTCCAGCACTTAGTCATAGGAAAGTTTGTGTCTTCATAATGCCCCGTTCACACAGAGTAATTTGCGTTGAATTTACTCGAGTAATTCCATCTGAATTTTCCGCTTCAATACATTGAACATGTCATCTGGCCATAGACTTCAATGTATTTTCCGCTTTTCCGTTCACACTGCGTAAATTCCGCTCACGGAATTCCGCTGCGGAATTTATCTCCGCTTGAAGAAAGAGCATGTTCATTCTTGAAGCGGAATCTGCGAGCAGAATCCCATTGAAATCAATAGAAAAATTTTTTTCCGCCCGACAACTTTTTCACGCGTAATTTACACGGAATTTGCGCGTAATGTGAGCGGAATTCGCGCAGAATTTTTTTTCAAGTCCAGACCCTGGATAAAGGATGACACCCATTCAACACCCATTTCTCCACCCATTTTTGCTCGGCAGCCATTTTGTGTATCAGCATACAGTAGAGACAAAGCTTGTGCTTCTTGCCCCCTTTAAAATGTCGCAACAAAGTAGCATGGAGGAACGTCGCATTACACTTCACCCCCCAGAACTGCGACTATTATTGACGATCATGGTGAATGTCATCCATCGTCGCCGGCAACATATGGTAAGCAAGTTTTGCATTATTAATTAATATGCAGACCTTTGTGTTTTTGTTATATGTTTCAAATTATTAAAAAAAATTATTTCAAATGTTTTGTATTTAGACTCAGAGAAGGCGCAGAAGATACTGGGTGCACCCAATCAACAGCCTCAGAGATTCCCGTGGCCACATCGGAAAACTATATGAAGAGCTTAGAAGGTAAGTTTATATGAATTTACACACAACACTAGTCTTTTTTTTATTATTGTAAATAAAATCATAATTCCTTTTTTTTTCTTTACTTATAGGTATCCCGAAAAGTTCATCAACTTTGTGAGAATGGCTATGGAGGCCTTTGACAAATTGCTGAACATTCTTGATCCTCACCTCCAGCTTCAGGATACAAGAATGCGTCAAGCCATCAGTCCCAGAGAACGTTTGATGATCACATTGCGGTAAGTTTTTTTTTTTTTTTCCCCCCAAATGATTGTATTTTATATATTCCAAAAAGGGGATAATGTTCATTGCATGGTGTTGTAGTTTTGGAACAGATGCAAAGCCATAGGCTGTTTCAAAGATTTTTGGTACATGCAACACTATGCATGCCCAGATGCAACCTACACCTCTGCAGTGTCATGCATTTTAGACACCCCCCAAAAAATGAGTCACTATGTTTAATATACTTCATAACATAAGAGCATGATGTCAGCCATTTTGCGTATAATCAAAGTAGGCCACATTTTTTCATCTCCCAGTGCCAGTCAGGGAGTAGAATACTTCTTATCTCTTGATATTTATGATGTTTGGATAAGAGACTGATAAGGGGTCTGGTTACACTCTTTAGACAACACTACTACCATTCCTCCAATCAAGAGAAGGGGGGTTAAGATAAGAAAATAACTATGTCTCATCCGAATGAACATTAGTTCTTTATATGTGAGAAGGCTAACTTGTTTGCCTGTATTTGTGAGAGGGGGCGGGGTTATCACTATAAAAACCCTTCACGTGACAGGGCATCAGCTGACACGGGAGTCAGCTGATGCACAGGAGTTCCGGTTCAGCGCAATGGTAAGAGGAAGGGGCTGGCCAGGGTGGCGGCGTCCGCCGCAGCCCTCTCTCCGGAGGTAAGCCGGAGCACGGAGGGCACCCTCGGTCAGCCCTGGCCCCGGTTTCAGCACGGCATCCCACGTGCTTCACGGCCCATGCGTGTGCTCCCGTTGGCAGCCTGGCAGCACGTGTGATCGGGCTCTGGCGGCGGGAGCTATTACGGGCGGCTGCACTTGTGTAAGTTAGAGGGGGATGTCCAACGGTAGGACCTTGCTCCCCCCACGAGCTCTAGATGCCTGGGTTGGGTTAAGGGGGAATGCGGCATTTCATCCGGAGGGGCGATCGCTTGCAGCCCTCCTCTGCACGACGGGGGGCATTTTATTTGCCGCCTCCCCCTTCTCTCTTTTCTGACCCCAGGCTATATTATGGATAAACTGTGTGTGGCAATACAAAACTGTATTTATCTTCATGCGGCCACCTGTCTTACTATACGTGAGGCTACGATTTTCTGTTTATAGGCTGCTCCCTTCGGGCTTGCCGTGTTTCATGATATAAAAAAAAAAAAAAAAAAAGTGGCAGATGTTGGCAGTATAAATCCGAATTATATGAATTCTGAGGATTTCGCTGTGTAGATAGGTTCATGTTATTGTTTTCAGTCATATCGATGCATACGGGCATGATGGTTCTGGGCAAATGCTCCTATAAGTCATTCTACGCTTGTGGTCACATAGTTCTCTGTGCACACGTCCCCCCCAAAAAATAAAAAAATTATGTGTATATGTGTATGTGTATATATATATGTATATATATATATATACATATGTAGCTGTATATGTGTACGTACATAGGCAGCGTTTATTGGAATCTATCGGGGTGCAGTCTTCGCTTTGGTCATTTGGTGGTGCAGGCGGGTTAGGTTAATCTTTGGTAGCTGTGGGCGTTACGGAATTGTGCGGCACACACTCGTAGCATTTGTACTGTGCACACGCTTGTAGCTCTTGTGTTGTTCACACGCTCGTTGGATTTACTGTACACACGCTCGTAAGATTCAAACTGTACACACGCTTGTGGCGTTAGTGCTGGGCGTACTCTTGTGGCGTTTATGCTGTGTGTACGCTTGTGGCATTTGTGCTGTGCACACGCTTGTGGCATTTGCACTGTACACACGCTTGTGACGTTTGTGTTGTACACACGCTAGTAGGATTCATGGTGTACACGCTCTTAGGATTATGCTGTACACACACTCATAGGATTTATACTGTACGCACGTTCGTAGGATTTACACTGAACGCACGTTCGTAGGATTAATACTGTACACACTCGTAAGATTCATACTGGACACACGTTCGTAACGCATACTGTGCACTCGGTCGTAGTATTCATACTGCACACACGGTCGCAGCATTTATAAAGTACACGGTCGTGGCATTTTATACTGTATACATGTTTTTAAAAAAATAAATAAAATAAAACAAAGTAGTTCTGTGCACACATGCCATAATTTATTCCACGCAGTTATGGGGTTGTCCGGAGCACACGCTGCTATGATCCACTCCATGCATACAGTCATATAGTTGTTTGGGCACACGTTCCCTTGATCCATTCCTCGCATACGGTTATAGTTGTTTGTGCACAGGTTCCCTTGTTTTATTCCTCGCATACAGTTATATTGTTATTTTGTGCACACGTTCCCTTGTTTTATTCCTCGCTTACAGTTATATTGTTGTTTTGTGCACACGTTCCCTTGTTTTATTCCTTGCATACGGTCATATAGTTGTTTTGTGCACACGTTCCTATCATTTATTCTACGCATACAGTCATATAGTTATTTCGTGCACATGCTCCTAGGATTTATTCTAAGCTTATGTCATATAGTTGTTCTGTGTACATGTTCCTATAAATTATTCTTTAATCAGATAGTTTTTTCTGTGCACACGTTCCCATAATTGGTTATCGCATAGTTGTTTGAGGCACGCTCCTACATTCATTCTACGCATACATTCATGTAGTTATCCAGTGCCACGCTCTTATAATTTCACGCTCACGGTCATTTAGTCATGGTGTGCACACATTCCATAATTTGTTCTATGCACACGGTCACATTCTATGTGTGTATATGTGTATGTATATATATATATATATATGCATATATATACATATGTTTATATGGTCTTTATTTTATTAGGTCACAACACCACCCTCCTGTTGATAGGGGAGGCATGTCATGTGTTTATAGTAGCATGTGCACTTGTAGCCACTGTGCAGTCGCATGGCGCGCTGGTGGTATTGCACATGCAGCCATGATACTCATACTGTGCATCCGCTCGTAACAATCATACTATTTTCATACGGGCGTAGCATTCATGCTGTGCAGTCACTGTGCGGTACGTGCGCTCGTAGGGATATATTGCTCAAAGCGTTCATGCTGCATGTGCACTGGTAGCATTAATGCTGAGCATGCACTGGTGGTATTAGGATGAACATGCGCTCTTGGTGTTGTGCTATTCGCACGTTCATAGCATTATGCCGCACATGCTAGTCCAGCATGGTGAGTGTTATGTGCATGAGTACGTGGTCATAATTAGGTCATGCGTGCATAGTTTGTACAGGCAGACGTTTATCAAGTTTGTCTTGGGCAGACGCTTATAGTTTGTTCTGGGCTTACGCACATACACTTTGTTTTTCGCACGCGAGCAGATAGTCGTCCTGAATATAGGTTCATCAAGTTTGTTCGGTATAGTGGATTATAGTTCTCATACTCAGGCGTATGGTTTCGTAGTTTGCCATATGGGCATATAGTTTACTCTGGGCATTCGCTCAGATAGTTCGTTTCTTAGCTTTATCTCACATAGTGTGCTTCAGGTGTATCCACATTTAGTTTGTTCTGTGCAGACAGTCACATAGTTCATTGTGCATACTCACATACAGTTCACATACTCAGAGTAGAGCGCTGGCATTCATGGTTGTTCCGTGTGTATGTATGCATGTATGTATATGTATGTATATGTGTATATGTATGTACATATATATATATATATATGTGTATGTTCTTCCTCGTGGTTGGATGCAGATGCTCAGTTGTTAGACGCCATATAAATTCAGTGCATTCGCACGTGACTTGTTTTGAGCATTCCCGCGTATAGTTTCTCTGCATATAGTTTATTAGGTGCATACGATCATATAGTTTCTTTACACATACGACCATTATTTGTTCTCGGCACATTTATAGTTCGTTTGCACTTACAGTTTATTCTGTGTATACGGCAACAGAGGTATCCTGTGCATTCATAGTTTGTTCTCGGAATATGCACACTTACTTAGTCCAGGCTCGAGCTCATATTTGGTCCTGATACGCTCATATTGTTGGCAGGTGTACATGCTCTTGTAGGCCTGTGCTTACAATGACTTAGTTGTTCCCGGGTTAAGTTCAGGCAATTGATTCCATGCTTGCAGTCATAAGTTGATCTGGTTATATGCTCACAATTAGTTCCATGTGTAGGTTAGTCTGTCTGTCCTGGATATATATGTGCGGGTAGTTTGTTCATGCTTTTAATTGCTCAGGGCATATACTCACCTAAGTGGTATGCTTACCCTCACTGAGCCTGTTCTGCAGCCACGCTTATATCTTGGTTCCATGCATACAGTGTTTAGTTTTGTTTTTACCACACGTGCATAGTTTTGCTGTGCCCCTGCTCATATAGTTTGTCCTGACACACGCACATATAAGTTGTTCAGGTTATTCACTCATTTCGTTTATTCAGGCTACACTATCCTCATATTTATTCAGGCCACTCTGTCATAGTGTGTTCTGTGCATACGCCCATATAGTTTGTGCTGTACAGTGTAACATACTTTGTTCAGGGTATACATTTACGTAGTGCGTTTGGCAATTTGTTCAGATTGTGGGATAGGTGCATTGAGTTTTAGTTTCTCTGGGGCATACGTGTTGATAATCTCCGACCACACGTTCTGTCAGTTTGGTTTGTAAAAAGCAGTGTTTCATAGACATGGTGCAGCGGGGTAGACAGCGCTCGTAGGTATTCATGTATAGTGTTACGCATCAGGGTGTCATACAATCATACAGTTTGTACTGGGCATGTGCGTGATACTGGGTAGGTGTTCATATAGTTTGTTCAGTACATACACTCGCTCATGCAGTTCATTATAGCCTCAAGTCACATATGGTTGTGCAGTACAAGCGCTCATATAGTTTGGTCGGTGTTCACGGTCATGGTGTCTGTTTGGAGATGAAGTCTTAGTGTTCTTGATGTACACAGGGTCTGGTTAGTTATGCCAAGCTCACGTTCACATTTTCATGTTCTGCATGTGTCAAGGAGTTATGCTAGGCATGCTTATAGCATCCATACTCGGTAATGGCTGATATGTTCGTTCGGTACATTCGTTACTTTGGTTGAGGCTTACAGTTTCGGATTGACCAGTCACGTCTACAGGTCGGTCCGGATACAACCTGACACGGCTTCAGGTTGGTGACAACGTGGTTACATACCATTGCGTTTAGTTAGTAGTTGGGTTAGGCTACGAATATATAGTTTTATTTCCCCAAATAGGTCACTTCGTGGTTATGTATGGTCTCTGCTTCTAGTTTATATTAATAATTTTAGTTACATGTTCAGTGGAGTTTTCCATTTTCGGCTAGACCTGTCACGTCTACAGGTTGGTTCAGTAATTACCGACACGACTTCGGGTTGACGACGATGTCTTTATGTCCTTATGTTTGCGCATGTTTATTTAGTTTATTTGCGCATGTATATTGTGCATGTTTATTTATTTTTGGGTCATGTATTCAGGGAAATAGCTTGATTTCTGTTGACGTTTCGTCTATGACGGCTTCAAGTTGTCGATGATATTGGTTGAGTTTCACGATTGTGCATGTTGCAAAAGTGGTTTCATTGCCTGTCACGTCCACAGGTCGGATTAATTACAACCTAACACGGCTTTAGGTTAACGACTAGGTAGTCATCTGGGTTTTCATGTTTAGCACTTGGGTTTGTGCATACAGGCTTGGTTGGTTCTGTTTATATATCATGTTCATTCCTACTTGTATTTGGTACGGTTTTGGCTACTATTTGCTGTATTTAGCTCATACCATCAAGGTATATCTGGCTTCCAGTACCATGTTGCATTATCTCGCCTGACAAGGCGTCTTTGGATACGTCTCATGCTAGCGGCGCTGCTCTGCAAAGCATTAAAATGGAGGTTAGAGAACCCTCTAGCCATCCAGCCTTGACGGCTGGCCTGGTTAGACGGTTAGCAGACGCCTCATAATTCTCGATGCGGATGGCAGGTCAGCTCAATGTTAAAAGTCGCTCTATTCTCAGGTGATGATGGCTTCTGGGGCCAGAGGAATTCACATACAGGTGCAAGGTCGAAATTACATCAGATTGTGGGGATACAGATAATCACGTGTCAAATCGTATAGCTGCAAACGTCATTGCCCGGTCAGCTTGTTTCGCGCGGTATTTTCCTACCCCCCACTAGTGGTGCCCAGTTCGAGTGTTGCAAGCTTTTCCTTTCGCACGTCCAGGAGCTAGTGGGGGTCGGCCACTGTTACTGGGGCCGCACTCACTACTACGTCATTTGTTGATCATACGTATTCGCATTAAATCCTTAGGTAGTGGTTTGTTAATAAAGCGTTTTGTTTTAAATACTGAAGTTTTGCCCTCTATTTTATTCAGGTATACCTACATGCGACAGTACATGCCACAACTCAGACTGTCTGTTAGCTAGTATGATAATGTGGTTAGGTTTAGGTAGGTACGCTACGCATTAGAGACCCCAAAAACAAGTGAGAAAGCTAACTTGTTTGCCTGTATTTGTGAGAGGGGGCGGGGTTATCACTATAAGAACCTGCGGCGTCACTAGCACGATACGCCGTGGGTTCTTCATGTCCCACCCGACCCCCCTTATTTAACTAATTTCATCACCCAGAAGGTATGCCCTCTATTTTATTCAGGTATACCTGCACGTGACAGTACATGGCACAACTCAGGCTGTCTGTTAGCTAGTATGATAATGTGGTTAGGTTTAGGTAGGCACGCTACGCATTAGAAACCCCGAAAACAAATATAAGGTAATCAGTACATATGATATTGTCATATACTGTTACTATTCTAAAGAACATCAGTACATATCTATTATCTTATATATGATTCTCATAGGCTCATGGGAAACATTGCTCCATGTTCTATATTCCTAAGACCTGGAGAAATATTCCTAAGACTAACAATCAATTACCAAGACTGGACAAACAGGGATATTCACATGTGTGAAAGAGACCTACATCAAACTCTTATCTCTTCAATAAATCCAAATGTCTAATTGGAGACTCTATGTCTATGAGAATCCAGGGTTTGATTACTTATAGATATCAAAAAGATAATCCCTGTTTGTTAATTATTGGTCCATTCGTCAAAGTGTGGAATGTTGGTTTAAGACCAATTATTGACAAGTTAACCCTTAATGGTAATGATGCTAATTGCTTATGCAATAGCAACCACTAGTGGATGGGTAGTTGACATTACACCCACAGGAAAGGCATTATGGGTGATATGCTCAATGCATTCTGGGTAGTATAGTGATGTCATAGTCATTACCATATGTACACGCCCAAACTACATTCATTGGGGAATTCCAATTTAGGAGGGTGTGTCTAACTAATTAAAAAGTCTGGTGAGCCAGATGTTAGGAGGCTGATACTGAAACTGATACTGATACTGAAGTCTGAACTGCTCTAACTGAGAAGACAAAGAGATCCACAAGATGGAAGCCATGAAAGCCATGTGAGATCCCTGCCAGCCGGACTAATTACATGGTACCGACATAATGGCTGTCCCTGACGATGAGATGGACTGCTCAGTGTTCCTCAGAGCAGAAGTAAGGTTCTTACAAAGTTTTGGTAAGAGACACAAAAATGGTATTCCATTTAATTAAGACTAATTGGAAAAATGTGGATGGAATTATATCATTTAGATTGGTGAATAAATTAATTAAATAAAATAATTCATTATCTCGATATTGAGATTATAGTTTTAGGATATTGTGAGGCTTCATTCTACCTGCAGAAGAATCAAGACTCATAATCTATCAAAGCATTAAATAATTGCTTAGATATTGATAGAATTCCTACTCGCCAATTTAGGTATTATAAGTATGTTTCCCACACAGAAAACTTGTTTCAATTTCTTCCTCCTAAAATATAGAGCAAGATCATATATCTCTGCTATTTGTCTTAATGTCTTACCAAGACAATGTATAGAAAAATAGTCCAGAATGGGGGGAAGTATATTATAGTTCTTCCATGTATATATTCTTAGATGATTTCCCCATTCATGGAGTCATGTGATTTGCAGTGGTTAGAAGGGGGCGGAGAATGTATCTAGCATTCCAAATATTGATGTCTATTGATTAGATATTGCCCATCTTAATATCATGAGGTTCCTCTGGATAGAGTGATATGTAACCTTTTCTTATATGATATTCTAATATAGTAGCTTTTGTTTATTGTAACAAGTTATTAACTACTCACATGTATTGTTCTACTATATGTAGTAAATTAACAAACTTGTACTGTTTACTAATATCTAATTGATATTCATTTGCATATATTATTGTGTTTATTACTCATTTATGTTTATAATCATATAGCCAATAAATCTACATACTTTATAATACCTGTGTATTATTGTATATTGCAAAACTACATCATTAAGTGTTAATGTCATCCCGTCATAAAAAGAACTTGTTGATATCTGAGGAAATAGTCGGACTCAGATGTGAATTGTATTGATTAGCTTTGTCTACAATTCACCAGGTCATAATTTTGATATTTTTAATAATTTTCATAATTGTACATTTTTCATAATTAATAATTTTTATGACCATAATTCATAATTCATAAATGAGTTATTACCGCACGACAGCAGCTGACCCTAAACTACAAATCCCAGCATGTGGCACCATATAAAATGTACTGGTGCAACAGGCTTTGATTTTGACTTTTGGTGTACGCTGTAATTATCAGTTTTTTACCATGTTTTATGGATACTGTACTCATTTTTTTTTGTTGTTGTTCTCTTTCAGATTTCTTGCAACAGGGAAGAGTTTTGCATCATTGCACCTCCAATTCCGGGTAAGTAAATCAACCATCTCTGGAATTGTGAAGTCAACATGCCACATGATCTGGCAACACTTGCAGCCCATTTCAATGCCCAGTCCAACCCAGGAGACATGGCTACAGGCAGCAGCTGGCTTTCAGTCTGTAGCACAATTCCCAAACTGCATAGGTGCCGTCGATGGGAAGCATGTACGAGTGCAGAAGCCACCGCGATCAGGATCCCAGTACTTCAATTACAAGAATTACTTTTCTGTGGTCCTGATGGCGGTGGCTGATGCTAATTATAAGTACATTGCCATCGACATCTGCGCCTATGGTAGTACTGGGGACTCACGGGTGCTGAGGACATCTGAATTTGGGCGGCAAGTTTTGCAAGATCAGGTGACTTTGTCTCTACCAAAACCTCTTCCAGGTACCATGCATCCAGTCCCCTTCGTCATGGTATCGGATGAGGCTTTTCCTCTGATGACTAACCTGCTGCGCCCATAACCACAGGGGGGACTGAATGCCCGAAAGAGGGTTTTAAACGCAAGGCTGAGCCGGGCATGACGCTTCGTGGAGTGCACCTTCGGAATCATGAGTAGTAAGTGGAGGATCTTCACCTGTGCAATGTAGTTGGATGAGGGCACAGTTGATGCAGTCATCAAAGCCGCGTGTGTCCTCCACAACTATGTCCGTGACTATGATAGCCCTGACATAGAAGTGGACACACACGAGGCTTTGAATGATGAGCCAATCAACTGGGGCTCAGGTTGTCCACTATTTCATGTCCCCCAAAGGTGCAGTGTCTTGGCAAGTTTAATCAGCCTTGGTGATCATCAAACGTTTTCTGGAATTGATGGCTAAGGACCTGAAGCAGTTTGTCAATGGTCTCCATAGATGTCATCACCTGATGGGATTCCTTCAAGCAACTCATCTACCTACCGGTGTGGTCTTCCCCTTCCCTCTGCAAAATGATGTTATGTGCTACCTTTTGCACACAATCTACAACCAAGTTATTTCTTAAAAAATATTGTTTGTTAATAAAACTTTTGTTATCAAATTTTGTGACTAATTTCTTTTCATTACACTTTTTTTTATTGTATGTGATGAACTAAGTTTGGATTACAAATAGCTTAGTTAGTTACACCAGTGTTCCAGAAAAGGGGTGGCTCCAGCAGTTCCTAAACTATGATGATGTCTTGACAATAATGCAATAAAAAGCAAAACACAAATAATTTCCATAGGAAAAAATATTTATTACATACAAAACATAAATAAAAAGCCTCATCCCCCCCCCAAATAATCACAGTCGTCATTCCCGTCGACCCTGCGGATAAGAGATAAAGCTTGTTCTTCTACTTCCAACTGTTTATCTCTTATCCGGAGGGTACAATGGGGACGACGTTGGGTAGACTGGGATGAAGGGGGGTTAGTCTCCTGGGAGGTAGGAGCTTGGGAGGGACCCGGAGTCTCCTGGGAGGTAGGAGCCTGGGAGGGACCAGGATCTTCAGGATTTCTCTCCCTTCCATAACTCTCTGTTGAAGTTTCCGGAACTGGAGTAATTGTTCCAGATGTGCGTGGAGTAACATCCTTGTGGAGGACATCCATGGATTCTTCAGCTGGTGTTTCAGGCTGGTAATTTCCACTTGTTCTAATAAAAAAACTAAATAAAAAATAGAGTTTAATAAAAGAAAAAACATTAATGGCATTTTAATTAAAAAAATATTTAAAAACTTACCTACAAAGCTGTCTGCTTGGTTGCAGGAAACTCAGATGTTCCTCATAAGGTATTTTAGCCCGCTTTGCCGGGGATGATCCACTAGTCTCCTGTTTATTAGACATTTTTATGTAGTAGTCCCTGGTGGACTTCCATCTGGTACGTAGTTCTTTTACTGTCATATTAAAAAGGGTAAACAAAATTAAATAACTTAAAAAAAAAAATTACATACACACACATAGGGTCGCCTGCTCGACGGCTAGCTCTGGCGATCTTGATCTATGGTTTTCTATCCTGTATATTGAGACAAATATTATCAATATTGCCAGTATACAAGCAGGAAATATTCTCCCCATATAGTGACCATGTAATGAAAGATACCAGCTGTACACAGGCTCTGCAGACCATATAAGTAAATAAAGTGCACTTGCTTTGGGTGACTCACACAGGTGACGCCTTCTCTAATTGGAGTCGTACATTTTCCTTTTCACTTTACAAGTCCTTCACTTCTATATCCAGCCCAGACGGTCATGACATTATCTTCCAGTCATAACTCAACTTCAAAGAACCTGGAGTTGGGAAGGAGTGTGTAGATTCTCCCCTTATTAAGTAGTTCACTTGGTTTCACCCATTTCACAGGTGCCCCCTAGGTAGGTCCCTGTGTTGATAGCTGCTCCCTGTACATAGATACTCCCTGTTGGTAGTAGCAGCCCCTTATAAGTAGGGGTTACTCCCTGTAGGTAGGTCCCCCTGTATATAGTAGCCCCCTTAATATTGTTGTGTATAGTTTCAGCCCCCTGTTTATAGTAGTAGTCCCCCTTTAGTTAGTAGTAGTAGAAGTCCCCTTTAGGTAGTAGTATCAGCCGCCTTAAGGTAGTAGTAGCAGCAGCCCCCATTTAGATAGTAGCAGCAGCCCCCTTTAGGTAGTGGCAGCAGCCCTCTTCAGGTAGTAGCAGCAGTAGTATTACCTTTTAGGTATAAGTAGCAGCAGTTCCCATTTGGTAGTAGTAGTAGCAGCTCACTTTAGGTAGTAGTAATAGCAGCAGCCCCCTTTAGGTAGTAGTAGTAGCATTTCCCTATAGGTGGTAGTAACTGCAGCCCCCAATAGGTAGTAGCAGCAGCAACAGCAGCCTCCTTTAGGTGGTATATAACCTACAAAGAATCTATACCCTATCATCAAAAATAAAGTAAATATATCTACACAAGTGGTATCAAAAAATTAGACTTTATTACATAATTCAATTCATATAGACAACAAGAAAACCCCCATAAAAAACATATGTCATTTTTTAAACATGACAGTGGGGGAACACTGAGTAAATATTAAATATAGATAAATACAAATATAGGTAGGCTCAATGTCAATGCTTCACTGGTATAGGCTGGTCATAATGAATGGATGGGTGCTAGTCAAACAAACTGTACACCTTCTTAGGGATGTGCAACTAATCTATATCAAATAAAATAAAAGGTCCACAGTAGTATTAAAACAGTAACCCATCCAAGGCCAGCATATCACCCTTCATACGGCTGCGGAGGTCTGCGCGGCGATCCGGATAGGGGATAAGATGTCTAGAGGCGGAGTACCCCTTTAAGGTGAAAATGAGCTGCATCCTTAAGGGGTTAAAAATAAATGTATATATAATGTTGAATACAAAAATAGACAAATTATGTCACCCTCACTGACATTATTTCACTTAAGCATGCATACTAATCTTCATATATATAGTCTATTTTTGGATGCAAATTTTATATAATTTTTTTTTAAATAACAATATGACTATTATATTCACATAAATTCTGAGGAACTTATTTTTTCCACCTATGAGAATATTTATGCAATTATTTATTTCACTATTTCATATAAATTATTATAATATATTATTTGGGAGGATGGCGGAATTCCGGGAGGCGGACGTATCTCGTGCATGGCATCTCAAGCGCCGTTCCATTTAGCGCCATCGTTTCTTTTTTTCATTGATAAGGACCCTGCTGCTTCTCATATAAATAGCTCCAGATGTCCCCCCTCCTCATCACTCCCGGACAAAGCGGGGTGAAATGCGTTGGAGTGTGAGGTGGGGGAACATTGGAGTAAGTTGCTGCATACTATGTACTGTGTTACCATGCTGCCTATGTGCAGTGCTCTTTATCGCTGCAGCCTTATTTTGTAAACTGTATGAAGGGTGATATGCTGGCCTTTGATGGGTTACTTTTTTAATACTACTGTGGACCCTTCTTTTTATTTGGTATAGATTAGTTGCGCATCCCCAAGAAGGTGTATAGTTCATCTAACTAGCACCCATCCATTCATTATGACCAGCCTATACCAGTGAAGCATTGACATTGAGCCTACCTATATTTGTATTTATCTATATTTCATATTTACTCAGTGTTCCCCCACTGTCATTTTTTAAACATGTCTGAGTGTCATATGTTTTTTTATGGGGCGTTTTCTTGTTGTCTATATGAATTGAATTATGTAATAAAGTATAATATTATAATATATAATATTCATACCACTTGCATAGATATATTTACTTTATTTTGGATGACAGGGTATAGAGTCTTTGTAGGATATATACAGTAACCCCCCGACATGCGATGGCCCCGACATATGATAAAATCGACATACGATGGCCTCTCAGAGGCCATCGCATGTCGATGTCAGCATCGACATACGATGCTTTTATATGTCGGGGCCATCGCATTAACTGCTATCCGACAGCGCAAAATGCTTAAGATGCTGTCAGATAGCCGTTTAAGCATCCCGGGCAGGTTCGCTCACCTATTCCCGCTGCTCCAGGTCCACTTCGCGATCCTCTGGCGTCTTCCGCATCTTCTCCAGGGTCCGGGCCTCGCTTTCCGGCATCATTATTACGTCACTACGCGCGCCGGCGCAGCAGCATAATGACGTCACCAGAAAGCAAGGCCCGGACCCTGCAGAAGATGCGGAAGAAGCCGGAGGATCGCGAAGAAGACACCGGAGCAGCGGGACAGCATCGGGAGCCCCTTGGACAGCATCGGGAGCGGTGAGGACCTGGTCCGGAGCAGCGGGGACAGGTGAGTACAGCTTCCTATACTTTACATTGCACGGATCCCTCAACATACAATGGATTCGACAAACGATGGGTCGTTTGGAACAAATTACCATCGTATGTTGAGGGACCACTGTAGTTACATTTTTCTCTGCCCGAGGTTATGTTTCATTTTTTTCAGTATTGGTGATTCATTTAGTGGCCTTATTTATGTAGGTTTTTTGTTTTTCCTTTAGGTGGTAGTAGTAGTAGTAGTAGTAGTAGTAGTAGTAGTAGTAGCAGCCCCCTTTAGGTTGTAGTAGATGCAGCCCCCGTTAGTAAGTAGTAAAAAAAATTAAATAAATAAACATGCTGATCTCACCTGGCTCGCTTGCAATCCATAGCATGGCCTCTCTTCTCCTGTCTTACTCTGCGCTCCGACGCATGATGATGGCAGGAAAGATGTTTGGCCTCTTATAGCTGTGGGTGATTGACAGAGTGAGAAACAAATGGCTCTGCGTTCTGTCAAACAGCCGAGCACAGTATTTAACTATAGGCGTGTCATCCTGGATCAGCCAGCCCAGCCGACCTGACAAATGCCGGGTATGCCCAATGGCAAGTCTGGCCCTGGTCACAGTTGTCTCTGCAAAAAAAAATTTCAATAATCATAGCTCTACTTAAAGACACAGTGACCATACATTAATTTTACCCAGTTGGTGTATCAGATTTTCACTTCTTCATGATTGCTACAAGTTTAACAGACACTGTCAATAAAAAACAAAGCAAAAAGCAGGCCACAATATACAAAAATCAGCTTGGATGAAGCCTTTACTTATCTTTGGTCACTAAAGATAAATATGGTGATAGTGTGGGGGCACTATAGCTGTAGCCAGGGCACAAACAAGTATGATTACATATGCAGGGATCCATTCTGTAAATGAAGATGCAAAATAATCACATGGCTATGAAAATATCATGGGGCTAAATTGGGAACATTGGTAGCAAATTGGAGCCTTGCTTACGATGATTAGTCTATGAGTATACCTCGGTACATACAGAACATGGTGAACAAAGCGTTACTGCCATTGGAAAAACCTTTGACAAGTTGTCAGAGAGTTTAGATTGCACCAGGTCTCAGTCCTAAAACATGCAGAAATTATAAGCCAGGGAAGTACACGGTAGTACTTTTCCTCATTGTCTGCATTAGGTCTAAAGGCTGGTTCACATCACGTCAACCACGGTTTTAGATCCGGTTGTAAAAGCGCATACGGCGCAAAAATGAGCCGACCGGACCGAACGTTTCACTCCGGCCGGCTCATTGAAATGAATTAGAAATGGAAGTGCATAGAAAGGCATACGGGAGCGCAAGGTTTTAGCTCTCCCCTGCCGTATGCGCTCCCGTATGGGAGCAAACGCAATGTAAACCCAGCCTAAGACCCGGTGTGATCTAAACTTTTGACATGTCTGGGCAACATGTCAAAAGGTTTTCCAAATAACAGTAAAGCTATTACTATAGACATTGCAGCCATTGTAGCCCCGGAAAGGGTTTCAGAGGTTGAGGGGGCCAACTGAAGTGCGAGAACACAGTACTTTTCTGTAGGGAAAAAGAATTTGGGGGCTTTTAGCTATCCAGCACTACTATGTGTCTACTACTAACAAAAAAAGGTATTCTTATGCATACTAGGGCATACCTGTATTTTCAAATAAACCAGTATTATCTTCTTATGACTATGTTTGGTCTTTTTTTAACACTGGAGCACATTTTATTAGTAAAACAGAAAAGGGAGTAGACAAGGGGAAGAATCTATTAAGTTTGTACGCCATTTTTCTGGCTTACAAAAGTTTCAAATTCTTACATAAGCCCCTTTTTACTCAGCTTGAAAAAATGGGCAGTGCTCAGCAAGGGGGCATCTGCCTCTACTGCCTGAGGGTTTTACCATAATTTACACTAATAATTGGCAAAAATCTGCCAGAAATCTATACAGCTTGTAGCTAGCATAGACTTTAAAGTGTTGCATACATGGTAAGTAAAAGATATCCAAAATTTATTAAGAGGCTAGCACCACACTTAATTAATTTGCCACATTGTACTCCAATGCACTTTCACATTAGACCGACATAAAAGATACATTTTCCCTTATGTTTTACTGTCCCACAAAAAAAAAAAAAAAAACAGATACTAATGTAAAACAGTTCAAACATGGCAGGGCCGGACTGGGACCAAAAATAGGCCCGGGCATTTTAACTAAGCAGCCCATTTTGGTCATGGGTGTGGCTATACAAAGGCATATGTCTACAGAGGCTATACAGAGGGCAAAATGTCAATCATAGTTGGGCATAATATGGTACACAATAGGAAAAAAAATATATAAGACAATTTCCCATGATAAACACATGTACCTCTATATATATCTTATATTTACCAAATAACACCGGTATATATAAGGAGAAATGTTATCACCATACATATTACCATCATACTGTTACTGATCAAATCCTGTATACTGAGAACAATATTACCAAGAAGTACCCAATATATAAGGAGGAAATATTCCCCCCATACAGTGACCATATAGTGGTAGATATTAGCTCTACACAGACTCTGCAGATCATATAAGTGATAACATACAGTTATATCAGCTGACATCTTCTCTAATTGGAGTCGTTCACTTTCCTTTTTTTTTCTCCATCCGGCCCAGAACATCATGCCGATTTCTTCCAGTCAAAACTCGTCTCCTCAAAACCTGCCAGACAAACATTTTAGGATCTGCACCTTTTCAAGCACAAATAATCACCCTCTAAGTGTCTCCAAATATGGCAATCAGAATAGATCCCTGGATCAAACTTCTGTCCATATAGATCAGTCCCCCATGTGCTAGAGCATAGAGCGCAGAGGACTTAGGCCTTTCGTGGTTGTTTGCATATCACGGGCGACCGCAAGACTGATTGATAGAACGAGGAGCCAATGGTTCTTTGCTTTGTTAAACAGCTGAGCCCTGCATTTAACTATTGGCATGTCTGTGCCCGATGGCCAGTCTGGCCTTGAAACATGGTCACAAGCAGAGTACACTTGTTCTGTTGAAGACTATGGCTGAACCGCAGGTATGGTGCAGAATATATTTGAATACTTTTTTTCCCCCCTGGTATTCTGACATGTATACATATGACTATAAACATGATGGTATATGAGCCAAAGTTGCATTACATGAGTCTATCTAACAATGCCCAATTAAAAATATCAGAGTTGTCCATATATCCAGGAATTTGCATTTATAATTAGCACAAATTCATCGGCTGTATGTACATTATATGGAATGGAATGTATTAATCCATTTGTTAAATGTATTTTTCCTATCTTCAAGCTACAATCTACAGCTGCCTTTATCTTCCTGTTATTTTGCGACATCTCTAAATCATCCAGCCTAATAAATAGTTGCAGTGCAGCTTACAGTGTAAATGCAGACTCTGCAGTCCTACAGAAAGCTGATAAATAAGACAGATAATGGGGGGCCCAGGGCAAGAATTCCTACCAAAGCACTTGTAATGTGGAAGAATAAAGATTAGTAAATTATAGTTAGTGGGTGGGAAACACTTCCATTTCTGCACCAGCTTCCATGTAAGTTGTTGAAATGAAGCTATAATAAAACACACTGTGATGTTTCTTAGTAACAAGGATTCTACTTAATACCTGTTAACTATATATGTTTATTCTATATGTGTATATTTTCATTTCTCACCTTGTAGGGTAATACTTTATAGAAATCTCTGCGTATTTGTTGATCTACTCAGTATTCCATTGTAGCAATATAACTAAATATTGTTTAATAGCTTATTTAATGGTTTATTTTTATTTCACTATTTTATCTCAGTATAGGCCATCAATATCTGATCAGTGGCAGTCTGACACCTGACACCTATACCGATCAACTGTTTGCCAGAGTTGCGGTGCTTACATACACAGTGATCCCTGCCATGTCCTCCCACTACTGGTTAATCTGTTGCTCAATACTACAATTCCCAGAATGCATTGCTTGCCCTCAGCTTTCATCACAACACTCTTATCCTGTCTACTCCTGCCCAACAAGCACTCCTGCAAGTTCTGCGCCCAGAGTTCTGCACAGCAGACTATCTCTACACACAGCAAGTCTGCAAAAGCTGCTGTGTG
This sequence comes from Hyla sarda, assembly GCF_029499605.1. Lineage (NCBI taxonomy): Eukaryota > Metazoa > Chordata > Amphibia > Anura > Hylidae > Hyla > Hyla sarda. The sequence continues at coordinate 263,020,791 of NC_079194.1, read as the reverse complement.
TAGCTGCTGCTATTCATTGCCTGTCTGCTCCTTTGCCTGTAGATTTTAAAGATCAAACATTGCATGAACGTGGGTTAAAAAAACACATTTTCCTGCTTACACCAACCCTGGTGTTATTTACCGGAGGTTTTATATATATATATATATATATATATATATATATATATATATATATGTGTGTATATATATATATATATATATATATATATATATACTAGCTGAGTACCCGGCGTTGCACGGTTTTTCCTTTTTCCTTCCTAATCCTTGTTGGGGAGGAAAATAAACAAAGGAGGAAGCTTTTGACTTCACATCCCATCCTTCATATTGTTGTCATATCCCAATCCCATATCCCGACCTCCTATCCCGATCTCTTATCCCATCCTCATAGCCCGTCCTCCTATCCCGACCTCCTATCCCATCCTCCTATCTCGACCTCCTATCCCGACCTCCTATCCCGTCCTCCTATCTCGACCTCCTATCCTGACCTCCTATGAAGAGTCTCCTAGGACTGTATCCACCTTTTCCAGCCTATAGGAGCATCTGAAAGCTGAACTAATTTATGCAGACTAAAGTCATCAACTGCTGAGCTGAGAAGTTCGTGACGAATCGAATTTGCTGTAAGTTCGCTCATCTCTAGTACCAGGTATTGAAATATCTCCAGCTGTACGGAAGTTATGTGGGAACATACAATCCCATTGATTTGCATGGGACTTTAAACAAAAACCCTGACCCTCACAAATGGGGGTAGTTAAGGGTTAAATTAACTATCCTATATTTTAAGTGAACATATAAGTAACACGTGAAGTATTATTGAAATATATCCAGACGTTTGGAAGTTATGCAGTAACATATATTTCCCATAGACTTGTATGGGACTTTAAACATAAACCCCGACCCTAGCAAATGGGGGTGAGTAAGGGTTAAATCACCTATCCTTTGTTTGTTGTTGACATATTAGTAACATGTGTGCCAAGTTTCATGTTAATATCTTTAGCCGTTTGGACGTGAAGCTGGAACATACTTATTTACATACATACACACACACACGTTGAGTTTTATATATATATATATATATATATATATAGATATATGTGTGTGTTTTTTCTGTTTGATTCTTGCACAGGAGGATTTTAGGAGGATTTTAAACTGATAGTAGATTCAGCATTCACCCAGTCAGGGGCTATATTCCCAGTATAGGTGGGTATAGTGAGTGTGTCAGGGTGCCAACCGTAGTGAGGCCACCTCTGCATGGTGGATGCAATTTGATCAAAAGTGCACTAAGAGCCTTACATTTCATGTCAGGATTATAGGGGTGCAAAGAGGAAAAACTGTACAAAACCAAAAATTTGTTGCAGCCGCAATGAATGTATATATAAGTCAGGGTACCTACATGTAAGTAGGACCAGATACCACCTAAGGGCAAATGTATATGAATATGAAATTATGTATCTACAAAATATGTACATAACATTTTATATGAAATTAAATATAAAACCGTCACCAGGAATTTATGCATAGAGGTGCATTATGTAAGAAATGTATACAATGTGTAAAAAAATATATGTGTATATATATTTCCATATATATACAGGCAGGAACCTGGGGTTTTACCATAAAAACACACACACACACACACACACACACACACACAATGTGTGTAGCTGCTGCTATTCATTGCCTGTCTGCTCCTTTGCCTGTAGATTGTAAAGATCAAACATTGCATGAATGTAGCTTAAAAAAACGACACATTTTCCTGCTTACACCAACCCTGGTATTATTTACCGGAGGATATATATATATATATATATATATATATATATATATATATATATGTGTATATATATATATATATATATATATATATGTATATATATTTTTAAGGAGCGGGGCCGCGCGCGCCGGGACAAGACAGACGGGGAACGGGTCAGGTACGGGAGCCGGGATGCGCATCGCGAGCGGGCGCCTCCCGCATCGCGAATCGCATCCCGGCTGGGAGTGATATTGCAGCGCACCCGGTCAGCAGGTCTGACCGGGGCGCTGCGAATGAGAGGATGCTGCGAGCGCTCCGGGGAGGAGCGGGGACCCGGAGCGCTCGGCGTAACAGTACCCCCCCCCCTTGGGTCTCCCCCTCTTCTTGGAGCCTGAGAACCTGAGGATAAGACTTTTGTCTAGGATGTTGTCCTCAGGTTCCCAGGATCTCTCCTCTGGGCCACAGTTTTCCCAATCCACCCAAAAAAATCTTTTACCTCTGACAGTCTTGGAGGCCAGAATCTCCTTCACAGAGAAGACGTCAGATGAACCGGAAACAGGAGTGGGAGAAACAACTTTGGGAGAGAAGCGGTTAAGGATGAGTGGTTTAAGGAGAGAGACATGGAAGGCATTGGGAATACGGAGAGAAGGAGGAAGAAGGAGTTTGTAAGAGACAGGGTTAATCTGGCACAAGATTTTGAAAGGACCAAGATAACTGGGGACACGAAAGCGGACATATTTAGCGGAGAGCCATACCTTGTCTCCGGGAGCAAAAATGGGGGGAGCTCTTCTTTTTTTATCAGCAAATCTTTTCATCCGGGATGAAGCCTGTAAAAGAGAATTTTGGGTTTCTTTCCATATGGTGGAAAGATCACAAGTCACTTCATCCACAGCGGGCAAACCAGAGGGTAAGGGAGTAGGGAGGGGAGGAAGAGGGTGACGGCCGTACACCACGAAAAATGGGGATTTAGCAGAAGATTCGGAGACTCTGAAGTTGTATGAGAATTCGGCCCATGGTAGAAGATCTGCCCAGTCATACTGGCGGGAGGAAACAAAATGCCGTAAATAGTCACCCAGGACCTGATTAATTCTTTCTACTTGCCCATTGGATTGGGGATGATAAGAAGAAGAGAAGTTTAATTTGATCTTGAGCTGTTTACAGAGGGCCCTCCAGAATTTAGACACGAATTGGACGCCTCTATCCGAGACGATATGCGTGGGCAAACCGTGAAGGCGAAAAATGTGTACAAAAAATTGCTTTGCCAACTGAGGCGCTGAAGGAAGACCAGGAAGAGGAATTAAATGTGCCATCTTGGAAAATCGATCAACGACCACCCAAACAACTGTGTTGCCACGGGATGAGGGCAAGTCCGTAATAAAGTCCATACCAATCTGTGACCAAGGCTGTTCAGGAACAGGCAGGGGATGAAGGAGACCAGCAGGCTTCTGGCGAGGAGTCTTATCCCGGGCACAGACAGTACAGGCCCGCACGAAATCAACAACATCAGTCTCCAGAGTCGGCCACCAATAAAATCGAGAGATGAGTTGCAAGGATTTTTTGATGCCCGCATGGCCTGCGAGGTGGGAGGAGTGTCCCCATTTGAGAATCCCGAGACGCTGGCATGGAGAAACGAAGGTCTTCCCTGGAGGAGTTTGCCTGATGGAAGCTGGAGAAGTGGAGATCAGACAGTCCGGAGGAGTGATATGTTGCGGAGAGACCTCTACTTCAGAGGCATCAGAAGAACGAGAGAGGGCATCGGCCCTAATGTTCTTGTCAGCAGGGCGAAAATGGATTTCAAAGTTAAAACGGGCAAAGAACAACGACCACCTAGCCTGGCGAGGGTTCAGTCGTTGGGCAGACTGGAGATAGGAGAGATTCTTGTGATCAGTGTATATGATAACTGGAAATTTTGATCCCTCCAGCAGGTGCCTCCATTCCTCAAGCGCCAATTTTATGGCCAGTAGTTCTCGATCACCAATGGAGTAGTTTCTCTCCGCCGGAGAGAAGGTCCTAGAAAAAAAACCACAAGTAACAGCATGCCCGGAAGAATTTTTTTGTAGAAGGACAGCTCCAGCTCCCACAGAGGAGGCATCTACCTCCAATAGAAAGGGTTTAGATGGGTCAGGTCTGGAGAGCATGGGAGCAGAAGAAAAGGCAGACTTGAGATGTTTAAATGCGTCTTCCGCTTGGGGAGACCAGGACTTAGGATTGGCATTTTTCTTGGTTAAAGCCACGATAGGGGCCACAATAGTGGAGAAGTGTGGAATGAATTGTCTGTAATAATTGGCGAACCCCAAAAAACTTTGGATAGCACGGAGTCCGGAGGGGCGTGGCCAATCTAAGATGGCAGAAAGTTTATCTGGGTCCATTTGTAGTCCCTGGCCAGAGACCAAGAATCCTAGGAAAGGAAGAGATTGACATTCAAAGAGACATTTCTCCATTTTGGCATAAAGTTTATTGTCCCGAAGTCTCTGAAGAACCATGCGGACATGCTGGCGGTGTTCTTCTAAGTTGGCAGAAAAAATCAGAATATCGTCCAGATAAACCACAACACAGGAATGTAGGAGATCACGAAAAATTTCATTAACAAAGTCTTGGAAGACGGCAGGGGCGTTGCACAGGCCAAAGGGCATGACCAGATACTCAAAGTGTCCATCTCTGGTGTTAAATGCAGTCTTCCATTCGTCCCCCTCCCTGATGCGGATGAGATTATAAGCACCTCTTAAGTCCAGTTTGGTAAAGATGTGGGCGCCTTGTAGGCAATCAAAGAGTTCCGAGATAAGAGGTAAGGGGTAGCGGTTTTTTACCGTGATTTTATTAAGTCCGCGGTAATCAATGCAAGGGCGTAGGGAGCCATCTTTTTTGGACAAAAAAAAAAAATCCAGCTCCGACAGGAGAGGAGGACTTGCGGATAAACCCCTTTTTTAAATTCTCCTGGATGTACTCCGACATGGCTAGAGTCTCTGGAGCAGACAGAGGATAGATTCTGCCCCGGGGTGGAGTAGTACCCGGGAGGAGGTCAATAGGACAGTCATAAGGCCTGTGAGGAGGTAAAGTCTCTGCTTGCTTTTTGCAAAAAACATCAGCATAGTCCATATAAGCCTTAGGAAGACCGGATACCGGGGGAACCACAGGGTCACGACAGGGAGTACTGGGAACCGGTTTAAGACAGTCCCTGTGACAAGAAGTACCCCAGTTCTTGATCTCTCCTGTGGACCAATCAAGGGTTGGGGAATGGCGTTGAAGCCACGGTAATCCAAGAAGAATTTCTGAAGTGCAGTTGGAGAGGACCAAAAATTCAATTTTTTCGTGATGGGGTCCGATGCACATTAGGAGAGGTTCCGTGCGGTAACGCACGGTACAGTCCAATCTTCCATTGTTCACAGAATTGATGTAGAGGGGTCTGGCGAGACTGGTCACCGGGATGTTGAACCTGTTGATGAGAGAGGCCAAAATAAAATTTCCTGCAGATCCGGAATCCAAGAAGGCCAAAGCAGAGAAGAAGGTAGAAGAAGACATCCGCACAGGCACAGTAAGACGTGGAGAAGCAGAGTTCACATCAAGAACTGTCTCACCTTTGTGCGGAGTCAGCGTACGTCTTTCCAGGCGGGGAGGACGGATAGGACAATCCTTCAAGAAGTGTTCGGTACCGGCACAGTACAGGCAAAGATTCTCCATGCGGCGTCGTGTCCTCTCTTGAGGTGTCAAGCGAGACCGGTCAACTTGCATAGCCTCCACGGCGGGAGGCACAGGAACGGATTGCAGAGGACCAGAGGAGAGAGGAGCCGGGGAGAGAAACCGCCTCGTGCGAACAAAGTCCATATCCTGGCGGAGCTCCTGACGCCTTTCGGAAAAACGCATGTCAATGCGGGTGGCAAGATGAATAAGTTCATGCAGGTTAGCAGGAATTTCTCGTGCGGCCAGCACATCTTTAATGTTGCTGGATAGGCCTTTTTTTATAGGTCGCGCAGAGGGCCTCATTATTCCCGGATAATTCGGAAGCAGGAGTACGGAATTGGATGGCGTACTCGCCAACAGAAGAATTACCCTGGACCAGGTTCAGCAGGGCAGTCTCAGCAGAAGAGGATCGGGCAGGTTCCTCAAAGACACTTCGAATCTCCGTGAAGAAGGAGTGTACAGAGGCAGTGACAGGGTCATTGCGGTCCCAGTGCGGTGTGGCCCATGACAGAGCTTTCCCAGACAGAAGGCTGACTACGAAAGCCACCTTAGACCTTTCAGTAGGAAACTGGTCCGACATCATCTCCAAGTGCAGGGAAGATTGCGAAAGAAAGCCACGGCAAAACTTAGAGTCCCCATCAAATTTATCCGGCAAGGATAATCGTAGGCCCGAAGCGGCCACTCGCTGCGGAGGAGGTGCAGGAGCTGGTGGAGGAGATTGTTGCTGAAGCTGTGGTAATAGCTGCTGTAGCATCACGGTCAGTTGAGACAGCTGGTGGCCTTGTTGCGCTATCTGTTGCAACTGCTGGGCGACCACCGTGGTGAGGTCGGCGACAACTGGCAGTGGGACTTCAGCGGAATCCATGGCCGGATCTACTGTCACGATTCGGCTGGCAGGAGGTGGATCCTCTGTGCCAGAGAGGGATTTGCGTGGACCGTGTTGGTGGACCGGTTCTAAGTTGCTACTGGTATTCACCAGAGCCCGCCGCAAAGCGGGATGGTCTTGCAGCGGCGGTAGCAACCAGGTCGTATCCACCAGCAACGGCTCAACCTCTCTGACTGCTGAAGATAAGCGCGGTACAAGGGAGTAGACAAGAGCAAGGTCGGACGTAGCAGAAGGTCAGGGCAGGCAGCAAGGATCGTAGTCAGGGGCAACGGCAGGAGGTCTGGAACACAGGCTAGGAACATACAAGGAAACGCTTTCACTGGCACAATGGCAACAAGATCCGGCGAGGGAGTGCAGGGGAAGTGAGGTATAAGTAGGGAGTGCACAGGTGATCATACTGATTAAGCCTGCTGCGCCAATCAGTGGTGCAGTGGCCCTTTAAATTGAAGAGACCCGGCGCGCGCGCGCCCTAAGGAGCGGGGCCGTGCGCGCCGGGACAAGACAGACGGGGAACGGGTCAGGTACGGGAGCCGGGATGCGCATCGCGAGCGGGCGCCTCCCGCATCGCGAATCGCATCCCGGCTGGGAGTGATATTGCAGCGCACCCGGTCAGCAGGTCTGACCGGGGCGCTGCGAATGAGAGGATGCTGCGAGCGCTCCGGGGAGGATCGGGGACCCGGAGCGCTCGGCGTAACAATATATATATATATATATATATATATATATATGCCTTAATGTGTCATTTTAAATATATACAGAGAAGAGACTGGACTCATAATGGTCAACACCAACAACAAAAGCGTCAGCAACAAGGATATATGAAACACTACAAAAATGTATTTATTGAAAATCATATAAAAAATGCATCATAGAAATTAAAAGAATGCAGAAAAGGCAGAAACATACAGGCTCAAGGTGAGGGGTATTTAGATAAAGAGAACACTGACAAATGTTGTATAAACAAGGGACTCATATGAAGAGATGCAAACTTATGCAATGAAGTTCAATGAATTGGTACAAATACAACAGCAGTCAGAAACAATGACAGATGTGATTACCACAACCGAGCCATGTAGTTACCTGCACCTACCCCAACGCACGTTTCACGCCAATGCGCTTCGTCAGGGGGCGTGGCTATTCCTGGATAGAGGTATTCTATTTATATGGTGGACTGACCTATCCCTAACTAATGACCATGAAAGACAGACAAATGCACCAATCATTATCTACCGCCTAGAGGAAGTAGTAATATGTTAAACCGTACCTAGTTCAGAAAGCTGATGGACTAGCGCCATAATGGTGCCGCGCGATCCCGGAAGTGGCTGCAGCCATGTGATCGTGTCGGTCACATGACCGGAGACACGCTCGTGTGATGACGCGGCAGTAAACAAAGTCCAATGTGCCAATAGGAAACGCCAGAGGCATAGGGGCGGAGTATTGCGGAAGGCGCATGCGCACATGAGTGAATGCCGAACTTAGACAAAGTGAACAGTGCAATAGTGCTAAAGTGAAACATGCAGTGCAAGTGAAAAAACAGTGAACAAACAAGTGCGACAGAATATTAATAAAAAGTTAATACCTACCTGAGGCGATAACTGTGTGAAGCAAATTAGTTACAGTATGTGTGACCATTGAATGAATGTGATTGGATGTTTAAAAATACGTGTATCTCAGTCAAAGGTGAGCATGTAGGTACAAAAAAAGGTGAAGTGAACATGGTGTGAGGATGATGTGAGTGTTATATAACCTATGTGTGACTGTGTGATAGTGAGATAAGTGCTATGTGTTACTGTGAAAGACAGCATAGTGAACAAATACTGAGCTATAATATTAAGCCACACCAGTAATAAATAATGAACAATTCATTACTGGGATATATAAAAATATATAAATATATTAAAAATATATATGTAATAAATAGTATGTAAAAAATTATATTAATCTATAAGGGAACATTAAAGGGGAATTTATGTATAAACACACACATATATATATTAGTGATATTATTAGAATCTATGTAAGTATGTATGAAGAAAAAATGCATCTATACACATATAAAAAAGTGCGAATGCAAAAAGTTTTGCAACAGCTGGAGGCACACTGGTTGTGAAACACCGAGTTTGGTAACAAACTCAGTGTTTTGCAACCAGTGTGCCTTCAGCTGTTGCAAAAGCTACAACCCCTAGCATGTACGGACAGCGGAAGGGCATGCTGGGTGTTGTAGTTATGCAACAGCTGGAGGCATACTACTTTGGCTGGGGATGCTGGGGATTGTAGTTATGCAACAGCTGGAGACACACTGGTTTGCTACTTAACTCAGTGTGCCTTCAGCTGTTGCAAAACTACAACTCTCAGCAGTCACCGACAGCCAACGGGCATGCTGGGAGTTGTAGTTATGCAACCACCAGATGCACCACTACAACTCCCAGCATGCACTTTAGCTGATTGTGCAAGCTGGGAGTTGTAGTTACACAACAGCTGAAGGTACACTTTTCCATAGAAAGAATGTGCCTCCAGCTGTTGCAAAACTACAAGTCCCAGCATGTCCATAAGGGCATGCTGGGAGTTGTGGTGGTCTGCCTCCTGCTGTTGCATAACTACAGCTCCCAGCATGCCCTTTTTGCATGCTGGGAGCTGTTGCTAAGCAACAGCAGGAGGCTGTCACTCACCTCCAGCGATCCTCGCCGCACAGGTCAGTCCCTCGTCGTCTCCGCCGCCGCCGCTGCTCCTGGGGCCCCGATCCCAACAGGGGCGCGGGGATCGGGGTCCCCAGCACCCGGGGTGCAAATCCCGCACCCGCTCACGTCCTCCGGAAGAGGGGCGGAGCGGGTTGCGGGAGTGACACCCGCAGCAGGCGCCCTGATTGGTCGGCCGGTAATCCGGCCGACGAATCAGGGCGATCGTGAGGTGGCACCAGTGCCTCCTCACCCCTGCTGGCTCTGGCTGTTCGGGGCCGTCTCTGACGGCCCCGATCAGCCAATAATTCCGGGTCACCGGGTCACTGGAGACCCGATTGATCCGGAATCCGCCGCAGATCGCTGGACTGAATTGTCCAGCGATCTGCGGCCATCGCCGACATGGGGGGTCATAATGACCCCCCTGGGCGATATGCCCCGATGCCTGCTGAACGATTTCAGCAGGCATCGGGGACCGGCTCCGCTCCAGATGGTTGCGGGGGGCCGGTAAAACACATGACGTTCTCATACGTCATGTGTCCTTAAGGTCTCGGAAATGGAGACGTATGCGAACGTCATGTGTCCTTAAGGGGTTAATGTTCCCTTATAGATTAATATAATTTTTGACATACTATTTATTACATATATATTTTTTATATATTTATATATTTTTATATATCCCAGTAATGAATTGTTCATTATTTATTACTGGTGTGGCTTAATATTATAGCTCAGTATTTGTTCACTATGCTGTCTTTCACAGTAACACATAGCACTTATCTCACTATCACACAGTCACACATAGGTTATATAACACTCACATCATCCTAACACCATGTTCACTTCCCCTTTTTTAGTACCTACATGCTCACCTTTGACTGAGATACACGTATTTTTAAACATCCAATCACATTCATTCAATGGTCACACATACTGTAACTAATTTGCTTCACACAGTTATCGCCTCAGGTAGGTATTAACTTTTTATTAATATTCTGTCGCACTTGTTTGTTCACTGTTTTTTCACTTGCACTGCATGTTTCACTTTAGCACTATTGCACTGTTCACTTTGTCTAAGTTCGGTATTCACTCATGTGCGCATGCGCCTTCCGCAATACTCCGCCCCTATGCCTCTGGCGTTTCCTATTGGCACATTGGACTTTGTTTACTGCTGCGTCATCACACGAGCGTGTCTCCGGTCATGTGACCGACACGATCACATGGCTGCAGCCACTTCCGGGATTGCGCGGCACCATTATGGCGCTAGTCCATCAGCTTTCTGAACTAGGTACGGTTTAACATATTACTACTTCCTCTAGGCGGTAGATAATGATTGGTGCATTTGTCTGTCTTTCATGGTCATTAGTTAGGGATAGGTCAGTCCACCATATAAATAGAATACCTCTATCCAGGAATAGCCACGTCCCCTGACGAAGCGCATTGGCGTGAAACGTGCGTTGGGGTAGGTGCAGGTAACTACATGGCTCGGTTGTGGTAATCACATCTGTCATAGTTTCTGACTGCTGTTGTATTTGTACCAATTCATTGAACTTCATTGCATAAGTTTGCATCTCTTCATATGAGTCCCTTGTTTATACAACATTTGTCAGTGTTCTCTTTATCTAAATACCCCTCACCTTGAGCCTGTATGTTTCTGCCTTTTCTTCCAGCTGTGTACACTGTGCTTTTTAATTGCTATGATGCATTTTTTATATGATTTTCAATAAATACATTTTTGTAGTGTTTCATATATCCTTGTTGCTGACGCTTTTGTTGTTGGTGTTGAATTTTCTCAGTGGGTGGCCTCGGCAACATATTCTTTGTTGTACTGCCTTATAGGTGACACTCATATAATGGTCTCAACAATTTCATTGAGTCCCCTTGGGGAAATGGTGGACAATTTATACATCCAAAAGACTTCCTTCTTTTTTAATATTTCAAACCGGTTTGAATTCACAGAAAATCCTGTGGATAAATGGCTGTAAATATCCACCTAGAGAAAACTGGTCAGAAAATGTTCCAGACTTTTCCCAACAGTAAATAGAGAGGAATCCTGCAAGTCTGAGACAACTTTTCCCACTAGTAAATACCCGACACCAGGGGCGTACCTAGAGCATTTGGCACCCGGGGCAGACCCTTTGTTTGGCACCCACACACACACACACACACGCACCCCCCCCCCCCTTAATTACACCCCCTCCCTCCCCCCAGGAGCGGACTGACAACACTCGGGGCCCCCGGACCAAAAAAAAAGCAAGGGCCCCTGCAGCTCGTCAATCTTCTGCCACGCTTCTATTCCACCTAAATCCCACACACAAAAAACTAAAATTTATATATGTAAGAAACACTTTAACTTAGGTAAATTTCTATGACCAATAATACTGGTATACAAAGAGTAAATATATACCACCACACAATAACTGGATAATACCGCCATACTGTACTGAATAAAACCACTATATACAGACCAGTATACTATAAAGGATCTGTATACAATATAAGTGATTATATACAGGACCATATGGCGGTAGATATCAGCTGTACACAGGATGTGTATACCATATAAGTGATTACAGTTACATTTTGGGACTCACAATTACGTCTTTTCTGATCAGCGGCGTCCTCTTTCCTTTTCTTCTCCGTCCGGATAAGACCGCCATGTGGATCTCTTAACATCTGCCGGAAAAACATGTCAGACTCTGCATATTTTCAGTGCCCTCCCCTCCTCTACACAATCTTCCCATCTATAGGCCCACAAACTGTAATAATGCCCTCCTTGGTGTCCTGCACAGTAAAAGGGCATGTAGGTAGGTAGCCAGGTAACCCCCTCTTTCCCATAGGTATATGCAGAGTTACACCCCCCCCTCTTTCCCATAGGTATATGCAGAGTTACACCCTCCTCTCTTTCCCATAGGTATATGCAGAGCTAAGCTACACCCCCTCTCTTTCCCATAGGTATATGCAGAGCTAAACCCCCCACCCCCTCTTCCCCTTAGGTATATGCAGAGCTACACCCCCCCTCTTTCCCATAGGTATATGCAGAGCTACACCCCCCCCCCCTCTTTCCCATAGGTATATCTAGGGCTGGGCGGTATACCGGTTCATACCGAATACCAAATTTTTTGGGTTGCACAATATGGATTTTCCCCCATACCGCAATACCGGTTGGGCCCCTCCCCCCGCGGAATGTATTATCAGCCTAGCACAGCGCTGTCCCCACATCGGGGAACTAATCCTATGTTACCCGCCAGCACTGTTCTGCTCCCCCCAATTAATGATCAGCCCAGCTGGGTACCACTCACATATATCAAGCACTGCCTTCCTCCTCTTTGTTGGGGACCGCTGGGCGCTGGAACTCTATACTGTACGCCAGTGGTCTCCAACCTTCAGACCTCCAGATGTTGCAAAACTACAACTCCCAGCCATTGGCTGTCCGGGCATACCGGGAGTTGTAGTTTTGCAACAGCTGGAGGTCCGCAGGATTGAGACCACTTCTGTACGCTGTATACCTATGCCCGGGCTGCAAAATATACAGAAAATAAACTTTTAACTCACCCACGTCGGCCGCACGCTGGGGACGGGAACGCCGGACAGCCGTCAGCCTATCACCGGCCAGAGCGATGCCCCGCCCCTGCCAGTGATAGGCTGAGCCCACTGTCATGTATGAAGCCGTTGGCTGTCCGGGCATGCTGGGAGTTGTAGTTTTGCAACAACTGGAGGTCCGCAGGTTGGAGACCACTGGCATACAGTGAGTTCCATCGCCGGCGGCCCCCAACAAAGAGGAGGAAGGCAGTGCTTGACATATGTGAGTAGTACCCCGCTGGGCTGATCATTAATTGGGGGTAGCAGAACAGTGCTGGCGGGTCACATGATTTTGGAGGGGGGGAAGCCGAACACCGTGCACGGGTCACATGATAGGGGCGGGGGGGGCAATACAGTGCTGGCGTTGTATACCGTGGAACCACCGTAAGTTAAAAAATACCGTGATACACGTATATGGTCATACTGCCCAACCCTAGGTATATGCAGAGCACCCCCCTCTCCCCCCTTCCCTAGAGGTATATGCAGAGAACCTCCTTCCCCCTTCTCTATAGGTAAATGCAGAGTACCCCCCCTCACCCCTATAGGTAAATGCAGAGCGCCCCCCTCTCCCCCCTTCCCTATAGGTAAATGCAGAGCACCCCCCTCCTCTCCCCCTTTCCCTATAGTTAAATGCAGAGCACCCCCTTCCTCTCCCCCCCTTCCCTATAGGTAAATGCAGAGTAACCCCTCCCCTCCCTCTAGGTATATGTAGAGTAACCCCCCTCTCCCGCTCCCCCCCCCCTTCCCCCTCTCCTCCATAGGTAAATGCAGAGCAGAAAAAAAAAAAAAAAAGGATGCTCACCTGATATCCCACCCAGCGATCTCCTCAGCTGCAGGGCCCGCGTCTTCTCCCCTCCACAGTACAGGCACCGGATAGGTGACGTCACCGGCGCCTGTACTGCGTGTTGCGTGGGGGCGGAGGTCACGTCTCCTCTGTGTAGCTGCAGATGCGGCTCACACAGAGGGGATGCCTTCTCCTGTATGTGCGTGTATCGCGCATACAGGAGAAGGCACTACTGTCTGCTCTGTCTGCTGGGGACCTCAGCAGCGGCGGCGGGTCAGTCCACCCCTGGCACCCCCCTTGAGAGTGGCACCCGGGGCGGGCCGCCCCCCCCCCCCCCTTGGTACGCCACTGCCTGACACTCTTAGTAAATGAGGCCCATTGTTTTCCCCATACACATTCTAACAGGTAGATTACAAAGGAAGATTGGCAAGTAAGCCTGTGCTTTGCCTTATATTTCTCTCCAGTGCTGTTGGAGCAAAACTTGGAGATGCCATTCTTAATTTCTTTACAGCATAGGCATCTTTTGTGGTTATATTTGAATGATCCGGAAGGTAGCGTGGAATTAGTGGTGGAAGTCTTGTGCTGCTTGATGATACTTGAGTCTATCTAACAATGCCCTCATGATAATTTTTGGTATTGTACAGTTTTTCCACTTTGCACCCCTATAATCCTGCCATATATACATTCATTTTATCTGGTCCCCTTCCCTTTCACTCAGTCATCTTACAAGCATATGCCGCCGTCATGTATTCTAAGTCCTCTAATGTCACTCCAGTCCCACTCTCATACACGTGTGCCTCGCTCATAAACACACATAACTGTATATTTATATATTTATATATATATATACAGTACAGACCAAAAGTTTGGACACACCTTCTCATTCAGAGTTTTCTTTATTTTCATGACTATGAAAATTGTAGATTCCCACTGAAGGCATCAAAACTAGGAATTAACACATGTGGAATTATAGACATAATAAAAAAGTGTGAAACAACTGAAAATATGTCATATTTTAGGTTCTAGCCACCTTTTGCTTTGATTACTTCTTTGCACATTCTTGGCATTTTCTTGATGAGCTTCAAGAGGTAGTCACCTGAAATGGTCTTCCAACAGTCTTGAAGGAGTTCCCAGAGATGATTAGCACTTGTTGGCCCTTTTCCTTTCACTCTGCGGTCCAGCTCACCCCAAACCATCTCGATTGGGTTCAGGTCCGGTGTCTGTGGAGGCCTGGTTATCTGGAACAGCACCCCATCTCTCTCCTTCTTGGTCAAATAGCCCTTACACAGCCTGGAGGTGTGTTTGGGGTCATTGTCCTGTTGAAAAATAAATGATGGTCCAACTAAACGCAAACCGGATGGAATAACATGCCGCAACAAGATGCTGTGGTAGCCATGCTGGTTCAGTATGCCTTCAATTTTGAATAAATCCCCAACAGTGTCACCAGCAAAGCACCCCTACACCATCACACCTCCTCCTCCACACCAGCACACCTGTGAAGTGAAAACCATTTCAGTGTGCAAAGCAGTAATCAAAGCAAAAGGTGGCTACTTTGAAGAACCTAGAATATGACATATTTTCAGTTGTTTCACACTTTTTTGTTATGTATATAATTCCACATGTGTTAATTTATAGTTTTGATGCCTTCAGTGTGAATCTACAATTTTCATAGTCATGAAAATAAATAAAACTCTGAATGAGAAGGTGTGTCCAAACTTTCGGTCTGTACTGTATATACTAGCTGAATACCCGGCGTTTTCCTTCCTAATCCTTGTTGTGGAGGAAAATCAACAGAGAAAGCTTTTGACTTCATATCCCGTCCTCATATATTGTTTTCATATCCCAACCCCATATCTCGTCCTCATATCCTGACCTCCTATCCCGACCTCCTATCCCATCCTTCTATCCCGTCCTCCTATCCCGTCCTCCTATCCCGTCCTTTCCCGTCCTCCTATCTCGTTGTCCTAATCCGTCCTCCTATTCCGACCTCCTATCCCATCCTCGTATCCTGTCTTCGTATACCGTCTTCGTATCCTGTCCTCCAATCCCGACCTCCCATCTCGACCTCCTATCCCGTCCTCCTTTCCATCCTCCTATCTCGACCTCCTATGTCGACCTCCCATCCTGACCTCCTATCCCGACCCGTAATATGTGTACCAGGTATTGAAATATCTCCAGCCGTACGGAAGTTATGTGGGAAAATACATTTCCTATTGATTTGCATGGGACTTTAAATGAAAACCCCGACCCTCATAAATGGGGGTAGTTAAGGGTAAAATTAACTATCCTATATTTTAAGTGGATAATACAAGTATTATCGAAATATCTCCAGCCGTTTGGAAGTTATACAATAACATATATTTTCCATAGACTTGCATTGGACTTTAAATAAAAACCCTGCCCATGGCAAATGGGGGTGATTAACCCCTTAAGGACCGGGGTTTTTTCTGTTTTAGCATTTTAGTTTTTTGCTCCTTTCATTTAAAAAATCATAACTCTTTCAATTTTGCACCTAAAAATCCATATGATGGCTTATTTTTTGTGCCACCAATTCTACTTTGTAATGACGTCAGTCATTTTGCCCAAAAATCTACGGTGAAAAGGAAAAAAAAAATGATTGTGCGACAAAATTGAAAAAAAAACTCTGTTTTGTAACTTTTGGGGGCTTCCGTTTCTACGTAGTAAATTTTTCGGTAAAAATGACACCTTATCTTTATTCTGTAGGTCCATACGATTAAAATGATACCCTACTTATATAGGTTTGATTTTGTCGGACTTCTGGAAAAAATCATAACTACATGCAGGAAAATTTATACGTTTAAAATTGTCATCTTCTGACCCCTATAACTTTTTTATTTTTCCGTGTATGGGGCGGTATGAGGGCTAATTTTTTGCGCCATGATCTGAAGTTTTTAACAGTACCATTTTTGCATTGATAGGACTTATTGATCGCTTTTTATTCATTTTTAAATTATATAAAAAGTGACCAAAAATGCACTATTTTGGAATTTGGAATTTTTTTGCGCGCACGCCATTGACCGAGCGGTTTAATTAATGATACATTTTTATAATTCGGACATTTCCGCACGCGGTGATACCATATATGTTTATTTTTATTTACACTGTGTTTTTTTTTTTTATTGGAAAAGGGGGGTGATTCAAACATTTAATAGGGGAGGAGTTAAATGATCTTTATTCACTTTTTTTTTCACTTTTTTTTTGCAGTGTTATAGGTCCCATAGGGACCTATAACACTGTACACACTGATCTTCATCATTGATCACTGGTTTCTCATAAGAAACCAGTGATCAATGATTCTGCCGCATGACTGCTCATGACTGGATCTGAGGCACTGAGCAGTCATTGGGCGATCGGACAGCGAGGAGGCAGGTAGGGGCCCTCCCGCTGTCCTGCCAGCTGTTCGGGATGCCGCGATTAGCCGCGGCTATCCCGAACAGCCCGACTGAGCTAGCCGGCCACTTACACTTTTAGCCGCGCGGCTCAGCTCTGAGCGCGCGGCTAAAGGGTTAATAGCACGCGGCGCCGCGATCGGCGCTGCGCGCTATTAGAGGCGGGTCCCGGCTTCACTATGACGGCGGGCCCGCTGTGATATGACGCGGGGTTATATTTGTAAATGACTTCTATTAAAAAATCTTAATCCATCCAGTACTTATTAGCTGCTGAATGCTACAGAGGAAATTCCTTTCTTTTTGGAACACCGATGACATCAAGAGCACAGTGCTCTCTGCTGACATCTCTGTCCATTTTAGTAGCCATGCATAGCAGATGTATGCTAAGGGCAGCATGGTGGCTCAGTGGTTAGCACTGCTGCCTTGAAGTGCTGGGGACTTGGGTTCAAATCCCACTAAGGACAACAATAAATAAAGTGTTATTTTTATAATAACGTCAGCAGAGAGAACTGTGATCGTGATGTCATCAGAGAGCATTCCAAAAAGAAAATAATTTCCTCTGTAGTATTCAGTGGCTAATAAGTACAGGAAGGATTAAGATTTTTTAATAGAAGTAATTTACAAATATGTTTAACTTTCTGCCACCAGTTGATTTAAAAGAAAAAAGTTTTCACCGGAGTACCTCTTTAACAGGAGTACCTGCCTTTCACCGCTCACTACCGTGTTTCTCCGAAAATAGGACCGGGTCTTATATAAATTTTAGCCCCAAAAAACACACTAGGGCTAATTTTCAGGGTAGGGCTTATTTATGGTATGGTAAGGTATGCACATTGAACAACATGGCGGTTCCACGGTATTTACCCCCCCCCCCCCCATTATCATCATGTGATATGCACAAGCTGTGCATATCATATGATGATAATGGGGGGGAGGGTGTAAATGCCCCCCAACGTCCCTAACCCCCCCACCCCCGCCGGTTTATCAGCCGAGCGCTGCACCCCACAATCCCCACATCGGGGTACTGATCATTTGTCACCCGCGAGCGCAGCTTCTCTCCCCCCCCTGCCAAATAATTATCAGCCGCTGCGCTGTATCTAGTACTGTGCCCAGGCTGCTAATATTAAAAAGCAATCTTTAACTTACCTTCGTCCTCCGTTCCCCCGTTGCTAAGGCACCGGCCTCATGGTCCCTCCGCTGTTCTTGCTGCTTCCTGGTGTTGTGACGTCTCAGAGCCTTCAGCCTATCACCGGCCGCAGCGATGTCCCGCCTCGGCCGATGATAGGCTGTGCCGACTGTCATGTAAGAAGCCGGCCGGCGAGCGAGAACAGCGGAGGACAGCGAGGCCGGTTCCTTAGCAAAGGGGGAACGGAGGACGAAGGTATGTTAAAGATTGCATTTTAATATTTGCAGCCCGGGCATTGTCTAGGTCAGTGGTCTTCAACCTACGGACCTCCAGATGTTGCAAACATTTGCAACATCTGGAGGTCCGCAGGTTGGAGACCACTGGTCTAGGTCTTATTATCGGGGTAGGGCTTATATTGCAGCCCACCCCGACAATCCGGCTATGGCCTATTTTTGAGGTAGGTACTATTTTTGGGGAAACACGGTACATGATGGCACAGTCAGATATATATCTGGTGTCCCGTTACTGGACTTGATCCCGTACCTTTGTTGTAAGTCCCCACAGTCAGAGTTCCTCCATGCTGGTAGGGCTTTCCTGGTGGGTTCACCCCTAGTCACTTCCTAATTCCATTCAGAAATGTATATATTTAATACATTTTATTGTGTAATTTATGTACAGGACCTTTGGTCAAGTGATATGTATAGATTACTGTGTTATGCTAGGTTTAAGGACCTTTTCAGTCATGTGATAGGTCATGTGTTGTAACCATAATTCCTTGGTTTAGGACTGACAGGTTTGGGGACCAATAAGCTTTGATCCTGAGCCTTCAGTATATAAGGGCGCTGTATCTGAGGTGTCCTGGTACCGTATTGTATTCCGTACCTTGTGTGGTGGTCCCCAAAGTCAGAGTTACTTCGTTCCAGTAGGGTCCTCCTGGTGGGATAGCCCCTAGTCACCTCTTTCTTCTTCAATTCTATGATTTTTACATGCATAAATAATTATATGTTTTTTTGGCTCTATAGTGTCGCAGGACCTTAGGTCACATGACTAATGTTAATCCTAGAAAGGTATGCTGAAGGACCTTCCTAGGTCACGAGTGTGGTCACATGGTTAGACCATAATTCCTTGTAAAGTGAATGACAGATGGTATGGACCAGTGAGCTTAAGGCCAGCCCCTGCCCATATAAGGGAGCTGCTAGCCAATCCTCGCTCTCTTGTTCCTGAGCTGCAAAGCAAGCAGCATATCTCTTGGGTGCCAGACTAGTGGAGAGAAAAGTGACCCGTGCAACTTACAAAGACAAGCTTAGGCCTGAAGCCTTCTAGCCTCAGCCTGAATCTAATCGTGAGTTACGATATGAATCCCCGCTAAAGCTAGTGTGACTGCTGGACCTAAACTCAAACCCCTAAATCTAGCGGAACAGCACTTATTTCTTTTCTAAGCTCAGAACTCACGAGGTCCCAACCAACTGTCAGGATCGTAATAGACTCTTGTACAAAGACTGTTCCTGTTTAATGTTTTATGCAAACCAAGAGGAATTGCTACTGAATAATATAAGTCAATTTTATTGATATAAAGTCAATTAAAAAGTCACAACATGTGACTAAAAACAATAAAGGACAATTTAACCAGAAGATGATATCAAAGCAATACATGAGATGTAAACAGTTATAACCACCATACGTGGGTGAGGCAGGTGTAGACTATGGGTTGTAATCACTGCCCTAATAACAAATGAGGTGGAAAGAGTAGAGGAGGCTATTGTGAGCAGTAAAATATGCAGGAGGGCACGAAAATTGTCCACCCGTAGCAGGATTTTGGTAACCCACTCTATCCTGTAGTAACCACTGCCCAATACATAATAGTCATATGGTAAAAATAACCTCACTTACCCATAGTGCCACCTGTCTGCATCGTCCCAACGTACGTTTCGTCCTGTTTAATGTTGCATAAAAGTTGCAGTAAAAGTTCCGACTGTTTTATGAAAACCTCCTGTTGTGGACAATCATTTATTATACCTCCCTATCGTTCTTGGGACAGCGACAGGACAAGCATATACAGAGGAGCCCTCACCCTGGCGTCACGAGTGATAAGTGTTAAACAAGCACCCTTTAGTTACCGCACAGCTACACCTTATATAACCTACAACCCCAAGCTACCACATATCCAATAATTGCTCTCTTTTGCTCCTGCTCTCTTTCCCTTTGGTTATCAAAGGAAAGCAGATCTGTCATCGCAGTGACAAGACAATCTAGGCCTGAAGCCTTCCACTTCAGCTGCATTCTAAACTGAGAGTTAATCCAACTCCATCCTACAAATCCTACGTGACTATTGAACCTAAACATACCCCTAAATTCAGTGGAACTGCGTACAGCAAACATCAAAGCTTATTGGCGACAAAGTCCTCTGCAAAAGACTGTTTGTTATTCATCCTGCATAAACTCTGCAGTAAAGTTATTTCAAGTTTATTATAACTCCAGCTGTGGACAATCCTTTATTCCTCCCTATCGTTCTTGGGACAAGTGGCGGTAGGACATATATAACTAGAGGAAGCCCTCACCCTGGCGTCAGGACAATCAAGTGTTAATCCTATACCCAGCAACACTACATTGCAACAACCCTGTTCTCCCTTCATCCCCGAGCACCACATATAACTCATCTCTGACTGTGCCATCATATAGTGAGCGGTGAAAGGCAGGGAAAAAATGGCAACTGGTCCATTTATAAGCCACACACTTTACCTTTTTTGCCCCCTGCTTGGGTGAGGCTGAGGCCTCTTAGATTTATTACATAAATAGCACCGCAGCACAGAGTATTTCTAGAGGGAACTGTAGAGAGCCAGAATGTCTGCTTCACTACAGTTCCTGCCAGAAATACTCTGTGCTGCTGGGAAGCCTACTCCATCTTCTACCTGCCTTTCACTGCCCCCTACATGATGATACAGTCAGAGATATAAGTTATATTTCACATACTGTATAACTTATAAGTCAGACTGTGCCATCATGTAGGGAGCGGTGAAAGGCAGGTAGAAGATACATACAACTATACAATTCATAAGCCACCCAGTGACCAGGCTACCCTGGCCGGCAGAGAGATCAGGGCACTTCTTTGGGAGGGCTCTGTACACCGAGGACAAGCAGGGCTCTGTACACTGAGAACAAGCAGGGCCCTGTACACCGAGGACAAGCGGGGCCCTGTACACCGAGGACAAGCAAGGCTCTGTACACCGAGGACAAGCAGGGCTCTGTACACAGAGGAAAAGCAGGGCCCTGTACACTGAGGACAAGCAGGGCTCTGTACACTGAGGACAAGCGGGGCTCTGTACACTGAGGACAAGCGGGGCTCTGTACACAGAGGACAAGCGGGTGCTCTGTACACTGAGGACAAGCGGGGCTCTGTACACCGAGGACAAGCGGGGCTCTGTACACCGAGGACAAGCGGGGCTCTGTACACTGAGGACAAGCGGGGCTCTGTACACTGAGGACAAGCAGTGCTCTGTACACTGAGGACAAGCAGTGCTCTGTACCTGACAACAAGCAGGGCCCTGTACACTGACGACATTCAGGGTTCTGTACCTGAAGACAAGCAGGGCCTGTATGAGAGAGAGAGAGAGAGAGCAGGGCGTCGGGCGCACTGATCGGTGGCACAGTGAACTCCGATGTGGTGCTGCTGCACTTAGACGTGAGGTCACCCCAGCCGGAGTTCAAAGCGCCTCTCCCAGACAGCCACTGCGGTTCTCTTACAGGGCTGCCGTGGGTGTGTGCGAGATGCAAGCCAGCAGCACTGTTCTCCGGGCCCGGGTGTGTGCTGGGTCCGGGTGTCGCAGGCAATAAAAAAAATTTTTTTTTTGATTTAATGTGACAGGCGGCAGACAGCGGGCCATTTTCCCGGCCGGGCCTTCGGACGACGGCCAAATGGACCGGCCGCCATCCGCCCCTGGGCTAAACAATTGAATATGTTGACCGGGAAAGGCTACTGACATATTTTTAATTACAGCAACCTGCAGCTCTCTAATTAAACCAGGGGTCTCAAACTCAAATTATCTGGGGGCCACTGGAGGTAGCAGCTGGGTGAGGCTGGGCCACATGCGTCCCTTACATATAATTCCCCCATCATGTGCCCCTTACATATAATGCCCCAATCATGAACCCCTCATCATCCACCAGCAACCCCCCCCATTCCCCCTACCCCCATCTGGTAATAGCATGAGCTGACGGATGATAGGGGTGCTACTTCTGGAGGTTCCCCACATTAGGTAGTAGCAGGTTCCCCACATTAGGTAGTAGCAGGTTCCCCACATTAGGTAGTAGTAGGTTCCCCACATTAGGTAGCAATGTCGTTCCCCCCCCCCCCCGACTCTCACACACACAGACAGACACACACACACATAGACACACCTACCAGTCCTGTGCTGCGCTTCTCCTCTCAGGCGGCGGCCTGACGAGTGTACGAGTCTGTGTAGGGACGTCACATGCGCGACGTCCCTCATCAGACTCGGGCCGGCCGGCCAACCGGAGACGGGGAGGAGGAGGGCGGGGTAAGTGAAGCCTTCCGGCATTTAGCCGGAAGCAGAGCTAAATGCCTGAAGAAGTTACAGCGCTGCCTAAAATCTCAATATGCTGCATTTCAACCTCTTTTAAACTTTTATGTGATCCCCAACGATTGTTATTTTAACCCACAGTTTTTATATTGCAATTTTTAGTTCATTTATTTTTATTCATGTGACATGACCTTTGACCTGAATGGAGTCACTCCCGGGACCTTTTAAATGTTGAATGTTGAATGTCTGTCATTATGCCTTCTATTAGAAGGCAATTTTCCCCCTACATATCCATATAAGAATTATTTTTTTGAACCACAAAAAAAAAAGTACAGTGCCTCCAGCAGCCTCACACACATGCACACAGTGCCTCCAGCAACACTCATGCACACAGTGACCCCAGCAGCCTCACACAATGCCCCCAACAGCCTCACAAAATGCCCCAGCAGCCTTACATACACACGCAATGCCCCAACCAGCCACACACACAATGCCTCCATAAGCCCCCCCCCCACACACAACGCCTCCAGCCTTCCCCCAAATGCCTCCAACCTCTCCCACACATACACAATGCGTCCAGCTTCCGCCCAAATGCCTCCAGCACCCCCTGCTCCCATTAACCGCCCTAGTCCCATTAACCTTCCGTGATCCTGCTTCCATTACTCCCCATGATCCTGCTTTCATTAACCCCCCTCTCCTGCTTCCATTCACCCCCCCTGCTCCCATTAACCCACCTGCTCTTATTAACTCCCCCTGCTCCGATTAACCCCTCCTGCTCCCATTAACCCCTCCTGCTCCCATTAACCCCTTAAGGACCAAGGACGTACAGGTACGTCCTTGGTCCTGCTCCCATGATATAACGTGGGGTTACACGGTAACCCCGCATCATATCAGGGCGGGCCCAGCATCATAGTGAAGCCGGGACCCGCCGCTAATAGCGCGCAGCGCCGATCGCGGCGCCGCGCGCTATTAACCCTTTAGCTGCGCTCAAAGCTGAGCCGTGCGGCTAAAAGTGAAAGTAAAAGCTGCCGGTTAACTCAGTGGGCTGTTCGGGATAGCCGCGGCGAAATCGCGGCATCCCGAACAGCTTACAGGACAGCGGGAGGGCCCCTACCTGCCTCTTCGCTGTCCGATCACCGAATGACTACTCAGTGCCTGAGATCCAGGCATGAGCAGTCAAGCGGCAGAATCATCGATCACTGGTTTCCTATGAGAAACCAGTGATCAATGATAAAGATCAGTGTGTGCAGTGTTATAGGTCCCTATGGGAGCTATAACACTGCAAAAAAAAAGTGAATGAATATCATTTAACCCCTCCCCTAAAAGTTTGAATCACCCCCTTTTCCCATAAAAAAAAAACACAGTGTAAATAAAAATAGACATATATGATATCACTGCGTGCGGAAATGTCTGAATTATAAAAATATATCGTTAATTAAACCGCTCGGTCAATGGCGTACACGCAAAAAAATTCTAAGTCCAAAATAGTGCATTTTTGGTCACTTATTTTTTGGTCACCTATCAATACAAAAACGGTACTGTTAAAAACTTCAGATCACAGCGCAAAAAATGTGCCCTCATACCGCCCCATACACGGAAAAATAAAAAAGTTATAGGGGTCAGAAGATGACAATTTTAAACGTATTAATTTTCCTGCTTGTAGTTATGATTTTTTCCAGAAGTACGAAAAAATCAAACCTATATAAGTAGGGTATCATTTTAATCGTATGGACCTACAGAATAAAGATAAGGTGTCATTTTTACCGAAAAATGTACTACGTAGAAACAGAAGCCCCCAAAAGTTACAAAATGGCGTTTTTTTTCAATTTTGTCGCACAATGATTTTTTTTCCGTTTCACCATAGATTTTTGGGCAAAATGACTGACGTCATTACAAAGTAGAATTGGTGGCGCAAAAAATAAGCAATCATATGGATTTTTAGGTGCAAAATTGAAAGAGTTATGATTTTTTAAAGGCAAGGAGCAAAAAATGAAAATGTAAAAACGGAAAAAAACCCGGTCCTTAAGGGGTTAAAACCCCCTGCTCCCATTAACCCCCCTGCTCCTTCTTCCATTACCCCCTTCTTCCCCTGCTTACATTCACCCCCCCCCCTGCTCCCATTAACACCCCCCTGCTCCGATTAACCTCCCTGCTCCCATTGACCCCCCTGGTAACATGAGCCCCCCTGCTCCCATTAACCCCCCCCCCGCTCCCATTAACCCCCCCTACTCCCATTAACCCCCTACTCCTTCTTCCATTCACCCCTGTGTACATTCAAACCCCCTTGCTTCTGCCCCTGCCCGTTTTCATTAAAAATCCCCACTCCCCATCCTCACCTGTGCGCTGTTCTGTACGCGTCGGCCAGGAGGGAATTTCAAATATTAAAAATAAAAAAACAAAAACTTTTTGGCGGCCAGAGCCCGCAGCACCCAGGGCAATGCCGAACAGCACCCCGGTTGGGAATCACTGCAGTACATATTGCGGTAAAAATGACACAATGGCTGATTTACTATTATAAACCCTACCTGTTTTGTTGGGTTGTGCGCCAGAATTTGGTGCATTGCGCCTCAAATTGTGTCTGTGCCAGAAGTTGTGCCAAAAAATGTAAAACCCCGACTAACTCTCCATTTTACTCAGAAAACCTGAAAAAGCGGCGTGGCTGCTGGGAAAAGGGTGTGTGCCCCTGACATTTTCAAAAAATCCAAACATATTTACTAACGTTTCCACAGAAAATGTGGTGGATTTGTACTCTGAAAAACCTGACAGATCAGAGCAGATGTAAAAAAAAATAGCAAAATGTAGAATAAAGTGCAAAATGTAGGGCAACATTAGTAAAAACTGTGGAAAAATACCTGTTGGGGAAAAAAAAAACACAAAGAAAACTCCACTCCACTCTAAACCAGAGCCTTCTTTATTCTGTAAGTCCATACAAATATAATGATTCCCAATTTATGTAGTTTTTTTTTTTTATTCGACTTACAAGTTAGTATTTTCTGCACTGTAGTTTTTATCTGTACCATTTTTGTTAGGACAGGACTTTTTGATCGCTTTTTAATAATTTTTTTCTGATATATAAAGTGACCAAAAATCAACAATTGTGATCTTTGGTATTTAATACACAGAAGGAAGCATTTTAGCACCTTTCCCTAGAACAATGAAGCACAAAAGACAACCAACTGGACCATCCAACCCAATGTCACCGCCCATTTATTTATCTAGTTTGTCAGAAACTAATATGTTTAACCCCATAGGTTTTTTTCATTTTTGCACTTTCGTAATTTCCTCCTTACCTTCTTAAAATCATAACGCTTTAAATTTTCCACCTACAGACCCATATAAGGGCTTGTTTTTTGCACCACCAATTTTACTTTGTAATTACACCAATAATTTCACCACAAAATTATGGCTAAACCAGAAAAAAATATTTGTGGGGCAAAATTGAAAACACAAATAAACAGCATTTTGTAACTTTTGGGGGCTTCCCATTCAGTAGAAAATGACACCTTATCTTCATTCTGTAGGTCCATACAATTAAAATGATAACCAAGTTATAAAGGTTTGATTTTGTTTTACTTCTGTAAAAAATTATAACTTTTTGCATGAAAATTAGTATGTTTAAAATTGTCATCTTCTGACACGTTTAAAGCCTGTTAAGGCTGTATTTGTGAGAGGGGCGGATGTAACTCCACCCCCTGCATGTCTAGGCAGGCCTTTAAAGGGGTACTCCACCCCTAGACATCTTATCCCCTATCCAAAGGATAGGGGATAAGATGTCAGATCGCCGGGGTCCCGCTGCTGGGGACTCCGGGGATCGCTGCTGCAGCACCCCGCTATCATTACTCGCAGAGCGAAATCGCTCTGCACGTAAGGACGGGCAATACAGGGGCCGGAGCATCGTTACGTCATGGCTCCGCCCCTCGTGATGTCACGGCCCTCCCCCGTCAATACAAGTCTATGGGAAGGGGGCATGGCGGTCGTCACACCCCCTGTCATAGACTTGCATTAAGGGGACGGGCCGTGATGTCATGAGGGGCGGAGCCACGTGGCAAAGGGGTTATGGGTGGGAGCAGGGGTATATAACGCCCTTGCTTCCTACTTGAGGGGCGTTCATGACGTTTGCGGAAGGGGGCAGGTCACAGTGTGCTGCTGTGGTATCCGGCGATCATATCTCCTGCCATCAGTGAGCTCCTCCGTCCGCGTGAGCAGTAAGACCCCTGCCTTTTCCTGGCAGTTCACTCGGGCCACGGAGGTACAGTTTAGTTATATTATGTATGCCGGTGTCTGGGTCAGTAAGGCTCCAGATCGGCGGCCAGCGCACAGTGTTGTAGGGGTCACATGCGGCTGCCGCTGCCTGCCTAGTAAGTGTCAGACTCCGGCTCAGGTGGTGGGGGTGTTGATAATTGGCTGACGGCTTCTGAGTCGGGCTCCCCTGTACGCACTAGGTGCATGGATGTCCTCATTGTGCGGCTCTGTCCTACGGCGGGCATTTGAGTTTCCCGTCACTCTGGGAGATCCGCAGACTGCGCTCTCTCTGTTTGGTTGGTCATAGTATGCCACAGGTGCACTAGCTTAGGCAATGAGTGGTATGTGCTTAGCTGATATTGTGCATATGTAGTAGGGATGCACCGATATATCGGCGGCTGATACACATCGGCCGAAAATAGCTATTTCGGGGGAATGCCGAAACAACAAAAAATGTGCCGATAATGACCCACCTCCCCTGCCCGCCCACAGCTCAAGTTACAAACACTGCCAGTGGCAGAGGCACTCGTGGGGGGTGCAGGGGGGGCCGGCCGCATCGGGCGCAACATCTGGGGGGCGCGCTCTCCGGGATAGGAATACTTCTTTTTATGTGCCCGGGCCGGCTCCCGTGTGTGGCTGCAGGCGGGGGCCGACCAGAGCATATCAAAACTAATACTGTATACTAAAAACCAGGGGGCCTCCAGCTGTTGTGAAACTACAACTCCCAGCATGCCCGGACCGGCAAAGTCTGTAGTTTCACAACAGCTGGAGGCCCCCTGGTTTTTAGTATACAGTATTAGTTTTTATATGCTCTGGTCGGCCCCCGCCTGCAGCCACACACGGGAGCCAGCCCGGGCACATAAAAAGTAGTATTCCTATCCCGGACATCCCTGTGTCCCGAAAAATCTTTTCGGGACATAAGGATGTCCGCCGGTCACTCACCATTCCCCGGCGTCCTCCTGCGATCCTCCTTCGGTCCCTCGCTTCTCCGCCTCTATGGTCACTGACGTCCCGTGCGTACAACCATAGAGACGCAGGAGGACCGCAGGATCGTCGCAGGAGAACGCGCGCTGGCCGGGGCCTGGTAAGTGACCGGCTGCGCGTCATCTTCTTCAGTGTTCCGGTCACCGCTCCCCCGGTCCCGGCACCTACTGCTATGGTCCATAGGCCATAGCAGTAAATGTGACCCCGGGCCGGAGGAGTGGTGACCGGAACACTGTGGGGGCAGCAGTACAGACATACAGCCTCCATCCATATACTGTATATGGCTGGAAGCTGTATGTCTGTGGGGTGGGGGGAAGCTGCCTACAAATGTGGGGGGAGCTGCCTACAAATGTGGGGGGGAGCTGCCTACAAATGTGGGGGGGAGCTGCCTACAAATGTGGGGGGGAGCTGCCTACAAATGTGGGGGGGGGGGGCTGCCTACAAATGTGGGGGGGGGCTGCCTACAAATGTGTGTGGGGGGGGGAGCTGCCTTCAAATGTGGGGGGGGGGGGGAGCTGCCTAATATTGTGGGGGGGAGCTGCCTAATATTGTTGTGGGGACCTGCCTACAAATGTGGGGGAGCTGCCTAATATTGTTGTGGGGGAGCTGCCTAATATTGTTGTGGGGGAGCTGCTGACCACTATTGTGGGGGAGCTGCTGACCACTATTGTGGGGGAGCTGCTGACCACTATTGTGGGGGAGCTGCTGACCACTATTGTGGGGGAGCTGCTGACCACTATTGTGGGGGAGCGACCTATTAATGTGGGTGAACTCCCGACCTAATGTGGGGGAGCTGGCAATCTAATGTGGGGGAATCTAATCTAATCAGCGGAGCGCTGCATTTTAACAGAAGACGGGGAGAAGTCATTTTCGGTTTCGGTATCGGTTTCGGCCGGACATTTTTTTTTTATTTCGGTTTTGTTTCGGTTCTGAAATTTCCATTTCGGTGCACCTCTAATATGTAGCATTTGCATTGTGCACTAAATCACTGCGTTTATTCCATGCTTTTCCTTTGCCTTCATACCAGGGCAGTTGCACTGTGCATTCACATCATTTCATTAACTCATAGGGGCATATATGCTGAGAGCAACGTCCCGTCATGGCCTCATTTTCATATCGCAGCCAGGTGCTGGTTGTGTAACCAGCTAAGACTGTTTTGAGGTATACTGTACTATAGGGTGCCTATATTAAGTCGATGGCCCTAAGCAGTGCATCATGACTATATGTGGTGTACTGCTTTACAGTATGTTGATGTTGGAATGGCATAGTGTGGTAGGTAACAGCTCACGCACAATCAATCCATTACACTCAAACTGTTTAATATAGTTGTAACACTCACGTTTCAGAAGACACGTTTCCGATGGATGTGGATCCGCTGGACCTCTGTGGCAGATGACTCGGACCGTACCAGGGAGCGGAGTGTAATGTGCCACTGGTTTTCACCAGAGCCCGCTACAAAGGGGGATGGACTTGCTGCGGCAGGCGGCACCCAGGTCGCTACCCCTGGCAAGGCTCGACCACACAGGCGGCTGAGGAGATGCGAGGCACAGGAGGGATAAGGCAGCTCGTAGTCTGGATAGCAGAAGGTCAGGACAGTCGGCACAGTAGCGTAGTCAAGGCGTAGCAGGAGGTCAGTAGGCAGGCAGCCGAGGAGCAAGCTCAAAGTCACAAAGCAAGGGATCAGATACACGGCAATGCAGTACTGAGGAACGCTTTCACAAAGGCACAAGGCAACAAAGATCTGGCAGGGGAGTGAGGAGGGTGGAGGAATTTATAAATGAGCCACCGGTGAATTACACTAATGAGCGTACTGGCCCTTTAAATCCTAAAGCTCCGGCATGCGCGGGCCCTAGGGCACTTGCCGCCAGTCCTCTGAGGACGCTGGGTAACCAGCGAAACGGCATCAGGACTCTGGCTTGTGGTTAACTTTTAACATTCAGGGTTTTTGTCAGCACCATTATGCATTATAGTTATTGCCTCAGTGGTGGCCATACAAATGCTGCGGCACACATACTAAGAAGCTTTTCTACCACTTCTATTCAAGGGTGCTAGACAGACCCTGTCATCTTAATCATTGTGGTACACACACACCACGTGTTACCAATTGTTTCTGAATCAGATTGCATTATATTTTTTATACGCATAACAATAAAAGTTATATTTTAAAACTAATTTTTATTTTGGGGGGGGGGGGGGGTTCTAGTTTAGGGCACCCCTTTGGGGGTTCCCCTAAAGTTGTTGTCCCTAGGGGACAGGACACACGGCCGGAGAAGAGAGGCAGAGGAGGAGGCAGGAGAAACAACCAGAGAGTGACAGACTGGGGCTCGCATGCGGGGACCTCCTGCAATGTGAGTCTCAGCCCCGTCGGCAGCAGCAGGTAAGAGGACCATGCGCTCACGGCCAGCGTGTGCGGCCAGAGTGCATAATGTAACAATAGTCACCGTAGGGCACACACATTTCTGACGCACACCACAAACAGAGGTTCAAACAAGATGAATTTCGCACACTCTCAGCAATTATACTGCAAGCACGCTCATAGCATTCACACTGCACGCAGGCCCATAGCTGTCACACTACATGCATGCTCATAGCATTACTCCACACGTTTCCCTCATAACTTTCACACTGCAAGTACGCTCCTAGGTTTTACATTGCACGTACTTATAGTTATACTGCACATACGCTCATAGGCACTGTTCATATGGTTATGGCATGTCATACTGTTTATACACTCATGGCTTTAACACGGTTAATATGCTTAGAATATTTATTGTTTGTACGGTCACGGCATCCATACTATTCATACGCTCTTAGCATTTATACTGGTCCCACACACAACTTTTTATACTGTTTTCACGGGTAGGGCATCTTCACTGGTTGGTCCCCGGTTATTAGTGGTGTACCCCAAGGTTCAGTACTGGGCCCGCTGTTGTGTAATTTATTTATCAATGATATAGAGGATGGTATTAACAGCTCTGTTTCTATCTTTGCAGATGACACCAAGCTTTGTAGCACGGTACAGTCTATAGAGGATGTGCATAAGTTACAAGATGACTTGGATAGACTAAGTGTCTGGGCATCCACTTGGCAAATGAGGTTCAATGTGGATAAATGTAAAGTTATGCATCTGGGTACTAATAACCTGCATGCATCGTATGTCTTAGGGGGGACTAAACTGTCAGAGTCACTGGTAGAGAAGGATCTGGGTGTACTTGTAGATCACAGACTACAGAATAGCATGCAATGTCAGGCTGCTGCTTCCAAAGCCGGCAGGATATTGTCATGTATCAAAAGAGGCATGGACTCAAGGGACAGGGACATAATACTCCCCCTTTATAAAGCATTGGTACGGCCTCACCTGGAATATGCTGTTCAGTTTTGGGCACCTGTCCATAAAAGGGACACTGCGGAGTTGGAAAGGGTGCAGAGACGTGCGACTAAACTAATATGGGGCATGGATCATCTTAGCTATGAGGAGCGATTAAAGGAGTTACAATTGTTTAGTTTTGAGAAGAGACGTTTAAGGGGGGATATGATAAACATATATAAGTGTCACGATTCGGCTGGCTGGAGGTGGATCCTCTGTGACAGAGAGGGATTGGCGTGGACCGTGTCGGTGGACCGGTTCTAAGTTGCTACTGGTATTCACCAGAGCCCGCCGCAAAGCGGGATGGTCTTGCAGCGGCGGTAGCAACCAGGTCGTATCCACCGGCAATGGATCAACCTCTCTGAATGCTGAGATAAGCGCGGTACAAGGGAGTAGACAAGAGCAAGGTCGGACGTAGCAGAAGGTCAGGGCAGGCAGCAAGGATCGTAGTCAGGGGCAACGGCAGGAGGTCTGGAACACAGGCTAGGAACACACAAGGAAACGCTTTCACTGGCACAATGGCAACAAGATCCGGCAAGGGAGTGCAGGGGAAGTGAGGTATAAGTAGGGAGTGCACAGGTGAGGATACTGATTAGGCCTGCTGCGCCAATCAGTGGCACAGTGGCCCTTTAAATCGCAGAGACCCGGCGCGTGCGCGCCCTAAGGAACGGGGCCGCGCGCGCCGGGACAACACAGACGGGGAACGGGTCAGGTACGGGAGCCGGGATGCGCATCGCGAGCGGGCGCGTCCCGCGTCGCGAATCGCATCCCGGCTGGGAGTAATATCGCAGCGCACCCGGTCAGCAGGTCTGACCGGGGCGCTGCGAATGAGAGGACACTGCGAGCGCTCCGGGGAGGAGCGGGGACCCGGAGCGCTCGGCATAACAGTACCCCCCCCCTTGGGTCTCCCCCTCTTCTTGGAGCCTGAGAACCTGAGGATAAGACTTTTGTCTAGGATGTTGTCCTCAGGTTCCCAAGATCTCTCCTCTGGGCCACAATTCTCCCAGTCAACCAAGAAGAATCTTTTACCTCTGACTGTCTTGGATGCTAGAATCTCCTTCACCGAGAAGACGTCAGACGAACCGGAAACAGGAGTGGGAGAAACAACTTTGGGAGAGAAGCGGTTAAGGATGAGTGGTTTAAGGAGAGATACATGGAAGGCATTGGGAATACGGAGAGAAGGAGGAAGAAGGAGTTTGTAAGAGACAGGGTTGATCTGGCACAAGATTTTGAAAGGACCAAGATAGCGTGGTCCCAGTTTATAACTGGGGACACGAAAGGGGACATACTTAGCGGAGAGCCATACCTTGTCTCCGGGAGCAAAAATGGGGGGAGTTCTTCTTTTTTTATCAGCAAATTTTTTCATCCGGGATGAAGCCTGTAAAAGAGAATTGTGGGTTTCTTTCCATATGGTGGAAAGATCTCGAGTCACTTCATCAACAGCGGGCAAACCAGAGGGCATGGGAGTGGGGAGGGGAGGAAGAGGGTGACGGCCGTACACCACGAAGAATGGGGATTTAGCAGAAGATTCGGAGACTCTGAAGTTGTATGAGAATTCGGCCCATGGTAGAAGATCTGCCCAGTCATCCTGGCGGGAGGAAACAAAATGTCGTAAATAGTCACCCAGGACCTGATTAATTCTTTCTACTTGCCCATTGGATTGGGGATGATAAGAAGAAGAGAGGTTTAATTTGATCTTGAGCTGCTTACAGAGGGCCCTCCAGAATTTAGACACAAATTGAACGCCTCTATCCGAGACGATATGCGTGGGCAACCCGTGAAGGCGAAAAATGTTTATAAAAAATTGCTTTGCCAACTGAGGCGCTGAAGGAAGGCCTGGAAGCGGGATAAAATGTGCCATCTGGGAAAATCGATCAACAACCACCCAAACAACTGTGTTGCCACGGGATAAGGGCAAGTCAGTAATAAAGTCC
This sequence comes from Hyla sarda, assembly GCF_029499605.1. Taxonomy (NCBI): domain Eukaryota; kingdom Metazoa; phylum Chordata; class Amphibia; order Anura; family Hylidae; genus Hyla; species Hyla sarda. Next base: position 262,987,838 of record NC_079194.1, on the reverse strand, counting down.
ATACCAATCTGTGACCAAGGTTGTTCAGGAACAGGCAGAGGATGAAGGAGACCAGCAGGCTTCTGGCGAGGAGTCTTATCCCGGGCACAGACAGTACAAGCCCGCACAAAATCAACAACATCAGTCTCCAGAGTAGGCCACCAATAAAATCGAGATATGAGTTGAAAGGATTTTTTGATGCCCGCATGGCCTGCGAGGTGGGAGGAGTGTCCCCACTTGAGAATCCCGAGGCGCTGGCGTGGAGAAACGAAGGTCTTCCCTGGAGGAGTTTGTCTGATGGAAGCTGGAGAAGTGGTGATCAGACAGTCCGGAGGAATGATGTGTTGCGGAGAGGCTTTCACTTCAGAGGCATCTGAAGAACGAGAGAGGGCATCGGCCCTAATGTTCTTGTCAGCAGGGCGAAAATGGATTTCAGAGTTAAAACGGGCAAAGAACAACGACCACCTAGCCTGGCGAGGGTTCAGTCGTTGGGCAGACTGGAGATAAGAGAGATTCTTGTGGTCAGTGTATATAATAACTGGATATTTGGATCCCTCCAGCAGGTGCCTCCATTCCTCAAGCGCCAATTTTATGGCCAGTAATTTTCGATCACCAATGGAGTAGTTTTTCTCCGCCGGAGAGAAGGTCCTAGAAAAAAAAACATAAGTAACAGCATGCCCGGAAGATTTTTTTTGTAGAAGAACTGCTCCAGCTCCCACTGAGGAGGCGTCTACCTCCAATAAGAAGGGTTTAGATGGGTCAGGTCTGGAGAGTACGGGAGCAGAAGAAAAGGCAGACTTGAGATGTTTAAATGCGTCTTCCGCTTGAGGAGACTAGGACTTAGGATTGGCATTTTTCTTGGTTAGAGCCACGATAGGAGCCACAATAGTGGAAAAGTGTGGAATAAATTGTCTGTAATAATTGGCGAACCCCAAAAAACTTTGGATAGCACGGAGTCCGGAAGGGGCGTGGCCAATCTAATACGGCAGATAGTTTATCTGGGTCCATTTGTAGTCCCTGGCCAGAGACTAAGTATCCTAGGAAAGGAAGAGACTGACATTCAAAGAGACATTTTTCCATTTTGGCATAAAGTTGATTGTCCCGAAGTCTCTGAAGAACCATGCGGACATGCTGGCGGTGTTCTTCTAAGTTGGCAGAAAAAATCAGAATATCGTCCAGGTAAACCACAACACAGGTATATAGAAGATCACGAAAAATTTCATTTACAAAGTCTTGGAAGACGGCAGGGGCGTTGCAAAGGCCAAAGGGCATGACCAGATACTCAAAGTGTCCATCTCTGGTGTTAAATGCAGTCTTCCATTCATCCCCCTCCCTGATGCGGATGAGATTATAAGCACCTCTTAAGTCCAGCTTGGTAAAGATGTGGGCGCCTCGTAGGCGGTCAAAGAGTTCCGAGATAAGAGGTAGGGGGTAGCGTTTTTTTACCGTGATTTTATTAAGTCCGCGGTAATCAATGCAAGGGCATAGGGATCCATCTTTTTTGGAGACAAAAAAAAAATCCAGCTCCGGCAGGAGAGGAGGACTTGCGGATAAACCCCTTTTTTAAGTTCTCCTGGATGTATTCCGACATGGCTTGGGTTTCCGGAGCAGACAGAGGATAGATTCGGCCCAGGGTGGAGTAGTACCCGGGAGGAGGTCAATGGGACAGTCATAAGGCCTGTGAGGAGGCAAAGTCTCTGCTTGTTTTTTGCAAAAAACATCAGCATAGTCCAGATAGGCCTTAGGAGACCAGATACCGGGGGAACAACAGGGTCTCGACTGTGAGTACTGGGAGCCGGTTTAAGACAGTCCTTGTGGCAAGAAGTACCCCAGTTCTTGATTTCCCCTGTGGTCCAATCAAGGGTTGGGGAATGACGTTGAAGCCACGGTAATCCAAGAAGAATTTCTGAAGTGCAGTTAGAGAGGACCAAAAATTCAATTTTTTCGTGATGGGGTCCGATGCACATTAAGAGAGGTTCCGTGCGGTAACGCACGGTACAGTCCAATCTTTCATTGTTAACAGAGTTGATGTAGAGGGGTCTGGCGAGACTGGTCACCGGGATGTTGAACCTGTTGATGAGAGAGGCCAAAATAAAATTTCCGGAATCCAAGAAGGCCATAGCAGAGAAGGAGAAGGTAGAAGAAGACATCCGCACAGGCACAGTAAGACGTGGAGAAGCAGAGTTCACATCAAGAGCTGTCTCACTTTTGTGCGGAGTCAGCGTGCGTCTTTCCTGGCGAGGAGGACGGATAGGACAATCCTTCAAGAAATGTTCGGTACCGGCACAGTACAGGCAAAGGTTCTCCATGCGGCATCGTGTCCTCTCTTGAGGTGTCAAGCGAGACCGGTCAACTTGCATAACCTCCACGGCGGGAGGCACAGGAACGGATTGCAGAGGACCAGAGGAGAGAGGAGCCGGGGAGAGAAACCGCCTCGTGCGAACAAAGTCCATATCCTGGCGGAGCTCCTGACACCTTTCAGAAAAACGCATGTCAATGCGGGTGGCAAGATGAATAAGTTCATGCAGGTTAGCAGGAATTTCTCGTGCGGCCAGCACATCTTTAATGTTACTGGATAGGCCTTTTTTAAAGGTCGCGCAGAGGGCCTCGTTATTCCAGGATAATTCGGAGGCAAGAGTACGGAATTGGATGGCGTACTCGCCAACAGAAGAATTACCCTGGACCAGGTTCAGCAGGGCAGTCTCGGCAGAAGAGGCTCGGGCAGGTTTCTCAAAGACACTTTGAATCTCCGTGAAGAATTAGTGTACAGAGGCAGTGACAGGATCATTGCGGTCCCAGAGCGGTGTGGCCCATGACAGGGCTTTCCCAGACAGAAGGCTGACTACGAAAGCCACCTTAGACCTTTCAGTTGGAAACTGGTCCGACATCATCTCCAAATGCAGGGAACATTGCGAAAGAAAACTACGGCAAAACTTAGAGTCCCCATCAAATTTATCCGGCAAGGATAATCGGAGGCTGGAAGCGGCCACTCGCTGCGGAGGAGGTGCAGGAGCTGGCGGAGGAGATGATTGCTGAAGCTGTAGTAGTAGCTGCTGTAGCATCACGGTCAGTTGAGACAGCTGGTGGCCTTGTTGCGCTATCTGTTGCGACTGCTGGGCGACCACCATGGTGAGGTCGGCGACAACTGGCAGCGGGCCGGATCTACTGTCACGATTCGGCTGGCTGGAGGTGGATCCTCTGTGCCAGAGAGGGATTGGCGTGGACCGTGTCGGTGGACCGGTTCTAAGTTGCTACTGGTATTCACCAGAGCCCGCCGCAAAGCGGGATGGTCTTGCAGCGGCGGTAGCAACCAGGTCGTATCCACCGGCATCTGCTCAACCTCTCTGACTGCTGAGATAAGAGCGGTACAAGGGAGTAGACAAGAGCAAGGTCGGACGAAGCAGAAGGTCAGGGCAGGCAGCAAGGATCGTTGTCAGGGGCAACGGCAGGAGGTCTGGAACACAGGCTAGGAACACACAAGGAAACGCTTTCACTGGCACAATGGCAACAAGATCCGGCGAGGGAGTGCAGGGGAAGTGAGGTATAAGTAGGGAGTGCACAGGTGAGGATACTGATTAGGCCTGCTGCGCCAATCAGTGGCGCAGTGGCCCTTTAAATCGCAGAGACTCGGCGCGCGCGCGCCCTAAGGAGCGGGGTCGCGCACGCCGGGACAACACAGACGGGGAACGGGTGAGGTACGGGAGCCGGGATGCGCATCGCGAGCGGGCGCGTCCCGCGTCGCGAATCGCATCCCGGCTAGGAGTAATATCGCAGCGCACCCGGTCAGCAGGTCTGACCGGGGCACTGCGAATGAGAGGACGCTGCGAGCGCTCCGGGGAGGAGCGGGGACCCGGAGCGCTCGGCGTAACAATAAGTATATTAATGGCCCATACAAAAAATATGGAGAAAAACTGTTCCAGGTTAAACCCCCCCAAAGGACCAGGGGGCACTCCCTCCGTCTGGAGAAGAAAAAGTTTAGTCTCAAGGGGCGACACGCCTTCTTTACCGTGAGGACTGTGAATTTATGGAACGGTCTACCTCAGGAACTGGTCACAGCAGGAACAATTAACAGCTTTAAAACAGGATTAGATACATTCCTGGAACAAAATAACATTAATGCTTATGAAGAAATATAAAATCCCATCCCTTCCCCAATATCGCGCCACACCCCTACCCCTTAATTCCCTGGTTGAACTTGATGGACATATGTCTTTTTTCGACCGTACTAACTATGTAACTATGTAACTGTTTGTACCTTCATGACCTGCATATTGTCCGTACGCTCATGGCTTTTAATTTTCATACGCCCATGGCATATTGCTTGTACGCTCATAGTATTTATATGGTTTACACACTCACAGCTTTATGGTACATACTTTCACCGGATTTATCTGGCCATTTGCTCAAGGCATTTTATACTAGGCAAGCTCATTTATCTTGTTCACCTCACAGTACTTCTACTCCCATATGCTCACAGGGTTCTATACTGTCCACATACTAATGGCTTTCATGCTGTTCATATGTTCTTTACATTTTTCTTACGCTTATTGTATACAGTGTTACGTTCATGGCATCCACATGGTTCATACATTCTTGGTATTCTTACTGTTTCAGATACTCAAGGAGTTCATACTGTTCATGCTCATGGTTATTCATACTGTTCATGGCATTTATAACGCTCGTGGCAGTTATATCGTTCACACGCTCATGGCTTTTCTATTGTTCACTAGTGTTGCTCGCGAATATTCGCAATTCGAATATTATTCGCGAATATCGCATATTCGCGAATTCGCGAATTTCGCGAATATAGCGCTATATATTCGTAATTACGAATATTCTTTTTTTTTTTTTTTTTTTTTCTTCACAGTACACATCACAGTGATCATCCCTCTCTGCTTCCAGCTTGTGTGGTGTAAAGAAGGCTGTAATACTACTGTGTGAGACTGACGTGCGAAAATTCGCATATACGGAAATTCGCATATACGAAAATTAGCATATGCTACTTTTCGCATATGCGAATTTTACGCACGTGTTAATTTTGTATGCCAATATTCACATGTTAATTTTGGCATACGCGAATATTCGCATATGCGAAAATATAACGAGAATATAACGAATATGCGAATATTCGCGAATATATGACGAATATTCGTCCATATATTCGCGAATATTCGCGAATTCGAATATGGCCTATGCCGCTCAACACTATTGTTCACATGCCCATGGCATTTATACTGAATGCTGATCACACGCCCATGGCAGTTATACTGAATACTGGTTACACACCATGGCATTTATACTGATCATACGCTTATGGCATTTCTACTGCTCATATGCTCATGGCATTGATACACTTATAGTATTATACTGTATTCATACGTTGTGGCTTTACTGTCCTTACGCTCATGGCATTTATACTGTCCATATGCTCATGGCATTTATACTGTCATTCGTTCATTGCATTCCTTCTGTCATACGCTCATGGCATTTATACTGTTCATTCGTTCTTGACATACTGTTCTCACGCTCATAGCTTTTATACTGTTCACATGTTCTCTGCAACTATACTGTTGATGCACTCTTGATAAGATTGGACCAAGTAGGGGCTTTCAAATGTGATTGACTGTACTGCTATATATTTTGCTAAGAGTCGACATAAAAAAATATACACCACACAGGGGATGTTGGTATACACTATTTCTTAGCAGGAAACTCAGCTGTTCCCAAAAGAGTTCTGGTTTATTACAGGAAGTAGATTTGGTTTTTACATTGTACAAAGAAGGGGGTCAATTATGACATCATAATTACATTTTGATTGGTTGTTCGTTTATTGTATCCGTATATATTACCATATCTATTGTCCATTCATTTCTTGGCAGAAGTTCTCTGTTTGTCAGATGTTTAGTCTTTCTACTCTGCATGGAGTTATTTCAAAGCCTATATTCAGAGTCACGGGCAGATAGCATTTTGATGTATATGGTTAAAGGGTAGGTAACAGATATATTTTTCCAGCAGCAATGGCATTTTAGTATTAGTATATTGATCAGTCATTAGAAACATAAGGGTCATTCCTATCAATTCCCCCCTAAAAGATATCCGTTACCATACATGACATCTCTCCCTATGATGCATTCTGCCTAATAGACTCAGATTCAGGTGGAGAAAAATAAAAAACGGGTATGGGATGCTTCACTGATTTGAGATGAGCGGCTCCTGGTGAACCGCCCCCCTTTGTACTCAGACTTGTCCTTTACCTGGGACTACTATGTTCACCCTACGCTGCTGGGTTTGCACTTGCACCATTGGCATACAGGATAGTTGTTCCCATGTGGGGAATTCCCTCGTTCATGCTTGGGTCTGATGTATCAGGAGCATGGTGTAGGAACCCTCTTGCAGTGTGAGGCATATCCATGTTGATTCTCCTTCCAGTTTCACCGGTCAGAGTTGTCAGTAATAACAAGGACCTTCAAATCTAGGTTCCAGCGGCCCCCTCACGTCTCTCTTCACGAGGACAAACTCTGCAGATTTTGACTTCCTGGTTCAGCGTTCGGATCTGGAATGGAAGAATAAAACTGCAACATGTGTTACTTTCAGCTCATTACACAATGGAATAACAAACTTTACCAAACTATCATTTCCTGCACTGAGAGTACTGTGGGTAGTAACCTCCTAGCTTGGGGACCCCCCCCCCCCCCAAGAGTGTCTCATATGGGGTTAGGCCTGTTGGCTGTCAGGGTGTGTTTTTGAACAGAATACAAAGCTATGGGCAGAATTTCTGGTCATGGAAGGGAGAGTTCTTTCCTGGCTTTTAGGATTTTGTTCTTTAGGGTGCCATTAAGTCTTTCAACTTTCCCACTGCTCCAGGATAATATGGAGTATGGAGTCCGAGGTCTGCTCCCACCATTTTTTTCAAGGTTCTCTTGTAATATCCGCAATGACAGACGGTCCTTGGCCGCTTTCAGTTACTTCAGGGACTCCAAATCTGCATACCAGTTCTGTTAGTACAGTGTGGGCCATTTATATGGATACACCTTAATAAAAAGGGAATTGTTGGTGATATTAACTTCCTGTTTGTGGCACATTAGTATATGTGAGGTGGGAAACTTTTCAAGATGGGTGGTGACCATGGCGGCCATTTTGAATCCAACTTTAGTTTTTTCAATAGGAAGAGGGTCATGTGACACATCAAACTTATTGGGAATTTCACAAGAAAAACAATGATGTGCTTGGTTTTAATGTAAATTTATTCTTTCATGAGTTATTTACAAGTTTCTGACCACTTATAAAATGTGTTCAGTGTGCTGCCCATTGTATTGGATTGTCAATGCAACCCTCTTCTCCCACTCTTCAAACACTGTTAGCAACACCGCAGGAGAAATGCTAGCACAGGCTTCCAGTAACTGTAGTCTGTCTAAGTGCTCTCTGATGACATGTGTCTCGGGAAACGCCCAGTTTATAAGAGGTTTGCTATTGGGATTTGCTACTAAACTGTGTGTTTCCCGAGACAGGTGTCATCAGAGAGCACTTAAACAGAAAATAACAACCTTAACTTCAGAAGCTCATAAGTACTGAAAGGATTAAGATTTTTTAATAGAAGTAATTTACAAATCTGTTTAACTTTCTGGAGCCAGTTGATATATATATATATATATATATATATATATATATATATAAGTTTTTTCCTGGAATACCCCTTTAACCCCTTAAGGACCAGGCCATTTTACACCTTAAGGACCAGAGCGTTTTTTGCAATTCTGACCACTGTCACTTTAAACATTAATAACTCTGGAATGCTTTTAGTTATCATTCTGATTCAGAGATTGTTTTTTCGTGACATATTCTACTTTAACATAGTGGTAAAATTTTATGGTAACTTGCATCCTTTCTTGGTGAAAAATCCCCAAATTTGCAGAAAAAAATGAAAATTTTGCATTTTTCTAACTTTGAAGCTCTCTGCTTGTAAGGAAAATGGATATTCAAAATAAAACATTTTTGGGTTCACATATAAAATATGTCTACTTTATGTTTGCATTATAAAATTTATTAGTTTTTACTTTTGGAAGACACCAGAGGGCTTCAAAGTTCAGCAGCAATTTGGAAATTTTTGACAAAATTTTCAAACTCGCTATTTTTCATGGACCAGTTCAGGTTTGAAGTGGATTTGAAGGGTCTTCATATTAGAAATACCCCATAAATGACCCCATTATAAAAACTACACCCCCCAAAGTATTCAAAATGACATTCAATAAGTGTATTAACCCTTTAGGTGTTTCACAGGAATAGCAGAAAAGTGAAGGAGAAAATTCACAATCTTCATTTTTTAAACTCGCATGTTCTTGTAGACCCAATTTTTGAATTTTTGCAATTGGTAGAAAGGAGAAAATTTTTGCTTGTATTTGAAACCCAATTTCTCTCGAGTAAGCACATACCTCATATGTCTATGTTAATTGTTCGGCGGGCGCAGTAGAGGGCTCAGAAGGGAAGGAGCGACAAATGGTTTTTGGGGGGCATGTCACCTTTAGGAAGCCCCTATGGTGCCAGGACAGCAAAAAAAAAAACACATGGCATACCATTTTGGAAACTAGACCCCTCGGGGAACGTAACAAGGGGTAAAGTGAACCTTAATACCCCACAGGTGATTCACGACTTTTGCATATGTAAAAAAAAAAAATGTTTTACCTAAAATGCTTGGTTTCCCAAAAATGTTACATTTTTAAAAAGGATAATAGCAGAAAATACCCCCCAAAATTTGAAGCCCAATTTCTCCCGATTCAGAAAACACCCCATATGGGGGTGAAAAGTGCTCTGCTGGCGCACTACAGGTCTCAGAAGAGAAGGAGTCACATTTAGCTTTTTGAAAGCAAATTTTGCTCTGGTGGCATGCCGCATTTAGGAAGCCCCTATGGTGCCAGAACCGCAAAAAAAAAACACATGGCATACCATTTTGGAAACTAGACCCCTCGGGGAACGTAAAAAGGGGTAAAGTGAACCTTAATACCCTACAGGTGTTTCACGACTTTTGCATATGTAAAAAAAAAAAGTTTTTTTTACCTAAAATGCTTGGTTTCCCAAAATTTTTACATTTTTAAAAAGGGTAATAGCAGAAAATACCCCCCAAAATTTGAAGCCCAATTTCTCCCGATTCAGAAAACACCCCATATGGGGGTGAAAAGTGCTCTGCTGGCGCACTACAGGTCTCAGAAGAGAAGGAGTCACATTTGGCTTTTTGAAAGCAAATTTTGCTCTGGGGGCATGCCGCATTTAGGAAGCCCCTATGGTGCCAGAACAGCAAAAAAAAACACATGGCATACCATTTTGGAAACTAGACCCCTCGGGGAACGTAACAAGGGGTAATGTGAACCTTAATACCCCACAGGTGATTCACAACTTTTGCATATGTAAAAAAAAAAAAAAAATTACCTAAAATGCTTGGTTTCCCAAAAATTTTACATTTTTAAAAAGGGTAATAGCAGAAAATACCCCCATAATTTGTAACACAATTTCTCCCGAGTACGGCGATACCCCATATGTGGACATAGGGGTATTCTACGCCAGTGATTCCCAAACAGGGTGCCTCCAGCTGTTGTAAAAGTCCCAGCATGCCTGGACAGTCAGTGGCTGTCTGTTAATACTGGGAGTAGTTGTTTTGCAACAGCTGGAGGCCCCGTTTTGGAAACAGTGGCGTACCAGACGTTTTTCATTTTTATTGGGGAGGGGAGGGGGGCTGTGTAGGGGTATGTGTATATGAAGTGTTTTTTACTTTTTATTTTATTTTGTGGTAGTGTAGTGTAGTGTAGTGTTTTTAGGGTACAGTCGCACGGGCGGGGGTTCACAGTAGTTTCTCGCTGGCAGTTTGAGCAGCGGCAGAAAATTTGCCGCAGCTCAAACTTGCAGCCGGATACTTACTGTAATCCTCCGTCCATGTGAGTGTACACTGGACGTTCACATTGGGGGGGGGGGGGGGGGGGAACATCCAGCTGTTGCAAAACTACAACTCCCAGCATGTAGGGTCTATAAGTGCATGCTGGGAGTTGTAGTTTTGCAACAGCTGGAGGCTCCGTTTTGGAAACGGTGGCGTACCAGACGTTTTTCATTTTTATTGGGGAGGGGGGCTGTGTAGGAGTATGTGTATATAGTGTTTTTTACTTTTTATTTTATTTTGTGTTAGTTTAGTGTTTTTAGGGTACAGTCGCATGGGCGGGGGGTTCACAGTAGTTTCTCGCTGGCAGTTTGAGCTGCAGCAGAAAATTTGCCGCAGCTCAAACTTGCCACCGGATACTTACTGTAATCCTCCGCCCATGTGAGTGTACCCTGTACGTTCACATTGGGGGGGGGGGGGGAACATCCAGCTGTTGGAAAACTACAACTCCGAGAATGTACGGTCGATCAGTGCATGCTGGGAGTTGTAGTTTTGCAACAGCTGGAGGCACACTGGTTGTGAAACACCGAGTTTGGCAACAAACTCAGTGTTTTGCAACCAGTGTGCCTTCAGCTGTTGCAAAAGCTACAACCCCCAGCATGTACGGACAGCGGAAGGGCATGCTGGGTATTGTAGTTATGCAACAGCGGGAGGCATACTACTTTGGATGTGGATGCTGGGGATTGTAGTTATGCAACAGCTGGAGACACACTGGTTTGCTACTTAACTCAGTGTGCCTTCAGCTGTTGCAAAACTACAACTCTCAGCAGTCACCGACAGCCAACGGCATGCTGGGAGTTGTAGTTATGCAACCAGCAGATGCACCACTACAACTCCCAGCATGCACTTTAGCTGTTTGTGCAAGCTGGGAGTTGTAGTTACACAACAGCTGAAGATACACTTTTCCATAGAAAGAATGTGCCTCCAGCTGTTGCAAAACCATAAGTCCCAGCATGCCCATAAGGGAATGCTGGGAGTTGTGGTGGTCTGCCTCCTCCTATTACATAACTACAGCTCCCAGCATGCCCTTTTTGCATGCTGGGAGCTGTTGCTAAGCAACAGCAGGAGGCTGTCACTCACCTCCTGCTGCTGCTTGATCGACGCTGCAGGTCAGTCCCGCCGCCGCCGCCGTCGTCGCTCCTGGGGCCCCGATCCCAACATTAACGCCGGGGATCGGGGTCCCCAGCACCAGGGGTGCACGTCCCGCACCCGCTCACGTCCTCCGGAAGAGGGGCGGAGCGGGTGCGGGAGTGACACCCGCAGCAGGCGCCCTGATTGGTCGGCCGGGAATCCGGCTGACGAATCAGGGCGATCGTGAGGTGGCACCAGTGCCACCTCAACCCTGCAGGCTCTGGCTGTTCGGGGCCGTCTCTGACGGCCCCGATCAGCCAGTAATTCCGGGTCACCGGGTCACTGGAGACCCGATTGACCCGGAATCGCCGCAGATCGCTGGACTGAATTGTCCAGCGATCTGCGGCCATCGCCGACATGGGGGGGCATAATGACCCCCCTGGGCGATATGCCGCAATGCCTGCTGAACGATTTCAGCAGGCATCGGGCATCGGGCATCGGCTCCCCTCCGGCTAGCGGCGGGGGGCCGGGAATGGACAGGACGTACTCCTACGTCCTCGGTCCTTAAGGACTCGGAAACGGGGGCGTAGGAGTACGTCCATTGTCCTTAAGGGGTTAAGTCCTATATAGCGCTTACTAATACATTATATTTTAAAGACCTTCACTTCTGTGTATGATATACAGGAACACATACCTTTAGTTAAGCAGCACAATTGGGCACATCATCACATTCACATTATAGTGCTACTGTCAACCAGCAAATTAATAAAAAGTGATCAAAAAGTCCCATCAAAACAAAAATGGTACTGATAAAAACTACAGACCACGGCGCAAAAAATGAGCCCTCATATAGCCCTGTATGTGGATAAAAAAAAAAAGTTATAGGGGTCATAAGATGACATTTTTTAAGTAGTAAAATAAAATAGCACCTGCATACATTTGGTGTCCTTGTAATTGTATGGACCTCTATGGACCTTTTTTAATCTCACTCCACAAATAAGTTTTTTTTTCTTTTGCCGCAAGATTATTAACCCCTTAAGGACCAGGCCATTTTACACCTTAGGACCGGAGCGTTTTTTGAACATCTGACCACTGTCACTTTAAACATTTATAACTCTGGAATGCTTTTACCTATCATTCTGATTCCGAGATTGTTTTTTCGTGACATATTCTACTTTATGTTATTGGTAAAATTTTGTCGATACTTGCATCGTTTCTTAGTGAAAAATTCCAAAATTTGCTGAAAAAATTGAAAATTTTGCATTTTTCTAACTTTGAAGCCCTCTGCTTGTAAGGAAAATGGATATTCCAAATTAAAAAAAAATTATTCACAAATACAAAAATGTCTACTTTATGTTTGCATCATAAAATTGACGTGTTTTTACTTTTGGAAGACATCAGAGTGCTTCAAAGTTAAGCAGCAATTTTCCAATTTTTCACAAAATTTTCAAACTCACTATTTTTCAGGGACCAGTTCAGGTTTGAAGTGGATTTGAAGGGTCTTCATATTAGAAATACCCCACAAATGACCCCATTATAAAAACTGCACCCCCCAAAGTATTCAAAATGACATTCAGTCAGCGTTTTAACCCTTTAGGTGTTTCACAGGAATAGCAGCAAAGTGAAGGAGAAAATTCACCATCTTCATTTTTTACACTCGCATGTTCTTGTAGACCCAATTTTTGAATTTTCACAAGGGGTAAAAGGAGAAAATTTATACTTATATTTGTAGCCCAATTTCTCTCGAGTAAGCACATACCTCATATGTCCATGAAAAGTGTTCGGCGGGCGCAGTAGAGGGCTCAGAAGCGAAGGAGCAACAAGGGGATTTTGGAGAGTATGTTTTTCTGAAATGGTTTTTGGGGGGCATGTTGCATTTAGGAAGCCCCTATGGTACCAGAACAGCAAAAAATCCCCACATGGCATACCATTTTGGAAACTAGACCCCTTGGGGAACGTAACAAGGGGTAAAGTGAACCTTAATACCCCACAGGTGTTTCACGACTTTTGCATATGTAAAAAAAAAAAAAAATTTCCACTAATATGTGTGTTTCCCCCAAAATTTCACATTTTTGCAAGGGTTAATAGCAGAAAATACCCCCCCAAAATTTGTAACCCCATCTCTTCTGAGTATGAAGGTACCCCATAAGTGGACCTGAAGTGCACTACGGGCGAACTACAATGCTCAGAAGAGAAGGAGTCATATTTGGCATATTTTGGTCGGGGGGCATGTCGCATTTAGGAAGCCCCTATGGTGCCACAACAGCAAAAAACCCTCACATGGCATACCATTTTGGAAACTAGACCCCTTGAGGAACGTAACAAGGAATAAAGTGAGCCTTAATACCCCACAGGGGTTTCACGACTTTTGCATATGTAAAAAAATATATGTATTTTTTCACTAAAATGTGTGTTTCCCCCCCAAATTTCACATTTATGCAAGGGTTAATAGCAGAAAATACCCCGCAAAGTTTGTAACCCCATCTTTACTGAGTATGAAGGTACGCCATAAGTGGACCTGAAGTGCACTACGGGCAAACTACAATGCTCAGAAGAGAAGGAGTCATATTTGGCTTTTGGAGAGCAAATTTTGCTCGGGGGGCATGTCGCATTTAGGAAGCCCCTATGGTGCCAGGACAGCAAAATAACCCCAACATGGCATACCATTTTGGAAACTAGACCCCTTGAGGAACGTAACAAGGGGTACAGTGAGCATTTACCCCCCACTGGTGTCTGTCAGAACTTTGGAACAGTGGGCTGTACAAAAATTTTTTATTTGCACAGCCCACTGTTCCAAAGATCTGTCAGACACCAGTGGGGTGTAAATTCTCACTGCACCCCTCATTACATTCCGTGAGGGGTGTAGTTTCCGAAATGGGGTCACGTGTTTTTTTTTTTTTTGCGTTTGTCAAAACCGCTGTAACAATGAGCCACCCCTGTGCAAATCACCTCAAATGTACATGGTGCACTCTCCCTTCTGGGCCTTGTTGTGCGCCCCCAAAGCACTTTGTGCCCACTTATGGGGTATCTCCGTATGGGGGAGAAATTGCATTACAAATTTTGGGGGGAGTTTTTCCCTTTTACCTCTTGTCAAAATGAAAAGTATAGGGCAACACCAGCGTGTTAGTGTAAAAAATTTATTTTTTTACACTAACATGCTGTTGTAGACCCCAACTTCACCTTTTCATAAGGGGTTAAAGGAGAAAAAGCCCCCCAAAATTTGTAAAAAATTTCTCCCGAGTACGGCGATACCCCATATGTGACCCAAAACTGTTGCCTTGAAATACGACAGGGCTCCAAAGGGAGAGCGCCATGCGCATTTGAGGCCTGCATTATGGATTTGCATAGGGGTGGACATAGGGGTATTCTACGCCAGTGATTCCCAAACAGGGTGCCTCCAGCTGTTGCAAAACTCCCAGCATGCTTGGACAGTCAACGGCTGTCCGGCAATACTGGGAGTTGTTGTTTTGCAACAGCTGGAGGCTCCATTTTGGAAACAGTGGCGTACCGGACGTTTTTCATTTTTATTGGGGAGGGGAGGGGGGCTGTGTAGGGGTATGTGTATATGTAGTGTTTTTTTACTTTTTATTTTATTTTGTGTTAGTGTAGTGTAGTGTAGTGTTTTTAGGGTACAGTAACACGGGCGGGGGATTACAGCGAGTTCCCGCTGCGAGTTTGAGCTGCCGCGCAAAATTTGCTGCATCGCAAACTTGCAGCCTGATACTCACTGTAAGCCCCCTGCCCATGTGAATGTACCTTGTACATTCACAGGGGGGAGGGGACCTCCAGCTGTTACAAAACTACAACTCCCAGCATGCACAGTTTATCAGTGCATGCTGGTAGTTATAGTTTTGCAACAGCTGGAGGCACACGGTTGGGAAACACTGAGTTAGGAAACAGACAATGTTTCCCAACCAGTGTGCCTCCTGTTGTTGCAAAACCACAACTCCCAGCATTCTCAGGCATGCTGGGAGTAGTAGTTCGGCAACATCTTTAGAGCCAGATGTTGCCGAACTATAACTCCCAGCATGCTGGGAGTTGTAGTTTTGCAACATCTGGAGGACTACAGTTTGCAGACCACTAATACAGTGGTTCCCAATCTGTGCCCTTCCAGATGTTGCAAAACTACAACTCCCAGTATGCCAAAACTGTCCAGGCATGCTGGGAGTTGTAGTTCTGCAACATCTGAAGGGCCAGATGTTACAGAACTACAACTCCCAGCATGCCTGGACAGTAAGGGCATGCTGAGGATGTGTAGTTTTGCAACATCTGGAAGGGCACAGTGGTCTCCAAACTGTGGACCTCCAGATGTTGCAAAACTGCAACTCCCAGCATGCCCAGACGCCAAGGGCTGTCTGGGCATGCTGGGAGTTGTAGTATACAGGGTCCCATTACAGCAATGCATGTTGCTTTACGGCGACGTGCATTGCTGTAAAGGGCCCGACCGCGGTTGAAGATCTACTCACCTGTCGCCGCCGCCACCGCCATCTTCCTCGCCGGGATCCGGGTCTTCAGGGACTAGTAAGTACCAGGCCTGGTCCACAGCACTCCCCCGTCCCCCGCCGCGTCCTCCGGTCTTCCTCCCGTCCTCTCCGGACTTCCAGGGGCCGGGCAGGGCGGGAGGAAGTAACCCCCCCCCCTTGCGATTGGTCGGTTAGTTAACCAACGGATCTCAGGGGATCGGAGGAGGTGGCAGGCTTACCACCTCGCTCCGATACTTCAGCATGGTCCTGGCTGTCTGTGACAGCCGGGATCATGCGAAATTATCGGGCGGTCGGGTCCCAGAGACCAGATCAGCCCGGTATCGCCGCAGATCGCAAGGGCGATTTCCCTTGCGATTTGCGGCGATCGCCGACATGGGGGGCCTACATGGCCCCCCTCGGCGTTTGCCCTGGATGCCTGCTGAAGGACGTTCTCTAACGTCCTTGGGCATTAAAGCCCAGGTAGTGAGGACGTTAGAGAACGTCCTATGTCCTTAACAGGTTAAATAAGTGATGCCATTACAAAGTACAATTGGTGTTGCAAAAAACAAGCCCTTATATGGGTCTGTAGGTACAAAATTGAAAGCGTTATGATTTTTAGAAGGGGAGGAGGAAAAAAAAAAAGCAAAAATTTGCTGTGTCCTTTAAGGGGTACTCCATCCCTAGACATCTTATCACCTATCCAAAATATAGGGGATAAGATGTCAGATCGCTGCTGCTGGGGACCCCCGGGATCGCCACTGCGGCACCGCGCTATCATTACTGCACAGAGCGAGTTCGTGACGTCACGGCCCGCCCCCTCAATACAAGTCTATGGGAGGGGGCGCGGCGGTCGTCATGCCCCTGTCATAGACTTGCATTAAGGAGGCGGTCCGTGATGTCACGAGGGGCGGAGCCATGACGTCGCGCTACTCCGTCCCCTGTATCGCCCATCATTACGCACAGAGTGAACTCGCTCTGTGCAGTAATCACCGCGGCGATCTGACATCTTATCCCCTATCCTTTGGATAGGGGATAAGATGTCTAGGGGCTGAGTACCCCTTTAAAGGTGATGTTGTTAAATTGTATAATGCTCCCAGTTCACTGCCCCATCATGATTAACCGCCCCCTGCCTTTATTGTTATTATTGTTTAGTTTTCTACTCTAATATTGCTCTGTATTTTCTGCTCAGTCTCATTCATATTCATGGACTGGGAAGGGATGTTCTCCAGCAGTCGTGACATCATCTGAAGCCATACAGGGGAGAACTTCTTCCCTCACTCTGCTACACACAGCCCAGAGCAGTTCAGTGTGAGATGAGCTTGATTGGCTAAGGCTGCACACACTCTACAACCCGGATTCCAAAGTCTGTGCAAAAGATGGGGGAAAATGTGCTCTGGACAAGTAGAGAGACACCTAGTGGCAGCTTTTTTAAACACAATAAAACATGGAAAATTAAAATTTTTTAAACAGAGTACATTAGAAAGATTTTTTATTTACTTACCATAAAGAGTGCAATAGCAAAAATAGTTTTAATGACATAATGACAGGGCCCATTTAAGGCCAAAATGGGCTGAGTCCTTAAGAGGTTAACCCCCTAACAACCAAGGACGTAAATGTATGTGATCCCGAACGGTGAACGTTAAAAAAAATTTAAAAAAATAAATAAAAGTCCAAACTTGCTTTTTTTTTTTGTCACAATTTATTTAAAAAAAGAATGAATACAAAAATTAATAAAAGTTTTATGTACACAAATGTGCATCAATAAAAATTACAGATCACGGTGCAAAAAAATGAGCCCTCATACTGCCGCTTAAACGGAAAAATTAAAAAGTTATAGGTCGTCAAAATACAGGGATTTTAAACATACTTATTTGGTTAAAAAGTTTGCGATTTTTTTTTAAGCGCAACAATAATAGTAAATTATGTAATTATGGGTATCATTTTAATCATATTGACCCACAGAATAAAGAACACATGTCAATTTTGTCGTACATTGTATGGCGTGAAAACGAAACCTTCCAAAATTTGCAAAGTTGTGGTTTTCTTTTTAATTTAACCACACCAATAGTATTTATTTGATTGCGCCATATATTTTATGGTAAAATGAGCGATGTCATTACAAAGGACAACTGGTCACGCAAAAAACAAGCCCTCATACTAGTCTGTGGATGAAAATATTAGAGTTTTAGAAGGCAAGGAGGAAAAAACAAAAATGCTAAAATAAAATTGGCCTGGTCCTTAAGGGGTTAAACATATTTATGTTGATAATTTTAAAAGCAATGAATGGGAAAGTGTCTGCTAATTACACTATATTTACAGTTTTATTTGGTGACATGTACTCTTTAACCCCTTAAGGAGCACGGGCGTACGGGTACTCTCGTAGGAATTTCGGTCCCAGCCGGGCAAGTACCGGACCGGGATGCCTGCTGAAATCATTCAGCAGGCATCCTGTGACAACGCTGAGGGGGGTCCTGAGATCCCCCATGTCGGTGATCGCCGCAGATTGACTGTGAATTCACGGGTGACACGATGACCTGGAACTAGAAGGTGATCACCGCCAATCACCTCCTGTTGCTGGGGAGAGGTGGTGATCCCGTCAACCCCCCCCCCCCCCCAGGAGCGCTGCTATTGGTCAGACGACCAATAGCAGCTCGCAGAGGAGGGGTTAATGTCCACTTCTCTCAGCTCTGCTCGCCAACAGAGCTCAGTCAGCGGGCAGAGCTGAGAGAAGAAGCCAGGGACCCCCCCCTCTGTCAACATCTGTGCCCCTCAGGGCAGAAGTCAAGGTGAGATTTTCTGTTAGGGAAAGGTAGGGGTCAACAACCACCGTGGTGAAGAGTTGGGGTTCCACGTAAACCCTAATTTTCAAGATACTTCATCCAGCATAAATCATATGCAATAAACACTTAAGGAAGGTAAGTGCTGAGGATGTGTGCTAAAACCTTACTTTTATTATGAACAAATAAAATATCCAATACAAGACACAGTGTCCAAGTGTATAACAATATCACATCACAAGCTCGGTCTGAGATTATCAAAAACACGGCACACTCTGGGTTTTGCAGGGCCCAATCAGCCCAGGGGCCTAGTTAGTCTTTCGCCACTCTGGGTGAAAAGATTAAATTAACCACCAACGTGTTTCTACTAACAGGTCAGTGTTGGTTTCATCAGGGGGTAGATACTTAAACAATGTCAAGACCGATTTTACATATATAATAATGTATTCCAAAATACAACTGTAATGGAGCAGAAATTCGAGCCTATAATCTGTTCCTACAATACTTGCAAGTTTTATATATATAGCCAGGATTGTTAATATAGTTCAAAAGCTCCACATTACAAGGTATATTGACATGCAACAGAAATTGTGACCGGGACCTGCAAACAAATGGCTGACCCTATATCAGGTTTACATAGAATGCGGTACAATAGGGAGTCATCCCTGTAAGGAGAAAAACTATACTGTCCATAATGGTCACATTTAAAGAATTGTCCAATATTCAGCAGGATCAGGACGTTACTAATCCACCTGCAAAGTAAAAAAGGATGTAGTTCAATACTTGGACCTGTATAAAAGGAAAGTATAGAGCTGTACTTGAGCAGTACTGTTTACTCACGGTTAGCTGAATATTCCGTAACGACTCATGCCTGCTAGTGCAGGGAGCCGGAGATGTCCAGCTTGACTAGCGCAGTGTGGCGAGGTATTGGCGTCTGACGTCACATCGGTCCGGTGGTCAAAGTTGTACAGCGCGAGCGGCCACCTCCCCTATGACGACAGAGGGAGGCTTGTCCGCCGGGTTGTCGTGCACGCCCGCCCTGTCAAGACAAGCAGTTGCACGGGCTGAGTGACATTAAATATAATGACAAAAAACATGGCTTTGGCAGGTAAACCTGAATACTAACATTATGGTCAGTCATAACTTATGAGGCAAACTAGAGATCTGAATTTAATGAAGGTAAAGGCATACCCTAAACCGTGTTATAAAGGGTGAAGCCCCAGGCATCATAGAAGATATACACTGAGTGTCATATGTATATACACCGGTCAAAGCATATACGTTACTGCACAACCATGGGTGCATGAATAAAGTATATTTATACACGCATATATAGGGAACAATAGAACGAATTATGATGGAGAAATAAATAAATAACGCATGGATAAGGGAGGCTACCTATCGGAAATTAACCTGTATATTAACAAGTGCAACAAATAATTAGTTTTTACACTTTAAAACCTGCTAGTAGCAACAGGAACCTCATATATATGTCCTAATATGCCCTAGATAGAGGGAAGGTGACTATAAACTCCTGGTCGGCTAGTTACAGCTGTCCCTAACTACCTAATGGAGTCACCTTATGGCCTTAGTCTCTGAGACTTATAGGAAGCAGGCAAATTGGAGCTGTTCATTCACACCATGTGGTGAATTAGAATTAAGATGATATATCCAACAACACTCCTTCTGAAGGAGTAGTCTGTTCAGATTGGAGTATTTTCTCTATTCCCACAAAGGTGGTGTTAGAGGAGGAGGAGGAGCTTAATAAAATCTGTAAAAATGTAATAAAAACAGCAAAAATTCTAAATGAGAGACAGGTGGCCAAAGAAAGCAAAACTAATCCTAAATATTTTTTTAGATATATAAATACAAAAAAACCAAGGACAGAGCATGTAGGACCCCTTAATAATGATAATGGGGAGGTTGTCACGGGCGATCAAGAGAAGGCGGAGCTACAGAATGGGTTCTTTAGTTCTGTATACACTATGGAAAAAGGAGCTGACATTGGAGCTGACATTGGCCAGGTCAGTGCTGGTAACACATCATGTAATGTACTGAACTGGCTTAATGTAGATGTACAAGGTAAGTTAAGTTAAGTAAATGTAAGCAAATCTCCAGGGCCGGATGGACTACACCCAAGAGTTCTTAGAAAGGTAAGTTCAGTAATATCTGTACCCTTGTTCATGATATTTAGAGATTCTCTGGTGTCTGGTATTGTGCCAAGGGACTGGCGCAAGGCTAATGTTGTACCAATCTTCAAAAAGGTCTCTAGGTCTTCGCCAGGCAATTATAGCCTAACTATTATAATCTAACTTGCATTGTGGGTAAATTGTTTGAAGGACTTATAAGGGATTACATACAGGAATACATAGGGGATAATTGTATTATAAGTGATAGCCAGCATGGGTTTACTAAGGATAGAAGTTGTCAAACCAATCTAATTTGCTTTTATGAAGAGGTGAGTAGAAGCCTTGACAGAGGAATGGCTGTGGATATAGTGTTTCTGGATTTTGCCAAAGCGTTACTACTGTCCCTCACAGACGTCTGACAGGTAAGTTAAGGTCCTTGGGCTTGGAAACTTTAGTTTGTAACTGGATTGAACACTGGCTCATGGATCATACCCAGAGAGTGGTGGTCAAAGATTCATACTCTGATTGGTCCCCGGTAATTAGTGGTGTACCCCAAGGTTCAGTACTGGGCCCGCTGCTGTTTAATATATTTATCAATGATATAGAGGATGGTATTAACAGCTCTGTTTCTATCTTTGCAGATGACACCAAGCTTTGTAGCACGGTACAGTCTATAGAGGATGTGCATAAGTTACAAGATGACTTGGATAGACTAAGTGTCTGGGCATCCACTTGGCAAATGAGGTTCAATGTGGATAAATGTAAAGTTATGCATCTGGGTACTAATAACCTGCATGCATCGTATGTTTTAGGGGGGATTAAACTGGCAGAGTCACTGGTAGAGAAGGATCTGGGTGTACTTGTAGATCACAAACTACAGAATAGCATGCAATGTCAGGCTGCTGCTTCCAAAGCCAGCAGGATATTGTCATGTATAAAAAGAGGCATGGACTCGAGGGACAGGGACATAATACTCCCCCTTTATAAAGCATTGGTACGGCCTCATCTGGAATATGCTGTTCAGTTTTGGTCGCCTGTTCATAAAAGGGACACAGCGGAGTTGGAAAGGGTGCAGAGACGCGCGACTAAACTAATATGGGGCATGGAACATCTTAGCTATGAGGAGCGATTAAAGGAGTTACAATTGTTTAGTCTTGAGAAGAGACGTTTAAGGGGGGATATGATAAACGTATATAAGTATATAAATGGCCCATACAAAAAATATGGAGAAAAACTGTTCCAGGTTAAACCCCCCCAAAGGACGAGGGGGCACTCCCTCCGTCTGGAGAAGAAAAGGTTTAGTCTAAAGGGGCGACACGCCTTCTTTACCGTGAGGACTGTGAATTTATGGAACGGTCTACCTCAGGAACTGGTCACAGCAGGAACAATTAACAGCTTTAAAACAGGGTTAGATACATTCCTGGAACAAAATAACATTAATGCTTATGCAGAATTATAAAACTACATCCCTTCCCCTTATCCCCTTACACCCTTACCTTCAATTCCCTGGTTGGACTTGATGGACGTATGTCTTTTTTCAACCATACTAACTATAGGTCAGAGACACATAAAACTATAGATAACATCCCCCCATGTACTGAGTTGACATGTAATGCCAAAGGTGTTTCTCAGGATGTCTGATGTCTCCTAGATGCTCCAGGACTCTTTTCTTAAACTGCCGAATAGTTTTCCCTACATAGATTAGTGGGCATGTACAAACAGCCACATAGCTTACTGCTGTAGTAGAGCAATTTATGAATTGTCTGATGGGACGAGAAGAAGAGGGAATGGTCGAAGTCCTGGTGACAGACTGGCAAGTGCGGCAATGGCCGCATTTATGGCATCCAACAGGTAATGCTGATTTTCCTAACCACGTTTGGGTGGTTGAGTCAGAGATGGATGAGTGACTTTGAATCAGCATGTATCCAAGGCTTCTACCACGCCTATAGGTAATCTGTGGTCCAGTCCCTATAATGTCTCGTAAGTCGGGATCCATTTTGAGGATATTCCAATGCAGTGTTATGATATTACGAATGGGGCCTACTAATTTGTCAAAGGTTCCTATAATTCTAATTCGGTTGTAAATTATCCATTGCATTCTCTTTAGGTTTAGGAACAAGAAGTTCATTGCGTGATCTGATAGATGCCTCTCTATATGCCCGCCTAAGAACAAATTGAGGGTACCTCTGTGTCATAACACCGGCCTCCCTCCTAAAGTCTTCATATTTGGAGTAATTCCTCCTCAGGAGGAGGAACTGCCCTTTCGGGATCCCCCTCTTGAAGGGACCCGGGTGGAAGCTCTCCCACCTCAGGAGGCTGTTAGCGGATTTTTTTTCCGAAAGATGGTGCTCTGTAATGTTTTATCAGAGTCAATGAAAATTTTGATGTTCAAAAATGCGAGCTCTTTCTCTTGGACTTTGTATGTAAAATAAAGTCCTAGATCGTTTTCATTAATGCCCGCACGAGTTGGCCAAATTCGTCCCAAGTACTGTTCCAAAAGAACAAAGACATCATCAATGATTCACTGATTCACTGAAAAAATCTCTCTCATCACTGAATAGAGTGGTAGCATCCCACCAGCCCAGGGTAAGATTCGCATAACTGGGGGTACAAGGGCTCCCTATAGCAGTCCCCCTGAGCTGGTGGTTAAAAACGGCCTTGAAAGAGAAAATAGTTTCTAGTGAGAACAAATCTGAGCAACTGAAGTACAAATTGATTAAGTTCATGATATTGTGAACCTCTTGTGCTCAAAAAATATTCCACTGCCGGAATCCTATGGAATGACGGATTGTGGAAGAAAGAGCCTCAACATCAATGGTCGGTAGTATGGTATTGTCACCAATAGTTATTCCCTCAATTTGTATCATGTCTGTATTGGCCTGTGCTCACACACAGCTATTGATTTGCTTGTGTGTGAACAGTTTTATGTTCCCTGATCAGGGAATACTTAATAGTATTTGGCTTGCTATCCAATAGCTCCTAGGGTGTGTCTATTTAAAGTCAGCCCAGTCTAGCCTCTGGGCTGGTGATTTACTTCATTATATCCTGACTTGCTATGATGCTGGACATGCTGCATGGAGCTCTTGGTAAAACACTCTTTATTTGAGCTTTTAATCTACTATCTCTGTTTTAGCATGCACTTTGTATTTTCTGGTTTTAGCCAATGTTTGTGGCATGCTTTTAGTAGATTTTAAGCTGTTTGTTTAGTCGGTTTTAGGATTTGTATATCTTTTCTGCTATGTGTCTGTTCACACAGTGTTTTCTCTTGCATCTGTTCTTATTAAAGTTCTGTGTTTTATATTTCTGTTTTCCTACTGGGCCAGCATTCCGTCCACAGTGTGCTGCTGGCCAGTAGTCAATTTGTATTTATTATTAATGGCTACTTCGTTAGTGGAGTGTCCAGTTTGTGTGTCCAGTGTGAACAGTGTCCTATGTTGCATCCCTGTTACCTCTCCATGGGGACTCCTTGTCTACTGGAGGTGTTTGGAGGGATTGCTATTCCTGTCTTTTGTTCAGTGTGAAAAGTGTTCTATATTATATCCTGTGTATTTAGGCATCCCTGTTACCTGTCCATGGGGACTAAGAGGGTATTGTTATTCCTGCATCTACTGGAGATGTTCTGAAGGGATTGCGATTATTCCTGTCTTGTGTTCAGTACGAACAGTGTTCTATAATTATATCCTGTTGTATGTATTTTTCTGTAACTTGGCATCCCAGTTGCCTGTCCATTGCAATATTGCTGTTTAGTGATAGATCCCGTCTACCTGTCAGTGTCCACTGGAGGTTTTTCTAGGGGATTAAGCTTATTCCTGTTTTGTTCTGGAGTATGTTCAGACTTATCCATTTTCCTGTCTGGTGTTTTGAACTCTATATGTTTATCAGTTCTTTATTTAGATCTCTGGAGCTCTGTTCATGACCGCTTATCTATAGTGTCCTCTGTTCATGTCCGCTGATATAGTGTCCTCTGTACTAACTCTCTGATCTGTGTTAGAGTTCTATATTCCTGTTATGTTTCTGGTTTGTGACCAACTATTTATTAGTATGTGTTTTTATTAGGCCCCTGCACTTAAGTTCAGGGAGGGACCGGTGCCTAGTTGTTGATCCACCGTTTAGGGTGGATGGGCAAGTAGGCAGGGAGAGTGGTTTTAGCGTCAGTTTAGGGCCTACCTGTCCCTCGGTTGGTCCCTGACAATTTGTTTCAGCAAATCCATAGTATCCCTTAAGTATGAGGGGAGAGCAAAGACAAACTGGCTTTAAGATTTTGTCCATATAGATCCCCACATTCTGTGCCATGCTGCCCACCTTTGAGTGGTATAAGTTCTTTTATGTATTTTTAGGCAAGCCATAGAATGTGGGGATCGTTGGTGTAGTGGGGAACATGAACTCGAACTCTTTTATCGATTACTTTTTTCTCTCTTGGGCTGTAGGTAGAAGTCCTGATAGCTCCTTACTGTAAGAAGTCGGATCTGAAGGCAAGGTCTCATAGGTTTCGGGATCATCTAGTAGTTTTTTTTTACCATGCAGACATATTTGGCTTTGTCCATAAGAACGATGTTACCACCTTTATCTGAGGCTTTAATGATACATTTATCATTCTTTTGTAATTGGGAGAAAGACTGTTTTTCAGGAAATGTTAGATTTTCTTGATAACCTCCTGTTGTAGGCATAGACTTTAAGTCCCTCAACATTAGTTCCAAAAAAACATCAATACAGGAAGTATCGCCAACAGGGGGAAACAGTTAACTTTTCAACTTAAGTGTAGTAAAGGGACCTTGTTCCTCAGGGTGAGTGTTTTCCTCTAATAGGTCAACCAGATTCCTAGTAGCTGCTAGATCCTCCTCCATTAAGCGATGCTCAGTACATTCCCGTCTATCTCTTAACTTAACAAACTTATGCCGTTTGAATGTACGGGCAAAAAGAATGAGTCATGGCTTAGGGAGGGTACAAAAGATAAACCCTTTAAGAGAACATTTATTTGTGCTTCTGTTAGTATGAAGCTAGAGAGATTAACTATCTGAGTGTCAGTTGATTCATTTAATTTCTATATTGGGGTCGGCGTGGTGGAGGTAGACGTAGCTGATAGGGATCTCAGTGGTTACATAGTTAGTACGGTCGAAAAAAGACATATGTCCATCAAGTTCAACCAGGGAATTGAAGGGTAGGGGTGTGGCGCGATATTGGGGAAGGGATGGGATTTTATATTTCTTCATAAGCATTAATGTTATTTTGTTCCAGGACTGTATCTAATCCTGTTTTAAAGCTGTTAATTGTTCCTGCTGTGACCAGTTCCTGTAGACTGTTCCATAAGTTCACAGTTCTCATGGTAAAGAAGGCGTGTCGCCCCTTGAGACTAAACTTTTTCTTCTCCAGACGGAGGGAGTGCCCCCTCGTCCTTTGGGGGGGTTTAACCTGGAACAGTTTTTCTCCATATTTTTTGTATGGGCCATTAATATACTTATATACGTTTATCATATCCCCCCTTAACCCCTTCCCGCAGAATGGCATATATAAACGCCGGGTTGTGCAGTGCGTTCGCGCATCCCGGCGTTTATATATGCCATTCAGTTAACCCGGCGATGCGCAGCATCGCACGGGTTAACTGGCAGAAGTCCCGCTGTTTCCAGCAGGGGACAACTTCTGCTTCACCCCCCAGGACCATCCATTGATGGTCCTGGTCAGCGATCACTGTGATTGGTCCCTGAGGACCAATCACAGTGATCTGGGGTGAAAGTTCAGATCCACCGCACTGCCCGCCCCTAGAAGTCGGGCAGAACGAGGGACGATGGCTGCAGGGGCTCGCAGGGACCTGCGGCATAGGGGGGGAACAGGAGGGGACCGGCGGCCTTACCTGGCGGGACCGAGGAGCAGCGGCAGGACCGGCCACGTGGACTAGCAGCGACGGGACCGGCAGGTAAGTATGTAGTCCTCAGAAGCAGCAGTGAAGATCTTCACTGCTGCTTCTAGGAATCTGAAAACTACAACTCCCAGCATGCCTAGACAGCCTTTGGCTGTCTGGGCATGCTGGGAGTTGTAGTTTTGCAACATCTGGAGGGCCCCAGTTTGGAGACCATTGTATAATGGTCTCCAATCTGTGCTCTTCCAGCTGTTGCAAAACTACAACTCCCAGCATGCACTGACTGTCCAGGCATGCTGGGAGTTTTAGTTCAGCAACATCTGGCCCTTCAGATGTTGCCGAACTACAACTCCCAGCATGCCCTTCAGCTGTCTGGGCATGCTGGGAGTTGTAGTTTTGCAACAACTGGAGACACACTGGTTGGGAAACATTGTTTCTAACTCAGTGTTTCCTAACCTGTGTGCCTCCAGCTGTTGAAAAACTATAACTCCCAGCATGCACTAACAGACCATGCATGCTTGGAGTTGTAGTTTTGCAGCATCTGGAGGGCCCCAGTTTGGAGACCATTGTATAATGGTCTCCAATCTGTGCTCTTCCAGCTGTTGCAAAACTACAACTCCCAGTATGCACTGAATGTCCAGGCATGCTGGGAGTTTTAGTTCAGCAACATCTGGCCCTTCAGATGTTACATAGATAGTACGGTCGAAAAAAGACATATGTCCATCAAGTTCAACCAGGGAATTAAGGGGTAGGGGTGTGGCGCGATATTGGGGAAGGGATGGGATTTTATATTTCTTCATAAGCATTAATGTTATTTTGTTCCATGAATGTATCTAATCCTGTTTTAAAGCTGTTAATTGTTCCTGCTGTGACCAGTTCCTGAGGTAGACCATTCCATAAATTCACAGTCCTCACGGTAAAGAAGGCGTGTCGCCCCTTGAGACTAAACTTTTTCTTCTCCAGACGGAGGGAGTGCCCCCTCGTCCTTTGGGGGGGGGTTTAACCTGGAACAGCTTTTCTCCATATTTTTTGTATGGGCCATTAATATACTTATATACGTTTATCATATCCCCCCTTAAACGTCTCTTCTCAAGACTAAACAATTGTAACTCCTTTAATCGCTCCTCATAGCTAAGATGTTCCATGCCCCATATTAGTTTAGTCGCGCGTCTCTGCACCCTTTCCAACTCCGCAGTGTCCCTTTTATGGACAGATGCCCAAAACTGAACAGCATATTCCAGGTGAGGCCGTACCAATGCTTTATAAAGGGGGAGTATTATGTCCCTGTCCCTTGAGTCCATGCCTCTTTTGATACATGACAATATCCTGCCGGCTTTGGAAGCAGCAGCCTGACATTGCATGCTATTCTGTAGTCTGTGATCTACAAGTACACCCAGATCCTTCTCTACCAGTGACTCTGACAGTTTAATCCCCCCTAAGACATACGATGCATGCAGGTTATTAGTACCCAGATGCATAACTTTACATTCATCCACATTGAACCTCATTTGCCAAGTGGATGCCCAGAAACTTAGTCTATCCAAGTCATCTTGTAACCTATACACCTCCTCTATAGACTGTACCGTGCTACAAAGCTTGGTGTCATCTGCAAAGATAGAAACAGAGCTGTTAATACCATCCTCTATATCATTGATAAATAAATTAAACAACAGCGGGCCCAGTACTGAACCTTGGGGTACACCACTAATAACCGGGGACCAATCAGAGTACGAATCATTGACCACCACTCTCTGGGTACGATCCATGAGCCAGTGTTCAATCCAGTTACAAACTAAAATTTCCAAACCCAAAGACCTTAACTTACCTGTCAGACGTCTATGAGGGACAGTATCAAACGCTTTGGCAAAATCCAGAAACACTATATCCACAGCCATTCCTCTGTCAAGGCTTCTACTCACCTCTTCATAAAAGCAAATTAGATTGGTTTGACAACTTCTATCCTTAGTAAACCCATGCTGGTTATCACTTATAATACAATTATCCCCTATGTATTCCTGTATGTAATCCCTTATAAGTCCTTCAAACAATTTACCCACAATGCACGTTAAACTTACCGGTCTATAGTTTCCTGGGGAAGACCTAGAGCCCTTTTTGAAGATTGGCACCACATTCGCCTTGCGCCAGTCCCTTGGCACAATACCAGACACCAGAGAATCTCTAAATATCATGAACAGGGATACAGATATTATTGAACTTACCTCTCTAAGAACTCTTGGGTGTAGTCCATCCGGCCCTGGGGATTTGCTTACATTTATATCACTTAACTTACCTTGTACCATCTCTACATTAAGCCAGTTCAGTACATTACATGATGTGTTACCAGCACTGACCTGGCCAATGTCAGCTCCTTTTTCCATAGTGTATACAGAACTAAAGAACCCATTCAGTAGCTCCGCTTTCTCTTGATCGCCTGTGACAACCTCCCCATTATCATTATTAAGGGGTCCTACATGCTCTGTCCTTGGTTTTTTTGCATTTATATATCTAAAAAAATATTTAGGATTAGTTTTGCTTTCTTTGGCCACCTGTCTCTCGTTTTGAATTTTTGCTGTTTTTATTACATTTTTACAGATTTTATTAAGCTCTTTATACTGTTTAAATGTTATCGCTGACCCATCAGATTTGTATTTTTTGAAGGCTTTTTTTTGTTGTCTATTGCTCTTTTAACATCATGTGTCAGCCATGTAGGATTTAGTTTTAATCGTTTATATTTGTTCCCCTTTGTTGCCGAACTACAACTCCCAGCATGCCCTTCAGCTGTCTGGGCATGCTGGGAGTTGTAGTTTTGCAACAACTGGAGACACACTGGTTGGGAAACATTGTCTGTTTCTAACTCAGTGTTTCCTAACCTGTGTGCCTCCAGCTGTTGCAAAACTATAACTCCCAGCATGCACTAACAGACCATGCATGCTGGGAGTTGTGGTTTTGCAACAGCTGGTGCACCCCCCTGTGAATGTACAGGGTACATTCACATGGGCGAGGCTTTTACAGTGGGTTTCTCGCATCTTGAGATGCAGCAAATTTTGCGCTGGGAAACTCGCTGTAATCCCCCGCCCATGTGACTGTACCCTAAAAACACTACACTACACTAACACAAAATAAAATAAAAAGTTAAAAACACTACATATACACATACCCCTACACAGCCCCCCTCCCCCAATAAGAACGTCCGGTACACCACTGTTTCCAAAGCAGAGCCTCCAGCTGTTGAAAAACAACAACTCCCAGTATTGCCGGACAGCCGTTGACTGTCCATGCATGCTGGGAGTTTTGCAACAGCTGGAGGCACCCTGTTTGGGAATCACTGGCGTAGAATACCCCTATGTCCACCCCTATGCAAATCCCTAATTTAGGCCTCAAATGCACATGGCGCTCTCAATTTGGAGCCCTGTTGTATTTCAGGGCAACAGTTTAGGGCCACATATGGGGTATCGCTGTACTCGGGAGAAATTGCGTTACAAGGTTTGGGGGGCTTTTTCTTCTTTAACCCTTCATGAAAAGGAAAAGTTGGGGTCTACACCAGAATGTTAGTGTAAAAAAATGAAATTTTTTACACTAACATGCTGATGTTGCCCTATACTTTACATTTTCACAAGAGGTAAAAGGGAAAAAAGCCCCCCAAAATTTGTAACGCAATTTCTCCCGACTACGGAGATACCCCATATGTGAGCGCAAAGTGCTCTGGGGGCGCACAACAAGGCCCAGAAGGGAGAGCGCACCATGTACATTTGAGGTGATTTGCACAGTGGTGGCTGATTGTTACAGCGGTTTTGACAAACGCAAAAAAAAAAAAAAACCCACATGTGACCCCATTTCGGAAACGACACCCCTCACGGAATGTAATGAGGGGTGCAGTGAGAATTTACCCCCCACAGGTGTCTGACGGATCTTTGGAACAGTGGTCCGTGAAAATGAAAACTTGTACAGCCCACTGGTCCAAAGATCTGTCAGACACCAGTGGGGGGCAAATGCTCACTGTACCCCTTGTTACGTTCCTCAAGGGGTCTAGTTTCCAAAATGGTATGCCATGTGTTTTTTTTTTTTTTTTTGCTGTTCTGGCACCTTAGGGGCTTCCTAAATGCGACATGCTCCCCGAGCAAAATTTGCTCTCAAAAAGCCAAATATGACTCCTTCTCTTCTGAGCATTGTAGTTCGCCCATTGTGCACTTCAGGTCAACTTATGGGGTACCTCCATACTCAGAAGAGATGGGGTTACAAATTTTGGGGGGTATTTTCTGCTATTAACCTTTGCAAAAATGTGAAATTTGGGGGGAAACACATTTTAGTGGAAAAATTTATTTTATTTTTTTTACATATGCAAAAGTCGTGAAACACCTGTGGTGTAATAAGGCTCACTTTATTCCTTATTACATTCCTCAAGGGGTCTAGTTTCCAAAATGGTATGCCATGTGTTTTTTTTTGCTGTTCTGGCACCATAGGGGCTTCCTAAATGCGACATGCCCCCCGAGCAAAATTTGCTCTCAAAAAGCCAAATATGACTCCTTCTCTTCTGAGCATTGTAGTTCGCCCATAGTGCACTTCAGGTCAACTTATGGGGTACCTCCATACTCAGAAGAGAAGGGGTTACAAATATTGGGGGGTACTTCCTGCTATTAACCCTTGGAAAAATGTGAAATTTGGGGGGAAACACACATTTTAGTGAAAACAAATATTTTTTTTTTTCATATGCAAAAGTCGTGAAACACCTGTGGGGTATTAAGGCTCACTTTATTCCTTGTTATGTTCCTCAAGGGGTCTAGTTTCCAAAATGGTATGCCATGTGAGGGTTTTTTGCTGTTCTGGCACCATAGGGGCTTCCTAAATGCAACATTCCCCCCAAAAACCATTTCAGAAAAACGTACTCTCCAAAATCCCCTTATCGCTCTTTCCCTTCTGAGCCCTCTACTGCGCCCGCCGAACACTTTACATAGACATATGAGGTATGTGCTTACTCGAGAGAAATAGGGCTACAAATATAAGTATACATTTTCTCCTTTTACCCCTTGTAAAAATTCAAAAATTGGGTCTACAAGAACATGCGAGAGTAAAAAATGAAGATTGTGAATTTTCTCTTCACTTTGCTTCTATTCCTGTGAAACACCTAAAGGGTTAAAATGATGACTGAATGTCATTTTGAATACTTTGGGGGGTGCAGTTTTTATAATGGGGTCTTTTGTGGGGTATTTCTAATATGAAGACCCTTCAAATCCACTTCAAACCTGAACTGGTCCCTGAAAAATAGTGAGTTTGAAAATTTTGTGAAAAATTGGAAAATTGCTGCTGAACTTTGAAGCCCTCTGGTGTCTTCCAAAAGTAAAAACTCGTCACTTTTATGATGCAGACATAAAGAAGACATATTGTATATGTGAATAAAAAAATTTTTTATTTGTAATATACATTTTCCTTACAAGCAGAGAGCTTCAAAGTTAGAAAAATGCAACATTTTCAAATTTTTCATAAAATTTTAGGATTTTTCACAAGGAAAGGATGCAAGTTACCACAAAAATTTACCACCATGTTAAAGTAGAATATGTCACGAAAAAACAATCTCGGAATCAGAATGATAACTAAAAGCATTCCAGAGTTATTAATGTTCAAAGTGACAGTGGTCAGATGTGCAAAAAACGCTCTGGTCCTTAAGGCCAAAATGGGCTTGGTCCTGAAGGGGTTAAACATCTCTTCTCAAGACTAAACAATTGTAACTCCTTTAATCGCTCCTCATAGCTAAGATGTTCCATGCCCCATATTAGTTTAGGCGCGCGTCTCTGCACCCTTTCCAGCTCCACAGTGTCCCTTTTATGGACAGGTGACCAAAACTGAACAGCATATTCCAGGTGAGGCCGTACCAATGCTTTATAAAGGGGGAGTATTATGTCCCTGTCCCTTGAGTCCATGCCCCTTTTGATACATGACAATATCCTGCTGGCTTTGGAAGCAGCAGCCTGACATTGCATGCTATTCTGTAGTCTGTGATCTAAAAGTACACCCAGATCCTTCTCTACCAGTGACTCTGTCAGTTTAATCCCCCCCTAAGACATACGACGTATGCAGGTTATTAGTACCCAGATGCATAACTTTACATTTATCCACATTGAACCTCATTTGCCAAGTGGATGCCCAGAAACTTAGTCTATCCAAGTCATCTTGTAACCTATACACCTCCTCTATAGACTGTACCATGCTACAAAGCTTGGTGTCATCTGCAAAGATAGAAACAGAGCTGTTAATGCCATCCTCTATATTATTGATAAATAAATTAAACAACAGCGGGCCCAGTACTAAACCTTGGGGTACACCACTAATAACCGGGGACCAATCAGAGTACGAATCATTGACCACCACTCTCTGGGTACGATCCATGAGCCAGTGTTCAATCCAGTTACAAACTAAAATTTCCAAACCCAAAGACCTTAACTTACCTGTCAGACATCTATGAGGGACAGTATCAAATGCTTTAGCAAAATCCAGAAACACTATATCCACAGCCATTCCTCTGTCAAAGCTTCTACTCAATTCTTCATAAAAGCAAATTAGATTGGTTTGACAACCTCTATCCTTAGTAAACCCATGCTGGTTATCACTTATAATACAATTATCCCCTATGTATTCCTGTATGTAATCCTTTATAAGTCCTTCAAACAATTTACCCACAATGCACATTAAACTTACCGGTCTATAGTTTCCTGGGGAAGACCTAGAGCCCTTTTTGAAGATTGGCACCACATTCGCCTTGCGCCACTCCCTTGGCACAATACCAGACACCAGTGAATCTCTAAATATCATGAACAGGGGTACAGATATTACTGAACTTACCTCTCTAAGAACTCTTGGGTACAATCCATCTGGTCCTGGAGATTTGCTTACATTTATATTACTTAACTTACCTTGTACCATCTCTGCATTAAGCCAGTTCCCCTCTAAAAAAGGAGAAGAAGAGGAAGAGGGTACAGTACCACATTCTGGAGCCTGATTATTGGAGGCTCCCCGATATCCCCCTCTACCTCTCCATCGCCTACTTCTATAAGTGCCTCTATTGGAACCTCCCCTCCGATGCTGTGACCCCCCTTCCGAGTGATCAGCGTCCGACAATGTTATATCAGTTTCTGTGTCCCTTGATTTGGGATTTTTTTTCTATTACACTGTAGAATCTATTTTCCTTGAAGTGAGCTAGATCCCTGAAAAACTGGGTATGTTTTCTCTGTTTCAACTGATATTCATACTTTTCATTTGATTCTGTAACTGTAGCTCGCGCTGTACAAGTTTGACCGCCGGACGGATGTGACATTAGACGCCAATACCTCGCCACGCTGCGCTAGCACTAGCAGGCATGGGTCGTTAGCACAGAATATTCAGCTAACCGTGAGTAAACAGTACTGCTCAAGTACAGCTCTATACTTTCCTTTTATACAGGTCCAAGTATTGAACTACATCCTTTTTTACTTTGCAGGTGGATTAGTAACGTACTGATCCTGCTGAATATTGGACAATTCTTTAAATGTGACCATTATGGACAGTATAGTTTTTCTCCTTACAGGGATGACTCCCTATTGTACCGCATTCTATGTAAACCTGATATAGGGTCAGCCATTTGTTTGCAGGTCCCGGTCACAATTTCTGTTGCATGTCAATATACCTTGTAATGTGGAGCTTTTGAACTATATTAACAATCCTGGCTATATATATAAAACTTGCAGGTACTGCAGGAACATATTATAAGCTCGTATTTCTGCTCCATTGCTGTTGTATTTTTGGAATACGTTATTTTATGTGTAAAATCGGTTTTGACATTGTTTAAGTGTCTACCCCCTGATGAAACCAACACTAACCTGTTGGTAGAAATGCGTTGGTGGTTAATTTAATCTTTTCACCCAGAGTGGCGAAATACTAACTAGGCCCCTGGTGTGAGGCTCCTCTGGGCTGGCTGGGCTCTGCAAAACCCAGAGTGTGCCATGTTTTTGATAATCTCAGACCGATCTTGTGATGTGATATTGTTATACACTTGGACACTGTGTCTTGTATTGGATATTTTATTTGTTCATAAAAAAAAGTAAGATTTAAGCACACATCCTCAGCACTTACCTTCCTTAAGTGTTTATTGTATAGGAAAGGTAAGGGTGTAAAACCACAAATAGGTCCTCAAGGGTCCGCCGCAGATTTTTCAGCACGACCCGGACCCCCCCCCGCCATCGCCGCCCCCCCCCCCACACACCACCGTAGAAAAATGGCGTTCATGCCGCTCATAATAGGAGTCTGACCCCCCCAGACAATTTTACCGGAGCCCCCTTCCGTTGTAGCTGTCTGGAGATCCCAGATAGATATCAGCCACGGATTCCTGAGTTTGTTGGCGACTCAAAAATCCGGATTGACACGTCCGGATACACTGAAATAGATTATTTTAGTTATTATTATTTCAGTGACGACTTTGTCAATCATATGGTGGGGCAAACGAACTTGTATACGCCCACCCTCTATAGACTGTACCGTGCTACAAAGCTTGGTGTCATCTGCAAAGATAGAAACAGAGATGTTAATGCCATCCTCTATATCATTGATAAATAAATTAAACAACACGTGTACGTGGACAACTTTTATACCAGCATCCCTCTGTTCACATCCTTTGCCACCAGATCCACGTCCACTTGTGGGACCATGCGGAAGAACCAGAGAGGCCACCCCCTAAATTTGATCCAGACACCTATGCCCAAGGGTGAGTCCCATGCTTTTACCCAAGAAAACCTATTGCTGGTCAGGTATAAGGATAAGAGCTGGCAATGGCAGCTCACCTTTACCTGTGCAAGGTACCACAACAACCGTCCTCAAGCCTTATTGTATTCTGGACTAAAATCAGTATATGGGGGGAGTTGATCTTTCTGATCCAAGAAGTTCTAAGGGCCCTGATCTTTGGCTACTGGGAAAGAGCAGGCCGGAGTTCCCAAGGAACTGGAACTATAGGTGCCAGAAAAAATGCAGTGTGTCCCAGGAAGGGGATACAGAAAGACACCACCACTCAGTGTGACACTTGCTCCGATCATCTGGGCCTGCATTAAAAACTGCTTCAGGGAGTATCACACTCCCATGTAGTACAAAATTTTCCCTTTTAATTTCCCATAATTTGACCACAATCTACCAAGTCCAGAGTACATTCCAAATTTTAACCCCATAAACCACTAAATTGCCCAAAAAACTCTTTTATAAGCAAAAAAAAGAAAAAAAAGAAAAAAAAAAGAAAGATAAGACCTCAGGGGGTTATTTTTTTTCCAAAAATTAGTCATGGGTCACTATCAACAGGGACTTTCTTATGTTGCCTCAAATGCACAGCACTCTCTTTCCACGTGAGCGGTGTGCGCATTTGAGGCAACAGATTAGGGATGTCCCCACACATCACATTCCCAGAATGATGATTCAAAGCATAGGGTTTGGGGTGGGCATATTTTTTAGTTTGGGCTATGCTCTGGGTAATCATTCTGGGAACATAACCTATTTTGTCACATTATGCGCACTGTACCCCACTTTATTAACTTAGTATACCCCGTGTAACGTGTTCCTTGAGGGGGGGGTCCAGTTGTTCTAGCTCCAAAGAAGTTCAGTAAATGCTTAAACCCCACCATCCTTTTTTTTATTTTTTCCCGTTCCCTGCCTATTAACCATCTATCCCTAATCCCCTCCCTGCCTTAAATTTTTTTTTTTTTACTATATTAAAAATGCCTTTTTGTCTGCCTGGTAGTGTGATCACTTACCAGGCAGACTTCCCCAGCAGGCGCAACATCACTGATGCCTACTAAGGGGGCCAACTTCTGCCCTTAGTTCACCTATACAGGGTGCCTCCAGCTGTTTTACCACTACAACTCCCAGCTCGCCCTGACACATAGTGCAGAGTCCTGAGGCGGCAGCAGCAGCGGTGTGTAAATGCCGGGAGGTGGGACCAGCGTGTGAGGCCAGGGAGCCAATGCACTCTCAGCGCTCGCTCCCGCCTGTCTGATTGAGGGAGCGAGCACAGGCTGAATATATTAGGACCGATTGCCTGGCCGGCATCCATCCGAATTCAAGCGTGACGTCACGCCAGCATGCAGCCGGCCACTGGGAGGGAGACAAAAAAATGTATGCATCTATATTATAGATATGTTGTAGTACATAAGTACTACAACATATCAAAAAAAAAGTTTGGTGACACTGCCCATTTAAGGCCCCTGACTGCGCTACTGCTCTCCCGAGACCTGGTGTGCACCCATAGAGCAGTTTAGGTGACTATATGAGGTATGTCCTTACTCCAAAGAAATGTATTTACAAATTTACGGTGACATTTTCTCCTATTACCACTTGTGAAAATGGAGTAACTCCAGCATTTTTGTGTAAAAAATTAAATGTTTCCTTTACACATCCCACTTTAACGAATATTTATCAAACATTTGTAGGGTGTGAAGGCTCACTGTATAGCTTGTTACGTTCCTTGAGTAGTGTAGTTTCCAAAATAGTTGTTACGCCGAGCGCTCCGGGTCCCCGCTCCTCCCCGGAGCACTCGCAGCGTTTACCTGCTCGCAGCGCCCCGGTCAGACCCGCGATAGTGTCTCTAGCAGGGATGCGACCCGCGATGCGGGACGCGCCCGCTCGCGGTTCGCATCCCAGCCTGCTTACCGGACCTGTCTTCTGTCTGTCCAGTCCCGGCACGCACGCCGGCTCTCTGCGATTTAAAGGGCCAGTGTGCCGCTGATTGGCGCCTGGCCCAAATTAGTAACTTCACCTGTGCACTGGTCTATATTACCTCACTTCCCCTTCCCTGTATTGCCGGATCTTGTTGCCATTGTGCCAGTGAAAGCGTTCCTTGTATGTCCCAAGCCAGTGTTCCAGACCTCCTGCCGTGGCCCCTGACTACGATCCTTGCTGCCTGCCCTGACCTTCTGCTACGTCCGACCTTGCTCTTGCCTAATCCCTTGTACCGCGCCTATCTCAGCAGTCAGTTGGGATTGAGTCGCTATCGGGTGGAACAACCTGGGGGTTACCTGCCGCAGCAAGTCCATCCCGCTTTGCGGCGGGCTCTGGTGAATACCAGTAACCCCTTAGACTCCGTTCCCCTGGTACGGCCCACGTCATCACCCCACTGACACAGAGGATCCACCACCAGTATCCTCTCAATACCCGGATCCTGACAGTTACATTGTTTATTTTCACCCATCAATCATGACTTATACTAGGTAATAAGTCAGCAGATACACTTTTTGTATTGCCTTTCATTGCCATCAGCCCGCTCTTCATATTTTCTATCTACCTAGAATGGTGCCTCCCAATTTTTCATTATCTACATAATGGTGGTGTTCAAGCACATTGTCATAATCATTATACCGTTTGCATCACGCCCTTATCCAGGATGTATGTTAGTTTATACGCCAGGTCCGCCCCTTTTGAACTCCGCCACCGCTTTATATCGCCCTGCTATGTGTAAGGAGCGATAGCAGGCTCACTCGAACGGTGACAGCTATCCAGCATCCTTGTAGGTCTAATGGTCTAGGTCCGCCCCTTTTGAACTCCGCCACCACTCCATATCGCTTTCACTGGGACAGCTCCGGAGTCCCAGTGAAACATAAGTAACACAGGTCTCCACCCCCTGACCTATCAGGAGCTGTTTCAGCTCCGCTCACCCAATCAGCCTTGTTTTCCCTGCCGCAGAGAAAAAGAAAGTGATCTCTTCCCGGCCGGCGTACGTTCCTATGTATGCGTATGCGATCCCTGCTCAAAACAACTAAGCAGAGTGACTCCTTTTTTAGACAGCACGTTACAGCCACATGCAGGTTGCTGACCCCCCGGCGGTAGGTGCATATGCATTAATGCACCCGCACGGCATTAGGTTTTTAGCTGCAGATATTCTGTATACCCACGCTATTTGCGTAAACCATGTTTGTGAATTACCAAATGAACGTAAACTTTATGGTTGCGGATAGAATGTATTTTAACCGCACTTGTTCACCATGTTGTATGCACTCTGCCAGACGAAGGGTCCAGTTCGGACCAGAAACTCGTTGCTTTCTGTGCTAATAATAAATCACTTTTTAGACACTGAGAAGGGTCTATAGAACTTTCCTTCCATCAGGACCAGTGCCATCAACAGCCCATTTTCTGTCTGTTTGTGTAACCCTTTACAGAAATTGACAAATTTTTCAATAATTTTAGTAGAGAATGGAGGAGGATTATACAGAAATGCCATCAAGTATTCAACTTCATCCCATGTTACCTGAATAAAAATTAATGCATCCTCCTTGTCAATTCTAACTTCCTTCTCTTCCCATTTAACCCCCCTGTGTACAAGCAGTGCTACCCCCCTTGTGTACGACGAATATGTCGCATGATACTAATACCCCCACCTATTATTATACGCTATCCTTATTGTGTCCTTAAAATATGTCTTTGTCAAAAGGGGTATTCAAGGCCAAAACTTTTTTTTATATATCAACTGGCTCCGGAAAGTTAAACAGATTTGTAAATTACTTCAATTAAAAAATCTTAATCCTTCCAATAGTTATTAGCTTCTGAAGTGGAGTTGTTGTTTTCTGTCTAACTGCTCTCTGATGACGCACGTCCCGGGAGCTGTGCAGTTCCTATGGGGATATTCTCCCATCATGCACAGCTCCCAGGACATGACATCATCATTGAGCAGTTAGACAGAAAACTTCAGAAGCTAATAACTATCGGAAGGATTAAGATTTTTTAATAGAAGTAATTTACAAATCTGTTTAACTTTCCGGAGCCAGTTGATATATATATATAAAAAAAAGGTTTTGCCTGGAATACCCCTTTAATATTCTGTTAACCATTCCCTTTTGTGTATTTTATTAGTGTCTTCTTACAACTTGTATCACATATTTATAGTGTGTCAGACCAATTCTCAGTGTCTCTAAAGACTATGTTAAGTGCCCCAAAATTAACTATTTAAAAAAAAAGAAGAGAAATAGAAATAAATAAACATCAAAAAGGAGGGAAGGGAGAGAAAGGAAAAGAAAGAAGAAAAAAAAAAAACAGCACAAATATATATTTCCTCCATAATGCCCTTCCTACTGCAGACCCCCCACCTCCCATCCCCCCCAGTGGTTTGAGTGTTTTTTTTTTTTTTTTTTTTTTATTAGGACCCGAACTCTAACCTACGTCTACTCCCAACCCCCCTCCCCCAACTTCCCCTCTAAAAGGGTTAACAAACTTCCTGAATGTCATTTTGAATACCTTGGGGGGGGGGGCAGTTTTTATAATGGGATCATTTGTGGGGTATTTCTAATATGAAGGCCCTTCAAATCCACTTCAAAACTGAACTGGTCCCTGAAAAATTGCGATTTTGAACATTTTGTGAAAAATTGGGAAATTGCTGCTGAACTTTGAAGCCCTCTGGTGTCTTCCAAAAGTAAAAACATGTCAACTTCAGGATGCAAACATAAAGTAGACCTTTTGTATATGTGAATCAAGGGTAAAGCATCCCAGA
The DNA here is from genome assembly GCF_029499605.1 of Hyla sarda. Taxonomy (NCBI): domain Eukaryota; kingdom Metazoa; phylum Chordata; class Amphibia; order Anura; family Hylidae; genus Hyla; species Hyla sarda. Next base: position 262,948,166 of record NC_079194.1, on the reverse strand, counting down.
GTTATTAATACTTAAAGTGACAGGGGTCAGATGTGCAAAAATCGCTCTGGTTCTTAAATGGGCACTGTCAGATACAAACACTTTTGATATGTTGTAAAACATGCAAAACCAATAGGTTTTGCAATTGCTTTCAATAGAAAATTTTCAGTATTTCATACTGAAAAAGCCAGTCAAACAACTGCCCCCCCCCCTGCCTGCTTGAACACATACTAGTACTGTTATGTCCATGCGTCATCACCTATGTCATGGACACACTTCCTTGATTGACAGCTGTGAGTGCAGGGCTCATAACTGGAGAAAAAAAATCCTCCCACTGTCAGCTTGTGTCCCGCTACTGTCAGTGAGGACAAGCTGGGAGTTGTAGTTTTGCTAATGGGAGGGGAGATGTGAGCAGACAGCATACTGAGGGAGGAGGTGGAGACCTGCATTGAGGCCACTCCCCCCCCCCTTTGAGAGGAATTCAGACTAGTGAGCTAAATTAAAAGTGTAATAAAAAATAAATAAATAAGGTGCTAGACACATAAAAATTAGATGTACATGATCAGGATTAGGTACTGAGCGATATATAAAAAAAAATCTTTTTGTTGGATCTGACGGGTACGCTTTAAGGTGAAAATGGTCTTGGTCCTTAAATGGGCACTGTCAAATACAAAAACTTTTTATATGTTGTAAATCATGCAAAAACAATAGATTTTACAATTGCTTTCATGAGAAATTTTTCAGTATTTCATACTGAAAAAGCCAGTCAAACAACTGCCCCCCCCCCGCCTGCTTGGACACATACTAGTCCTGCTGTGTCCATGTGTCATGGACACACCTCCTTGATTGACAGCTGTGAGTGCAGGGCTCACAGCTGGAGGAAAAATCCTCCCACTGTCAGCTTGTGTCCCGCTACTGTCAGTGAGGACAAGCTGGGAGTTGTAGTTTTGTTAATGCTAGGGGATATATGAGTAGACAGCATACTGAGGGAGTGGGCAGAGACCTACACAGTGAGACCACGCCCCCTCCCTTTGAGAGGAATACAGACTAGTGAACTAAATTAAAAGTGTGATAAAAAAATAAATAAAGGTGCTAGACACATAAATACATGGTCAGGATTAGGTACTAAGTGATATATTTAAGGCGTTAATGGAGTGCTGCCCCACCCTGAAAACAGCTGCCCTAGGCACAGGCCCATGGATGCCTGTTGGTACATAGTAGGGATCGACCGATATCGTTTTTTTAGGGCCGATACCGATAATCGGTGGAGGTTAGGGCCAATAGCCGATCACTTATACCGATATTCCGGTATAAGTTATCGGCTATTTTTCCCCCCTCGACACCGCTGCAGATCATCGGGTGCGGGGGGCCGGGCATTATCGGCTTATTGGCAAGGTAATTGCCGATACCGATAATGCCCAAAATCGTGATTATCGGCCGATAATATCGGCCATACTGATAATCGTTCGATCCCTAGTACATAGATTGCAAAAATTATACCACACATGATGGAATCGGAAGGGGGCTTATAACGGGCTTTAGAAAAGTTCAGGTCACTGCTGCAATACAGACATATCTTTATGGCTGTCGGCAGCTTTGTGATTGTCTGCTGCACTTGTGATGGAGACACCTTAGTAGGAAAACACCTGTGGTCCCATCCTTAACCCCTTAACGACGCAGGACGTATATTTACGTCCTGCGCCGGCTCCCGCGATATGAAGCGGGATCGCGCCGCGATCCCGCAACATATCGCGTCGGTCCCGCCGCTCATCAACGGCCGGGACCCGCGGCTAATACCACACATTGCCGATCGCGGCGATGTGTGGTATTAACCCTTTAGAAGCGGCGGTCAAAGCTGACCGCCGCTTCTAAAGCGAAACTGAAAGTGACCCGGCTGCTCAGTCAGGGTCCCGAACAGCTGACCGGACACCGGGTGGGCCCTTACCTGCCTCCTCGGTGTCCGATCGGCGAATGACTGCTCCGTGCCTGAGATCCAGGCAGGAGCAGTCAAGCGCCGATAACACTGATCACAGGCGTGTTAATACACGCCTGTGATCTGTGTAGAAGATCAGTGTGTGCAGTGTTATAGGTCCCTATGGGACCTATAAGACTGCAAAAAAAATGTAAAAAAAAAAAAAGTGTTAATAAAGGTCATTTAACCCCTTCCCTAATAAAAGTTTGAATCACCCCCCTTTTCCCATAAAAAAAATAAAACAGTGTAAAAAAAAATAAATAAACATATGTGGTATCGCCGCGTGCGTAAATGTCCGAACTATAAAAATATATCATTAATTAAACCGCACGGTCAATGGCGTGCTCGCAAAAAAATTCCAAAAAAGCGTATTTTGGTCACTTTTTATACCATTAAAAAATGAATAAAAAGTGATCAAAAAGTCCGATCAAAACAAAAATCATACCGATAAAAACTTCAGATCACGGCGCAAAAAATGATTCCTCATACCGCCCTGTACCTGGAAAAATAAAAAAGTTATAGGGGTCAGAAGAGGACATTTTTAAACGTATAAATTTTCCTGCATGTAGTTATGATTTTTTCCAGAAGTGCGACAAAATCAAACCTATATACGTAGGGTATCATTTTAACCATATGGACCTACAGAATAATGATAAGGCGTAATTTTTACCGAAATATGCACTGCGTAGAAACGGAAGCCCCCAAAAGTTACAAAATGGCGTTTTTTTCTTCGATTTTGTCGCACAATGATTTTTTTTTCCGTTTCGCCGTGCATTTTTGGGTAAAATGACTAATGTCACTGCAAAGTAGAATTGGCGACGCAAAAAATAAGCCATAATATGGATTTTTAGGTGGAAAATTTAAAGAGTTATGATTTTTAAAAGGTAAGGAGGAAAAAACGAAAGTGCAAAAACTGAAAAACCCTGAGTCCTTAAGGGGTTAAGTCCCCTCAGGAAGAGTCCCTTAGGTCCACAGGGCTCTCCTGAAGGGACCCCCCTTGTTGCCTGATATAAATGCAATGTATATTTGTTATGTGTATCTATTATTCATATGTATAAAGTTGTACAGAAGTGTATAAAGTGTTGGTCATGTGAACTACTGTCATGTTATATACCCAGAGTTCCATGGGCACAGGAACCCCAGGCACTAGCAACCAATGGGCTTTAGTCCAGCCCCCTAGTATATAAGGGTCTGTAGTCTGAATATTCGCTCTCTTAGTTCCTGCTCTTGTTCCTGCGCTCTCTTAGTTTCTGGACCTAAAGAAAGCACAAAGTCCTGTATACTGCAAATTCATCTCATCTAGGCCAAAGCCTAAAGTCCAGCAGCCACTTCTAAAACGTGAGTTACAAATATCTCCACAAATCAAGTGACTACTACTCAGCTAAAGGAATATATTAGTAGCACAGTGGTCTGCCTAAATGTCCTCATAGTCCAAGCAAGCCTATGAGGTGTCCTGTGTCCCAGTTACCTCTGAGGAAACTGCATTATTGTAAAGACTGTTTACTGAGTATTTCAAGTAAGAGTTCCAGTTAGTTCAAAACCCTTGCTGTGGACATTCATTCATTGCATTCCATTTTTGGGCTGGTGGTCGGTGGTGCCTATACCGAAACAACCACATCCTGGCGTCATGAACACTAAGGGGTTAACAACACCTTGCCCCCAGGGTTAATACCACCAGACCCTGCTACATCCATTGCAACATCCTGTGGTCACCACACACCGTATAACAGACAACCTTCCACTAACGGGATGATAAGAGTTGTAGTTTTGCAACAGCACTAAAGCCACAGGATAAAGGACAACTGTAGTGCTATACATTTATATATTACTGTGCCCGGGCCTCATAAATATACAAAATAAACTTTAACATACCTTCCTATGAGCCCTGTTGGTCCGGTACAGGCCTCACAGTCCAGTGGTGCTAACCTTGTTCAACTTCCTGGGGACGGGGACGCCGCAGAGCCGTCAGCGTATCACCGGCCGCAGCGATATCCCGCCCCGGCCTGTGATAGGCTGAGCCCACGGTCATGTAAGGAGCTCTGGCCGGCTTCTTACATGACAGTCCTCTCAACCTATCACCATCCGGGGCGGACATCGCTGCGGCCGGTGATACGGCGACGACTCTGCGGCATCCCCGTTCCCAGGAAGTTGAATGAGGTTGGCACCGCTGGACCGTGAGGCCTGTACCGGACCAACGGGGGCTCGTAGGAAGGTATGTTAAAGTTTATTTTGTTTATTTTTGAGGCCCGAGCACAGTAATATGTAAATGTCTAGCACTATAGTTGTCCTTAAAGGAACACTACATTAGTTCTACATATATGAAAGATATAGCCTTCAGCTGACATGGCATGATGGGAGTTGTAGTCTTGCAAAAGCTGAGGAGCCACAATTTGAACACTACAATTTGGCTACACTTATTGCAGACAGCCTTCAATTAGCTTGGGATGATGGGGGTTGCAGTTGTGCAACAACTGGTAACTCACATTGGTAGGGGGCAGCGCTTTGTTGGATAGAAAGCTTTCCCCTAAGGCTGCAGCAGTTCAATTACATGTAACATAACAGAACCGCAGGGCTCATCGCCATACCAATGCACATAATGATCACAGCGCCGCACACTGGCTCTCGGCACCTACGTCACGCACGGAAGGCGGGGTTAATACGGATCGGCTCCGCCCCTACCATGTGATTCTCTCGTGGTCTTCCGTGATGGAGCTGCAGGAAGGTAGGTACGGAGAGCGCCCTCTGGATGGCGCAGGTGTGACGAGGCAGAGGAGGGGGCGGCTGCTGCCTTGTAGGTGTGCAGGGAGCAGTGTAATAGGGATTAATAAGCCCCGTTCTGCCATATTTAACTATTCAGGTGAATTGAACGACAGTGCGCATGTGTTGCAGCAGTGGATCTACCCCAGTGTTTTCCAACCAGTCAGCCTCCAGCTGTTCCAAATCTCAAACTCCCAGCATGCCCGGACAGTAGTTTTGCAATGGCTGGAGGCTGACTGGTTGGGAAGCACTGTCCTCATCAGAAAACCGATATATGCAGGAAATAGCATTTTTGCAGTTGGAGAGCTACATGTTGCAGATCATTATGCATGCACTCATCATTCAATGCATGCTGGGAGTTGTAGTTTTGAAACAGGTAGAGAGAGAGGTGCATGTTAGGGAAACACTGCTCTTTACTGCACTGTCAGGTAGGGCTGGGCGGTATTCCGGTTCATACCGAATTTTCTGGGCTGCACTATATGAATTTTCCCCCATACCGCAATACCGGTTGGGCCCCTCCCCCTCGGGAATGTATTATCAGCCCAGCGCAGCGCTGTCCCCACATCGGGGAACTAACCCTATGTTACCCGCCAGCGCTGTTCTGCCCCCCCCCCCCTCCCCCAATTAATGATCAGCGCAGCGCTGCCCCCACATCGGGGAACTAAACCTATGTTACCCGCCAGCACTATTCTGCCCCCCCAATTAATGATCAGCCCAGCGGGGTACTACTCACATATGTCAAGCACTGCCCTCCTCCTCTTTGTTGGGGGCCGCCGGAACTCTATACTGTACGCCAGTGGTCTCCAACCTGCGGACCTCCAGATGTTGCAAAACTACAACTCCCAGCATGCCCGGACAGCCAACGGCTGGGAGTTGTATTTTTGCAACAGCTGGAGGTCCACAGGTTTGAGACCACTGCTTTCCGCTGTATCCCTATGCCCGGCTGCAAAAGATAAAGAAAATAAACTGTAACTCACCTACGTCTACAGAAATATATAGAAAAAGACAGAGGAGACACAATGCGCATCTAAGCGTAGTAAAAAAAAAAATATATATATATATATATATATATATATATATATAGATAATCTGAGTGTAAAAGAAAATAATTAAATTAAATAAAAAATGGATGTCGGCTCCAAGGAAGGGGGGGGGGGGGAGCAGCCGTTTCCAGATTCGTGTTTTCAGTTGTTATGTTAGGTTTGCTCACCTTTCTGTGTTGTACCGTGGGCACAACACCAGTAGACGCTTGTTTCCCACTATTCTGGGGGACACAGATTGGAGGAGTGTAGCCGGCACTAGACCCGTTCTCACCGGCGGAGGACGGTCACTGGAATGGAAGAATATCGATCCCGTGGTCCCGAGAAAAAAGAGAAGTGCTTCTGTGGGCGCTCACCTCCGTCACAGATGTAGTCCGTCACAGGTATGTGGAAGTTTCCGAGAACTTGGTAAAATAAAACCGCTTGGACACGGATGTATTTTGGAAAATAAAAAGAAGGTTTATTCCTTCAGCATGCAATACAGCAACGCGTTTCGAGGGGCAGGGACCCCCTCTTCATCAGGCTATCTCTGCTACACCTCACCTACGTCTGCCACACACTGGGGACAGAAACGTCGGACAGCCGTCAGCCTATCACCGGACGGAGCGATGTCCCGCCCCGGCCAGTGATAGGCTGAGCCCACTGTCATGTTAGGAGCTGTGGCTCTTACATGACAGTGGGCTCAGCCTATCACTGGCCGGGGCGGGACATCGCTCCGGCCGGTGATAGGCTGACGGCTGTCCGACGTTCCAGTCCCCAGCGTAAGGCCGACGTAGGTAAGTTAAAGTTTATTTTCTGTATCTTTTGCAGCCCGGGCATAGGGATACAGCGTACAGCAGTGGTCTCAAACCTGCGGACCTCCAGCTGTTGCAAAACTACAACTCCCAGCATGCCCAGACAGCCGTTGGCTGTCTGGGCATGCTGGGAGTTGTAGTTTTGCAACAACTGGAGGTCCGCAGGTTTGAGACCACTGGCGTACAGTGAGTTCCATCGCCCGGCGGCCCCCAACAAAGAGGAGGAGGGCAGTGCTTGAAGGTGACATCTGTGAGTAGTACCCCGCTGGGCTGATCTTGGGGGGGGGAAGCCGAACACCGCACGCGGGTCACACGATTGGGGGGGGGGGGACAGCATTGGCGGGTCACATGATTTGGGGGGGGGGGTGAAAATACCGTTAAATACTGTGGAATCGCCGTAAGTTAAAAAAAATACCGTGATACACATATTTGGTCCTGTCCTGTACTCCTACCTGCTTTTCCATATAGAGCCCCTGTGAGGTGCTATATTCTCTCCCAGGAGTAACCCCATGTGGAGGTCTTATGACCCTATAAAAGGTGTTGTTTTAACCCCTTAAGGAGTCAGCGTTTTTGCATTTTCATTTTTTCCTCATCACCTTCTAAAAATCATAACGCTTTCAATTTTGCATCTAAAATTACATATTATGGCTTATTTTTTGCGCCACCAATTCTACTTTGTAATGACATTAGTCATTTTACCAAAAAATCTACGGCGAAACGGAAAAAAATTCAATGTGCAACAAAATTGAAGAAAAATTTTTATTTTGTAAATTTTGGGGGCTTCCGTTTCTATGCAGTGCATTTTTCGGTAAAATGACACCTCTTTATTCTGTTGGTCCATACGGTTAAAATGATACCCTACTTATAGGTTTGATTTTGTCGTACTTCTGAAAAAAAACATAACTACATGCAGGAAAATTTATATGTTAAAAATTCTCATTCTGACCCCTATAACATTTTTATTTTTCCGCTTACATGCCGGTTTTAGGGCTCATTTTTTGTGCCGTGTTTTGAAATTTTTATCGTTACCATTTTTGTATTGATCAGACTTTTTGATCGCTTTATATTCATTTTTTTTCCATTACCTAAAAAGTGACCAAAAATACGCTATTTTGGAGTTTGGAATTTTTTTGCCTGTATGCCATTGACCGTGCGGTTTAATTAACAATATATTCTTATAATTTTGACATTTACGCACGCGGCGATACCACATATGTTTATTTTTATTTACACAGTTTTTTTTTCATTATTGGAAAAGGGGGGGTGATTCAAACTTTTATTAGGGAATGGCCTTTATTAACATTTTTTTTTTCACTTTTTTTTTTTTTTTTGCAGTGTTATAGCTCCCATAGGGGGCTATAACACTGCACACACTGATCTTTTACCCTGATCCCTGCAAAGTCATAGCTTTGCATGGCTCAGCGTTCTAGGGGCTCGAATGCTCAAGCCTGTAGCTCAGCTTTGGAACAATCAAATGCAGATCGGACGTGACAGAGCAAGGTAAGGGAGCCTCCGCTCGCATCCTAGCTGATTGGGACATCCCGATTTTATCACGATAGTCCCGATCAGCCCAACTGAGCTGCCGGGAAGCTTTTACTTTCGTTTTGGACGCAGCGATCAACTTTGATAACCGCATCTGAATGGTTAATAACACGCGGCACAACGATCTGTGCCACGCGCTATTAGCCCAGGCTCCCGCTATCATTAGCAGCTGGGACCGACTCGGTATAATGCGGGGTCACGGCGTGACCCCCGTTTTAAATACCGGGCGCAGGGCATACAGGTACGCCCTTAAAAGGTTAAAGCAGGCGGTGGTGCAGAATTGCGGATTTAAATGTGTTTTGTGACACTGTTGTGTGTATAAGTTGTGATAAGCCTTGAATTAGATCTAGCCCATGCTTAAGGGCTCATTCACACTATGGAAATTCCACACAAAAGTTCCACAAGGAAATTCAGTGTAGATTCTGCTTGCAGCTGCCTCCCAATGATCTCAATCAGAGGAAATCCAGCAAGGAATTGGATTCTGCCAGAAGATTAAACATATCCATTCACTGGTGAAATCTGGTACAGAAGCTGTTTTTTTCCTTGGTACAGCCCTTAAGTCTGCGGCAAACTGTCACGGAAATAAATGCAGATTTCGGAGCATTGTAAATGAAGCAGATCCACTGCGAAAACAAATTTCTGTAGTGTGAACATATACTAAAGCTCCATTTCTGGTGGACTTCTCGCGTCATCGCTTAGGGAGCAGAGCGGTGATGCGAGCCATCATTCAAGCTGTCAGGGCAGGGCCATGACTGCAGCGAATGGAGCTGGTAAGTGTAAGTCCCCGCCCAGGGAACTACTTGTCAGGCGGCCCGGGGGACTTTATAACTTAATATCTTCACCATCCCTGGGGGCACAAATGTGCCCCGGGGATGGTGAGGATAATGATTTTAGCATATATATATATATGCATTGTCAAGCGTTATATACAGTCATGGCCCTAAATGTTGGCACCCCTGAAATTTTTCAAGAAAATGAAGTATTTCTCACAGAAAAGGATTGCAGTAACATGTTTTGCTATACACATGTTTATTCCCTTTGTTTGTATTATAACTAAACAAAAATAAAAAAAAGAGAGGAAAAAAAGCAAATTGGACATAATGTCATACCAAACTCCAAAAATGGTCTGGACAAAATTATTGGCACCCTTAACATAATATTAGGTTGCACACCCTTTGGAAAACATAACTGAAATCAGTCGCTTTCTATAACCATCAATAAGCTTCTTACACCTCTCAGCCGGAATGTTGGATCACTCTTCCTTTGCAAACTGCTCCAGGTCTCTCTTATTGGAAGGGCGCCTTTTCTCAACAGCAATTTTAAGATCTCTCCACAGGTGTTCATTGGGATTTAGATCTGGACTCATTGCTAGCCACTTCAGGACTCTCCAGCGCATTTTGACGTATTTTTGGGGTCATTGTCCTGCTGGAAGACCCAAGATCTCGGACGCAATCCCAGCTTTCTGACACTGGGCTGTACAGTGCGACGTTGGTAATCCTCAGATTTCATGATGCCTTGCACACATTCAAGGCACCCAATTCCAGAGGCAGCAAAACAACCCCAACACATCATTGAACCTCCACCATATTTCCCTGTAGGTACTGTGATCTTTTCTTTGTAGGCCTCATTCCTTTTTTGGTAAACAGTAGAATGATGTGCTTTACTAAAAAACTCTATCTTGGTCTCATCTGTCCACAAGATGTTTTCCCAGAAGAATTTTGGCTTGCTCAAGTTCATTTTGGCAAAATGTAGTCTTGCTTTATGTCTCTGTGTCAGCAGTGGGGTTCTCCTGGGTCTCCTGCCATAGCATTTAATTTCACTTACCGTATATACTCGAGTATAAGCCGACCCGAGTATAAGCCGAGACCCCTAATTTCAACCCAAAATCCCAGGAAAAGTTATTGACTCGAGTATAAGCCTAGGGTGGGAAATACCTCATCCCCCCCTGTCATCATCCAGACCCGTCATTAACATCCTCATCATCCCCTTGTCATCATCCCACACATCCCCCCTTCATCATCCCCTTGTCATCATCCCACACATCCCCTTATCATCCCACACATCCCCCCTTCATCATCCCCTTGTCATCATCCCACACATCCCCTTATCATCCCACACATCCCCCCTTCATCATCCCCTTGTCATCATCCCACACATCCCCCCTTCATCATCCCCTTGTCATCATCCCACACATCCCCTTATCCCACACATCCCCCCTTCATCATCCCCTTGTCATCATCCCACACATCCCCTTATCCCACACATCCCCCCTTCATCATCCCCTTGTCATCATCCCACACATCCCCCCTTCATCATCCCCTTGTCATCATCCCACACATCCCCCCTTCATCATCCCCTTGTCATCATCCCACACATCCCCTTATCATCCCACACATCCCCCCTTCATCATCCCCTTGTCAACATCCCACACATCCCCTTATCATCCCACACATCCCCCCTTCATCATCCCCTTGTAATCATCCCACACCCCCCCCCCCCCTTCATCATCCCCACACCCCCCCCCCCTTCATCATCCTCTTCTCATCATTCGCCCTCAGTGGTCTTCAACCTGCGGACCTCCAGAGGTTTCAAAACTACAACTCCCAGCAAGCCCGGGCAGCCATCGGCTGTCCGGGCTTGCTGGGAGTTGTAGTTTTGAAACCTCCGGAGGTCCGCAGGTTGAAGACCACTGCGGTCTTCAACATGCGGACCTCCAGAGGTTTCAAAACTACAACTCCCAGCAAGCCCGGGCAGCCATCGGCTGTCCGGGCTTGCTGGGAGTTGTAGTTTTGAAACCTCCGGAGGTCCGCAGGTTGAAGACCACTGCGGCCTTCAACATCATCCAGCCCCCTCTCACCCCCTTTAGTTCTGAGTACTCACCTCCGCTCGGCGCTGGTCCGGTCCTGCAGGGCTGTCCGGTAAGGAGGTGGTCCGGTGAGGAGGTGGTCCGGGCTGCTATCTTCACTGGGGGCGCCTCTTCTCCGCGCTTCCGGCCCGGAATAGAGCCGTTGCCTTAACAACGACGCATCTGCGTCGTTGTCAAGGCAACGTGACTATTCTGAGGCCGGGCCCGAAGCGCTTAGAAGAGGCCTCCCCGGTGAAGATAGCAGCCCGGACCACCTCCTCACCGGACCACCTCCTTACCGGACAGCCCTGCAGGACCGGACCAGCGCCGAGCGGAGGTGAGTACTCAGAACTAAACGGGGTGAGAGGGGGCTGGATGATGTTGAAGGCCGCAGTGGTCTTCAACCTGCGGACCTCCGGAGGTTTCAAAACTACAACTCCCAGCAAGCCCGGACAGCCGATGGCTGCCCTGGCTTGCTGGGAGTTGTAGTTTTGAAACCTCTGGAAGTCCGCAGGTTGAAGACCACTGCGGGTGGGGGAGTTCACTCGAGTATAAGCCGAGGGGGGTGTTTTCAGCACGAAAAATCGTGCTGAAAAACTCGGCTTATACTCGAGTATATACGGTAAATGTCGACGGATAGTTTGCGCTGACACTGATGCTCCCTTAGCCTGCAGGACAGCTTGCATATCTTTGGAACTTGTTTGGGGCTGCTTATCCACCATCCAGGCTATCCTGCGCTGACACCTTTCATCAATTTTTGTCTTCCGTCCACGCCCAGGGAGATTAGCTACAGTGCCATGAGTTGCAAACTTCTTGATAATGTTGCTCGCTGTGGCCAATGCAAATCTAGATCTCTGAAGAGGGACTTGTAACCTTGAGATTGTTGATATATTTCCACAATTTTGGTTCTCTTCTCCTTTTTTTGGTGTCCATGCTTAGTGTGGCACACACAGACACACAATGCAAAGACTAAGTGAACTTCTCGTTTTATCTGCTTTCAGGTGTGATTTTTATATTGCCGACACCTGTTACATGCCCCAGATGAGTTTAAAGGGGTTGTCCGCTTCCCTGCCTTTCGGAGCTCTGCTCACAGCGTCCGGAAGTTCATAACTCTGAACACAGCGTTCGGGCTTCCGTGTTCGGGCCCGCCCCCCTCAACGAAAGTCTATAGGAAGGGGGCGTGTTGATTTATAAAAAATAAAAGTTTATGAACGTCCATAAGCGTCTCCTGAGGTATGATGTGCGCTCAGCAGGTGAGCGCGCATCATACCCGGTGGGTCCCGGTTGCTATAAGCAACCAGGACCCGTGGCTAATGCCGGACATCGCCCATCGGGCTGATGTCCGGCATTAACTCTTTAGACGCGGCGATCAAAGTTGAAGTTTGAAATCTAGGTTTGAGCAATCAACTGTCGATAACATTGATCCCTGCCATTGCAGGGCAATGGCAATGATCAGTGAATTGAATCAATGTACTGCATGTTATAGTCCCCTATGGGGTCTATAATATTGCAAAAAAAGTGGGAAAAAAAAGTTAATAAAGATGATTTAGCCCCTTCCCTAATAAGTTTTTCCCAATAAAAAAAAACTGTAAATAAAAATAAACATATGTGGTATCGCCGGGTGCATAAATGTCCGAACTATAAAAATATATTGTGGGTAAAATATATCAAAAAATGTGTAGCTCACTTAGGATATGGGGAAGAAGAGGGGGGTGCTCGAGGTTAAAGGTGATGCCTAAGAAATATATGGAAAAGAGGGATGTACCGTATTTATCAGCGTATAACACGCACTTTTTAGGCTAAAATTTTTAGCCTAAAGTCTATGTGCGTGTTATATGCCGATACACCCCCAGGAAAGACAGGGGGAGAGAGGCCGTCGCTGCCCGCTTCTCTCCCCCTGCCTTTCCTGGGGTCTAGAGCCCTGCTGCCGGCCCTTCTCTCCCCCTAGCTATCGACGCCGCTGCCCGTTCTGTCTCGCTGACTATCGGTGCCGGCACTGACGTCATGCGCCGCGCCGTGCAGCGCATAGCAACGACGCAGGGGACGCACGCCGGAGGCCTGCAGCAGCGCGGACCCGACCCAGGTAATTATGCCACCGGGGATGGGGGGAGGCAACGGGGCAGATGCGCCGGCAATGGGTGCCGCTGCCCCTTCTCTCCCCCTGGCTGCCGATAGCCAGGGGGAGAGAAGGGCCGGAAGCAGGGCTCTAGACCCCAGGAAAGGCAGGGGGAGAGAAGCGGGCAGCAACGGCCTCTCTCCCCCTGCCTTTCCTGGGGGTATATCTGGGTATACACGCGCACACACGCACCCTCATTTTACCATGGATATTTGGGTAAAAAACTTTTTTTCTACCCAAATATCCTTGGTAAAATGAGGGTGCGTGTTATAGGCCGGTGCGTGGTATACCCAGATAAATACGGTATATATGATATATATATAAAACAAACCAGTCCTCAAGAGCACTGAGGGTATAGATTTATAGGATAAGGAAAAGAATAGAGAAGTTTAGGATCCAGTAAAAGTATATTTATTATAATAATGTAATAAAATGTAAATATGACCGATCGCCCTGCAGTGCCCTTGCAAAGGCAAAAGGTATATAATGGTATAAATAATATTAGGTAAATAAATAAATGTAGCACTAATCAGATGAAATAAAATAAAGATAGATATCCACTATAGTGAATTGTGAGAGTCTTATTCTGTTGGTATAAATATATATGGTTCACAGTTCGTCACAACCAACAATATTGCAGAAGACAGTGTTCCAAAGGTAACCAAATTATCAGTAACAATAGATTCCAATGGTGCTGAATAGATCACATTACAATCTCCAGTAACACTGGATAAATCACATAAATCGTGCCGCTTGTGACTGTGTTGCGATCCTGGTTAACCACAGCGCAGTTGGATCAGTAAATCCAGTAATAAAACTTCTAACCTTGTTGCGGTTTCGGAATAGTTATAACATAACTGTATCAGCGGTGTTTGTAGAAGCAATGTTCATAACGGAACGGTGCACAGCACCACTCACCCTCCTCGGCAGATCTCGGATGGAGGCTTGGTACGGCAGTATCTTAAGGTAGCGATGTCTGTCTGTACTTGTGGTGCCTTGCTGAGGTACAACCTGGGTGAGTGGCTCTCCGGTGGGCTCAGAGGTTCCCGGATTGGCACATAAGGGCGTCCGGCCTCGTGGGGTAATGTCCGGGAGTTCCGCCGCCCGGGGCTGTGATGGAAGATTGCAGGAAGCAGGTGCGAATCTGAATAGAGCGCTAGCTGTTCGCTCGTCACAGTGGTCCCAGTAATAGGGGCATCCAGCAGTTGCAAATCAGAAATAGTGGATATAGCCTATTTTTAAGTGATGTACACTTAATAAAGTAGTGCTTAATAACGGGTCAGACCCGTTTCAAGGCCGTGGGCCTTTTCTTCAGGTTGTACCTCAGCAAGGCACCACAAGTACAGACAGACATCGCTACCTTAAGATACTGCCGTACCAAGCCTGCATCCGAGATCTGCCGAGGAGGGTGAGTGGTGCTGTGCACCGTTCCGTTATGAACATTGCTTCTACAAACACCGCTGATACAGTTATGTTATAACTATTCCGAAACCGCAACAAGGTTACAAGTTTTATTACTGGATTTACTGATACAACTGCGCTGTGGTTAACCAGGTTCGCAACACAGTCACAAGCGGCACGATTTATGTGATTTATCCAGTGTTACTGGAGATTGTAATGTGATCTATTCAGCACCATTGGAATCTATTGTTACTGATAATTTGGTTACCTTTGGAACACTATCTTCTGCAATATTGTTGGTTGTGACGAACTGTGAACCATATATATTTATACCAACAGAATAAGACTCTCACAATTCACTATAGTGGATATCTATCTTTATTTTATTTCATCTGATTAGTGCTACATTTATTTATTTATTTTACCTAATATCATTTTGCAAGGGCCCTGCAGGGCGATCGGTCATATTTACATTTTATTACATTATTATAATAAATATACTTTTACTGGATCCTAAACTTCTCTATTCTTTTCCTTATCCTATAAATCTATACCCTCAGTGCTCTAGAGGACTGGTTTGTTGTATATATATATCATATATACATCCCTCTTTTCCATATAAAAATATATTGTTAATTAAACCGCACGGTCAATGGCGTAAGCGCAAAAAAATTCCAAAGTACAAAATAGCGTATTTTTGGTCACCATAAAAAATGAATAAAAGGCGATCAAAAAGTCTAATCAAAACAAAATAGGTACCGATAAAAATGTCAGATCCCGGCGCAAAAAATGAGCCGTCATACCGCCCTGTACATGGAAAAAATTCATAAGTTATAGGGGTCAGAATAGGACAACTTTAAACGTATACATTTTCCTGCATGTAGTTATGATTTTTTTCGGAAGTAATACAAAATCAAACCTACATAAGTAGGGCATCATTTTAGATGCACTCATTATGGGATAAACAGTGGTTGCCAGTTTAATTCTCTATACACATTTGCACTGTGGCTTCCATAGTAGCTTCCATTTTGCCTGTCAAAATTTGCTGAATTTGTGGTGCAGTTGTTTACAGAGCCCAAAGTTAAACAGATTTGCCAGAAAGTTAAACAGATTTGTAAATTACTTCTAGTATTTATCAGCTGCTGTATGCTCAAGAAAGTTCTTTTCTTTGTTAATTTCTTTTCTGTCTGACCACAGTTCTCTCTGCTGACACCTTTGTCCGTATCAGGAACTGTCCAGAGTAGAAGCAAATCCCCATAGCAAACATATGCTGCTCTGGACAGCACTGTGGTCAGACAGAAAATAAATTCAAAAAGATAAGAACTTCCTCTGTAGCATACAGCAGCTGATAAGTACTGGAAGGATTAAGATTTTTAAATGGAAGTAATTTACCAATCTGGCAAAGGGATATGGATACCGCTCTCACCAGCTCCGGACACCTCCTGCACCTGTGCTGCGGACTGCCGGCACCGCCTCCGGCAACTCCTTATACTTGAAAGAACTCCGTCCGGCACCAAGGTATGAGGTAAAAAAGGCTTGTCTTTATTTATTCCACAGCAGGATACATACAGATAAAGATGTCTGACGCATTTCACCCTTTGCAGGGCTTAATTGTAGACTAATACATCTTATAACAAACACGATTAAAATACTGAGCGGTCCGGTCACATGACCTACCGCATCATCACATTAAAATTGCATGGAAAAACTGGATACCTGGATAATACATGGATCACACCCTATTTTAGGAAAACCTGAGGTGGCTCTCTACGAGCTAATTCACACCATCCTATTTGGCCGTTACTCCTGTGTGCGAATTTTATCCTAAATTTATACCGATATGGCTGTAAGCCTGACTAATTTGATAATCCCAAATATTAAATACAATTAGTATGAAACAGAAGGGCCATCTATAAAAATTGTATCGCTTATAGAAATGGTAGAAACAACGAAATGACTAATACTATCTGAGATCTGGTTTAAGGCTATACGGTATTTCTGAGATAGTGCCAAACTCACTCTTGTTTTTATTTATTATTTTTACTTTTATTTTATTTAAATTTTCTGTTATTCTAGATATTAAAGCCTGTAATGATTTTACTGATAGAAATGAATTCTACATATATTCATCACGCAGGATAGAGATGTGGATGAATTTAGGTAGTGCTTAGTACATATTATTTTATTCTTGTATATAAAAGTATTTATCAATCCTGGGAAACTAGGTTATAACGTTGGCTATAACGATATATACCTATAATTTTATAGTTGTTAATGTATATTCTTCCTGATTTCATGATTATACATATACTTTACTATATTCATATTTTATTTATATTTTTATTTTTAATATTATTATTACATTGTAACTTAAGTTTTTATTTTATTATATTGTTGTTAATATTTTTATTGTTATTATGATTTTAGTTGTATTACTATTTATTAATACATCACTCAAGTTGTTAGTGTTTCACCAAATATTATAATGGTTATCTTTTATTACCTATTATTTTATTTTAATTTTACTTTTGTTATTATTATTACCTTTTTTAATATAATTATAGCAAGTCTCTTCTTTTTATATTGGTGAATAGCATAGTTAATAGGTATTATTTCGTTATATATTATTAAAGGGGTAGTCCAGTGGTGAAAAACTTATCCCCTATCCTAAGGATAGGGGATAAGTTTGAGATCGCGGGGGGTCCGACCGCTGGGGCCCCCTGCGATCTCTCTGTACGGGGCCCCGCTCTCCGCCGAGATAGCGTGTGTCGACCCCCGCACGAGGCGGCGGCCGACACGCCCCCTCAATACATCTCTATGGCAGAGCCGGAGATTGCCGAAGGCAGCGCTTCGGCTCTGCCATAGAGTTGTATTGAGGGGGCGTGTCGGCCGCCGCCTCGTGCGGAGGTCGACACGCCCCCTTCCCGCGGGCTGTTGGGGCTCCGTACAGGAGATCGCAGGGGGCCCCAGCGGTCGGACCCCCCGCGATCTGCAACTTATCCCCTATCCTTAGGATAGGGGATAAGTTGCTCACCACTGAATCACCACTGGACTACTCCTTTAATTTATTTCATTATATTTATTTGTAAACGGCAATACTCTAACAGATGCAGACCAATTTTTTACATGTATAACCAATATGAATGGGACGATATATTTCACGGACAGGTAATTATCAAATCTAGTCTCTTATTCAGACCTTGCGGATGTCTAGTTGCTAATAGAAACATCCAAAATGTTTCCCGATTATATAGCCGTCTCCTTAAATCACCTCCCCTAGCTCCTAGTTGTATTTTTTCCACTCCTGTGACCCTCAAAAAGCTATCGTCCCCTGCGTGTACTTCTCTAAAGTGTTTAGAAAGCATAGACACACTGGATACATTGTTTTTAATGTCGGCCACATGTTTACAAAACCTTGTTTTTAGGGTGTTGCCTGTACAACCTGTATATTGGATCCTACAGGCAATACAAGTGGCCACATATACGATCGATTTTGAATTACAATTAATGTAATCTTTAATTTTATATTCTTTACCTTTGCAACATGATATTATTTTGTTTGTTTGTTCTATAAAGTTGCAGGTAATGCATCTAGTGTGTCCACACTTCCAACACCCTGTTGTTTCCAGCCAAGTTCCCCTATTTTTCTTGGGGTTGGATTGGCTTGTAAACAGACTAGGTGACAATGAGGATCCCAATGTAGGGCCTCTACGGGATACTGATGTAATACCATCTTGTACTATGTTTTTCAAGATGGGGTCTATTTCTAGTACCGGGACATATTTATTAATTATACTTCTTATTTGATTGAATTGTACACTATAGGGCGTAACAAAATAAGGTTTTCTTGTACCATCACTTCTATTTTTGGATGAAATTCTACTACCTTCTCTATTTGAATATGTTGTTAACACATCTCGATCCAATTTGTCAATTCTATCCATTGAGTCTAGGAGCACTTTATCATTATAACCCCTCTCCTTAAATCTATCAACTGTTTCCTTTTTTACTTGTTCGAACCTCATCTTGTCCGAACAGTTCCTTTTGGTACGACAGAGTTCCCCAAATGGAATATTGTTAATCACATGTCTTGGGTGGCATGATGATGCCAATAATACCGAATTCATTGCAGTGTCCTTTCTAAAGGGGTATACTTCTGTTTTACTCTCCTTACTGGTTAATGTTATATCTAAGAAATTCACCGACGACTTGCTGAAGTGTGAGGTGAATCTGAGGTTTAGATTGTTATCACTAATGTACTGCATTAGGTGGTGATTAGGGAGGTGATTTAAGGAGACGGCTATATAATCAGGAAACATTTTGGATGTTTCTATTAGCAACTAGACATCCGCAAGGTCTGAATAAGAGACTAGATTTGATAATTACCTGTCCGTGAAATATATCGTCCCATTCATATTGGTTATACATGTAAAAAATTGGTCTGCATCTGTTAGAGTATTGCCGTTTACAAATAAATATAATGAAATAAATTAATAATATATAATGAAATAATACCTATTAACTATGCTATTCACCAATATAAAAAGAAGAGTCTTGCTATAATTATATTAAAAAAGGTAATAATAATAACAAAAGTAAAATTAAAATAAAATAATAGGTAATAAAAGATAACCATTATAGCGCATAATATTTGGTGAAACACTAACAACTTGAGTGATGTATTAATAAATAGTAATACAACTAAAATCATAATAACAATAAAAATATTAACAACAATATAATAAAATAAAAACTTAAGTTACAATGTAATAATAATATTAAAAATAAAAATATAAATAAAATATGAATATAGTAAAGTATATGTATAATCATGAAATCAGGAAGAATATACATTAACAACTATAAAATTATAGGTATATATCGTTATAGCCAACGTTATAACCTAGTTTCCCAGGATTGATAAATACTTTTATATACAAGAATAAAATAATATGTACTAAGCACTACCTAAATTCATCCACATCTCTATCCTGCGTGATGAATATACCGTATATACTCGAGTATAAGCCGAGTTTTTCAGCACGATTTTTCGTGCTGAAAACACCCCCCTCGGCTTATACTCGAGTGAACTCCCCCACCCGCAGTGGTCTTCAACCTGCGGACTTCCAGAGGTTTCAAAACTACAACTCCCAGCAAGCCAGGGCAGCCATCGGCTGTCCGGGCTTGCTGGGAGTTGTAGTTTTGAAACCTCCGGAGGTCCGCAGGTTGAAGACCACTGCGGCCTTCAACATCATCCAGCCCCCTCTCACCCCCTTTAGTTCTGAGTACTCACCTCCGCTCGGCGCTGGTCCGGTCCTGCAGGGCTGTCCGGTAAGGAGGTGGTCCGGTGAGGAGGTGGTCCGGTGAGGAGGTGGTCCGGGCTGCTATCTTCACCGGGAGGCCTCTTCTAAGCGCTTCGGGCCCGGCCTCAGAATAGTCACGTTGCCTTGACAACGACGCAGATGCGTCGTTGTCTAGGCAACGGCTCTATTCCGGGCCGGAAGCGCGGAGAAGAGGCGCCCCCGGTGAAGATAGCAGCCCGGACCACCTCCTCACCGGACCACCTCCTTACCGGACAGCCCTGCAGGACTGGACCAGCGCCGAGCGGAGGTGAGTACTCAGAACTAAAGGGGGTGAGAGGGGGCTGGATGATGTTGAAGGCCGCAGTGGTCTTCAACCTGCGGACCTCCGGAGGTTTCAAAACTACAACTCCCAGCAAGCCCGGACAGCCGATGGCTGCCCGGGCTTGCTGGGAGTTGTAGTTTTGAAACCTCTGGAGGTCCGCATGTTGAAGGCCGCAGTGGTCTTCAACCTGCGGACCTCCGGAGGTTTCAAAACTAAAACTCCCAGCAAGCCCGGACAGCCGATGGCTGCCCGGGCTTGCTGGGAGTTGTAGTTTTGAAACCTCTGGAGGTCCGCAGGTTGAAGACCACTGAGGGCGAATGATGAGAAGAGGATGATGAAGGGGGGGGGGGGGTGTGGGATGATTACAAGGGGATGATGAAGGGGGGATGTGTGGGATGATAAGGGGATGTGTGGGATGATGACAAGGGGATGATGAAGGGGGGATGTGTGGGATGATAAGGGGATGTGTGGGATGATGACAAGGGGATGATGAAGGGGGGATGTGTGGGATGATGACAAGGGGATGATGAAGGGGGGATGTGTGGGATAAGGGGATGTGTGGGATGATGACAAGGGGATGATGAAGGGGGGATGTGTGGGATGATGACAAGGAGATGATGAAGGGGGGATGTGTGGGATGATAAGGGGATGTGTGGGATGATGACAAGGGGATGATGAAGGGGGGATGTGTGGGATGATAAGGGGATGTGTGGGATGATGACAAGGGGATGATGAAGGGGGGATGTGTGGGATGATGACAAGGGGATGATGAGGATGTTAATGACGGGTCTGGATGATGACAGGGGGGGATGAGGTATTTCCCACCCTAGGCTTATACTCGAGTCAATAACTTTTCCTGGGATTTTGGGTTGAAATTAGGGGTCTCGGCTTATACTCGGGTCGGCTTATACTCGAGTATATACGGTATGTAGAATTAATTTCTATCAGTAAAATCATTACAGGCTTTAATATCTAGAATAACAGAAAATTTTAATAAAATAAAAGTAAAAATAATAAATAAAAACAAGAGTGAGTTTGGCACTATCTCAGAAATACCGTATAGCCTTAAACCAGATCTCAGATAGTATTAGTCATTTCGTTGTTTCTACCATTCCTATAAGCGATACAATTTTTATAGATGGCCCTTCTGTTTCATACTAATTGTATTTAATATTTGGGATTATCAAATTAGTCAGGCTTACAGCCATATCGGTATAAATTTAGGATAAAATTCGCACACAGGAGTAACGGCCAAATAGGATGGTGTGAATTAGCTCGTAGAGAGCCACCTCAGGTTTTCCTAAAATAGGGTGTGATCCATGTATTATCCAGGTATCCAGTTTTTCCATGCAATTTTAATGTGATGATGCGGTAGGTCATGTGACCGGACCGCTCAGTATTTTAATCGTGTTTGTTATAAGATGTATTAGTCTACGATTAAGCCCTGCAAAGGGCGAAACGCGACATCTTTATCTGTATGTATCCTGCTGTGGAATAAATAAAGACAAGCCTTTTTTACCTCATACCTTGGTGCCGGACGGAGTTCTTTCAAGTAATTTACCAATCTGTTTAATTTTCTGGCACCAGTTGATTTAAGAAAAAAAATAAGTTTCCACCAGAAACTAATATCAGAAAGTATTACTTTACTGAGAGAGTAGTGGATGCATGGAATTGCCTTCCTGCAGAAGTGGTCGCTGCAAATACAGTGAAGGAGTTTAACTCCTTGGGGACTGAGCCCATTATAACCCTAAGGACGGGAGCATTTTTTGCAATTCTGAGCACTGTCACTTTAAGCATTAATAACTCTGGGATGCTTTTAGTTTTCATTCTGATTCCGAGACAGTTTTTTCGTGACATATTCTACTTTATGTTAGTGGTAAATTTTGGTCGATACTTGCATTATTTCTTGGTGAAAAATTCCAAAATTTGATGAAAAAATAGAAAATGTTGCATTTTTCTAACTTTGAAGCTCTCTGCTTGTAAGGAAAACTGACATTCTAAATAAATTATATATTGATTTACAAATACAATATGTCTACTTTATGTTGGCATCATAAAGTTGACATGTTTTTATTTTTGGAAGACATCAGAGGGCTTCAAAGTTCAGAAGCAATTTTCCAATTTTTCACAAAATTTTCAAAATCGGAATTTTTCAGGGACCAGTTAAGTTTTGAAGTGGATTTGAAGGGCCTTCATATTAGAAATACCCCATTATTAAAATTGGACCCCTCAAAGTATTAAAAATGACATTCAGTAAGTTTGTTAACCCTTTAGGTGTTTCACAGGAATAGCAGCAAAGTGAAGGAGAAAATTCAAAATCTTAATTTTTTACACTCGCATGTTCTTGTAGACCCAGTTTTTGAAATTTTACAAGGGGTAATAGGAGAAAAAGCCCCCCAAAATTTGTAACCCAATTTCTCTCGAGTATGGAAATACCTCATGTGTATGTCAAGTGTTCAGCGGGCGCAGTAGAGGGCTCAGAAGGGAAGGAGCGACAATGGGATTTTGGAGAGTGAATTTTGCTGAAATGGTTTTTGGGGGCATGTCACATTTAAGAAGCCCATATGGTGCCAGAACAGCAAAAAAAAGCATACTATTTTGGAAACTACACCCCTCAAAGCACGTAACAAGGGGTCCGGTGAGCCTTAACACCCCACAGGTGTTTGACGACTTTTCGTTAAATTTGGATGTGTAAATGAAAAAAAAAATTTTCACTAAAGTGCAGGTTTTTCCCCCCCAAATTTAGCATTTCTACAAAGGGTAATGGGAGAAAAATCCCCCCAAAATTTGTAATGCAATTACAGAGTACGGAGATACCCCATATGTGGCCCTAAACTGTTGCCTTGAAATACGACAGGGCTCTGAAGTGAGAGAGCACCATGCGCATTTGAGGCCTGAATAAGGAATTTGCAATAGTGGTGGACCCGGTTACAAGGATGGGGCTTGTCTCCACCAAAACCCTACAGCAGTGTTTCCCAAACAGGGTGCCTCCAGCTGTTGCAAGACTCCCAGCCTGCCAGGACAGTCTATGGCTGTCCGGCAACACTGGGAGTTGTGGTTTTGCAACAGCTGGAGGCACCGTTTAGGAAACACTGCCGTATGAGACGTTTTTCATTTTTATTGGGGGGGGGGGGGTGACATGTAAGGGGGTGTATATGTAGTGTTTTACTTTTTATTATTTGTTATGTAGTGTTTTTGGGGTACATTCACACAGGCAGGGGTTCACAGTAAGTTTCCTTGAAGGAAACCCACTGTAAACCCGCCCGTGTGAATGTACCCTTTACATTCACATGGGGGGAGGGGGGCTCCCCAAACCTTCAGCTGTGGCAAAATGACAACTCCCAGAATGCACTGACAGACCGTACATGCTGGGAGTTGTAGTTTTACAACAGCTGTAGGCACACTGGTGGGGAACCACTGAATTAGAAAACAGACTCTAGCTCAGTGATTCCAACCCATGTGCCTCCAGCTGTTGCAAGACTACAACTCCCAGCATGTACGGTCTGTCGGTGCACTCTGGGAGTTGTAGTTTTGCAACAGCTGGAGGCACACGGGTTGGAATCACTGAGTTAGGAAACAGACTCTAGCTCAGTGTTTCCCAACCAGTGTGCCTACAGCTGTTGCAAAACTACAATTCCAAGCACGGCCAGACAATCAGGGATGCTGGGCGTGTAGTTCTGCAATATCTGGCCCTTCAGATGTTGCAGAACTACAACTCCCAGCATGCCTGGACAGTCTGGGCATGCTAGGAGTTGTAGTTATGCAACAACTGGGGAAGAACAGTGGCCTCCAAACTGTAGCCCTCCAGATGTTGCAAAACTACAACTCCAAGCATGCCCAGACTATCCAGGCATGCTGGGAGTTGTAGCTCTGCAACATCTGAAGGGCCAGATATTGCAGAACTACACGCCCAGCATCCCTGACTGTCTGGGCATGCTGGGAGTTGTAGTTTTGCAACATCTGGAGGGCTACAGTTTGGAGACCACCATATAGTGGTCTCCAAACTCTGCCACTTCAGATGCTGCAAAACTACTACTCCCAGCATGCCCAGACAGTACATGCTGAAAGTTGTAGTTTTATCACCATCTGGAGGACCACAGTTTAAAGACCACTACACAGTGGTCTCCAAACTGTGACTCTCCAGATGTTGCAAAACTACAACACCCAGCATGCCCAGACAGCCTTTGGCTGTGTGGGCATGCTGGGAGTTGTAGTTTTGCAGCTTTTAGAAGGCCACAGTGAAGATCACTTATCGCGATCTTCACTTCAGCCTTCTCAGCCGCACTTTCCGTCCGCCGCTCCTCCTGCTTGCGCCGCTCTCCGGGATGCCGCCTCCGAAGGTCCGGGTAAGCCGGGCCATGCTCCCCCCTCTCCGCCCGTGTTCCCCCACTCTCCGCCCGTGTTCCCCCACTCTGTACCGACTTCCGATCGTTGGCCAGAGCGGGGGAAATGAACTCTAACCCCCCCCGCCCCCCTCCTGCCATTGGTGGTCAGCCTGACCGACCAATGGCAGGGGATAGGAGGGGGTGGCAACACTGCCACCTCGCTCTTATCCTTTAGCCTGGTCGGAGCTGGCTCTGACAGCTCCGATCAGTCTTATTTTCCGGGAGATCGGGTCACCAGTGACCTGATTTGCCCGGATCATGGCAAATCGCAGGTCTGAATTGACTTGCGAATTGCTGCGATCGCCGATATGGGGGGGTCTCATGACCCCCCTAGGCATTGCCACGGGATGCCTGCTGATATATATCAGCAGTCATCCCGGTACGATCACCGCCCGGCGAGCGGCAGTGATCGGAAATGCTGAGGACGTATGGATACGCCCTCCGTCCTTAAGTGACGGGACGCGAGGGCGTATGCATATGCCCTTCGTCCCCAAGGAGTTAAACATGCATGGGATAAGCATAAGGCTATCCTTCATATAAGATAGGTCCAGGGACTATTCATAGTATTCAGATTATTGGGCTGACTAGATGGGCCAAATGGTTCTTATCTGCCGACACATTCTATGTTTCAGAGTACCCCTTTAACCTCTTAAGGACGCAAGGCGTACCTGTACGCCCTGCACCCGGTCCCGGTGACCCCGCATCACATCGGGTCGGTCCCGGCGGCTAATGATAGCCGGGACCCTGGGCTAATAACGCGTGGCACAGATCGTTGTGCCACGCGCTATTAACCCTTCAGACACGGCGATCAAAGTTGATCGCCGTGTCCAAAACGTTGGGCTGATCGGGACTATCGTGATAAAATCGCGATATTCCTTCTCAGCCGCACTTTCCGTCCGCCGCTCCTCCTGCTTGCGCCGCTCTCCGGGATGCCGCCTCCGAAGGTCCGGGTAAGCCGGGCCATGCTCCCCCCTCTCCGCCCGTGTTCCCCCACTCTCCGCCCGTGTTCCCCCACTCTGTACCGACTTCCGATCGTTGGCCAGAGCGGGGGAAATGAACTCTAACCCCCCCCGCCCCCCTCCTGCCATTGGTGGTCAGCCTGACCGACCAATGGCAGGGGATAGGAGGGGGTGGCAACACTGCCACCTCGCTCTTATCCTTTAGCCTGGTCGGAGCTGGCTCTGACAGCTCCGATCAGTCTTATTTTCCGGGAGATCGGGTCACCAGTGACCTGATTTGCCCGGATCATGGCAAATCGCAGGTCTGAATTGACTTGCGAATTGCTGCGATCGCCGATATGGGGGGGTCTCATGACCCCCCTAGGCATTGCCACGGGATGCCTGCTGATATATATCAGCAGTCATCCCGGTACGATCACCGCCCGGCGAGCGGCAGTGATCGGAAATGCTGAGGACGTATGGATACGCCCTCCGTCCTTAAGTGACGGGACGCGAGGGCGTATGCATATGCCCTTCGTCCCCAAGGAGTTAAACATGCATGGGATAAGCATAAGGCTATCCTTCATATAAGATAGGTCCAGGGACTATTCATAGTATTCAGATTATTGGGCTGACTAGATGGGCCAAATGGTTCTTATCTGCCGACACATTCTATGTTTCAGAGTACCCCTTTAACCTCTTAAGGACGCAAGGCGTACCTGTACGCCCTGCACCCGGTCCCGGTGACCCCGCATCACATCGGGTCGGTCCCGGCGGCTAATGATAGCCGGGACCCTGGGCTAATAACGCGTGGCACAGATCGTTGTGCCACGCGCTATTAACCCTTCAGACACGGCGATCAAAGTTGATCGCCGTGTCCAAAACGTTGGGCTGATCGGGACTATCGTGATAAAATCGCGATATTCCGATCAGCTAGGAAGCGAGCGGAGGTCCCCTCACCTGTCTCCGTCGCGTCCGATCGGCGTTTGATTGCTCCAAGCCTGAGCTACAGGCTTGAGCAAACGAGCCCCTAGAACGCTGATCCATGCAAAGCTATGGCTTTGCAGGGATCAGGGTAAAAGATCAGTGTGTGCAATGTTATAGCCCCCTATGGGAGCTATAACACTGCAAAAAAAAAAGTTAATAAGGGTCTTAATTAACCCCTTCCATAATAAAAGTTTGAACCACCCCCTGTGGTATTGCCGCGTGTGTAAATTTTCGAACAAAAAAAATGTATTGTTAATTAAACCGCACGGTCAATGGGGTAAGCGCAAAAAAATTCCAAAGTCCAAAATAGCGTATTTTTGGTCACTTTTTAAATCGTAAAAAGTTATCAAAAAGTCGGATCAATACAAAAATGGTACCGATAAAAACTTCAGAACACTGCGCAAAAATTGAGCCCTCATACCGGCCCATACGCAGAAAAATAAAAAAGTTATAGGGGTCAGAAGATGACAATTTTAAACGTATAAATTATTATGATAAACGTATTCTGATTTTTTTCAGAAGTGCGACAAAATTAAGCCTGTATAAGTAGGGTATCATTTTAATCGTATGGACCTACAGAATAAAGATAAGGTATCACTTTTACCGAAAAATGCACTGCGTAGTAGCGGAAGCCCCCAAAAGTTACAAAATGATATTTTTTCTTCAATTTTGTCGCACAATGAATTGGTGGTGCAAAAAATAAGCCATCACATGGAATTTTATGTGCAAAATTGAAAGCATTATGATTTTTAGACGGTGATGAGGAAAAAATTAAAATGCATAAATGGAAAAACGCGGAGTCCTTAAGGGCTCATAGCGTGCAGCACCGATCGTTGTGCCGCGCGCTATTAACCCTTTAGACGAGGCGTTCAAGGTTGATTGCAGCGTCTAAAGTAACAAAAATACACTCCCGGGAGCTCAGTCGGGCTGATCGGGACCATCGCGGTGAAATCGCGATGTCCCGATCAGCTAGGACGTGAGCGGAGGGTGCCTTACCTGCCTCCATCGCGTCTGATCGGCAATTGATTGCTCCAAGCCTGAAATCCAGGCTTGAGCAGTCTACCGCCGATAACACTGATCATTGCCGGGTTAATGCACAACAATGATCTGTGTAGCAAATCAGTGTGTAGTGCTATAATTCTGCAAAAAAAAATAAGTGTGAAAGAAAAGTTAATAAAGATCATTTAACCCCTTCCCTAATAAAAGTAAGAATCACTCCCCCTTTTCCCATAAAAAAAAAAAAACTGTGTAAATAAAAATTAAACGTGGTATCGCCGCATGCGGAAATATCCGAACTATAAAAATATATACCGTATTTATCGGGGTATACCACGCACCGGCCTATAACACGCACCCTCATTTTACCAAGGATATTTGGGTAAAAAAAGTTTTTTACCCAAATATCCATAGTAAAATGAAGGTGCGCGTGTATACCCCGATACACCCCCAGGAAAGGCAGCGGGAGAGAGGCCGTCGCTGCCCGCTTCTCTGCCCCTGCTTTTCCTGGGGTCTAGAGCCCTGCTGCCGCTGCTTCTCTCCCGCTGGCTATCGGCGCCGCTGCCCGTTCTCTCACCCTGACTATCGGTGCCGACGCCCCATTGCCGGCGCCGATAGCCAGGGGGAGAGAAGCGGCGCCGGCAATGGGGCAGCGGCGCCGACAGCCAGGGGGAGAGAAGGGGCATCGGCACCCATTGCCGGCGCCGCTGCCTTCCCCCATCCCCGGTTGCATAATTACCTGTTGCCGGGGTCGGGTCCGCGCTGCTTCAGGCCTCCGGTGTGCGTCCCATGCGTCGTTGCTATACACTGCGCGGCGCAATGACGAGTGACGTCTTTGCGCCGCGCCATGCAGCGCATAGCAACGACGCAGGGGACTGACACCGGAGGCCTGAAGCTGCGCGGACCCGACCCCGGCAACAGGTAATTATGCAACCGGGGATGGGGGGAGGCAATGGGGCAGCGGCGCCGGCAATGGGTGCTGCTGCCCCTTCTCTCCCCCTGGCTGTCGGCGCCGCTGCCCCATTGCCGGTGCCGCTTCTTTCCCCCTGGCTATCGGCGCCGGCAATGGGGCGCCGGCACCGATAGTCAGGGGGAGAGAACGGGCAGCGGAGCCGATAGCCAGGGGGAGAGAAGGGCTGGCAGGGGCAGAGAAGCGGGCGGCGCTGGCGGTCTCTGCATCTGCAAAGCCGCTGCAGTTCATTGATTTAAAGTGCCCGCTTTAAATCATTGAACTGCAGCGGCTTATCGGCGTATAACACGCAGGTAGACTTTAGGCTAAAAATTGACCACAGTTTTAGGTACAGTTGTAAAAGCGCATACTGGGGAAAAATGATCCAACTGAACCGAACGTTTCACTCCGGCCGGCTCATTGAAATGAATTACATTCGGGACCGCATACAGCTCAATACGGGAGCGCTAGTTTTTAGCTCTCCCCGCCGTATGCGGTCCCGTATTGCGGAAAATGTGATGTGAACTAGCCCTAAGTAGGGTATCATTTTAATTGTATGGACCTACAGAATAAAGATAAGGTGTCATTTTTACCGAAATATGTACTGCGTAGAAACCACCAAAGGTTACAAAATGGCATTTTTTCTTTAATTTTGTTGCACAATGTATTTTTTCCGTTTCGCCAAGGATATTTGGGTAAAAGGACACTGCAAAGTAGAATTGGTGGCGCAAAAATTAAGCCATAATATGGAATGTTAGGTGCAAAATTTAAAGTGTTATTATTTTTAGAAGTTGATGAGGAAAAAATGAAAATTCAAAAACGGAAAAACCCTGAGTCCTTAAGGGGATAATGGTGCAGTAATAAACTCAGTAGAACCAGATTTTTGTACTTTATGTGTTCTTGGGTTCATTAGCATTTTAGGCTGTTTCCCCACCCATTGCATTAAAGAAGTATTCCGGGTGAGAAAATAACCCATCATACTGCCGGCAGTAAAAAAAAAAAAATAATAAATAGAGGTACATACCTTCCGTCACTCCTCCAGTAACTCGCTCCGGCCTCCGCCGCAATCCTCTTCCTGGTTGCCGGTGGTCAGCGAGTCATACTGCAGCGAAGTCCCGTCTCGGCTGGCGATAGGCTGAACGTCAGTGGGACGTTTTCGGCCACGACAGCAGGTGTCGGGGCCGAAAACATCACACTGCCACTCAGCCTATCGCCGACCGAGGCGGGACTTCACTGTGGCCGGTGATAGGCTGGGTGCAGTATGGCTCGCCAACCACTGGCAACCAGAGGATCGTGGTGGAGGCCCGGAACAGGTTACCTGGGGGACCGACAAAAGGTATGTACCTCTTTATTTTTATACTGCCAGCTGTATGACTTCCAATTTTCCCATCCCGGAGTATTCCTTTATTAACATTGTTCTTATGGATATGACTTCTCTTTTCATCTACAGCTCAACAAGAAACAGTGACCCTTAACAATGGTGTGACTATGCCCCTCCTTGGACTGGGCACATTCCGTTTGAGAGGACCAGAAAACCTAATCCAGGCTGTAGATGCAGCACTGGAATGTGGGTACCGCTCCTTTGACACAGCCTTTGTCTATCGTAATGAGGGTGATCTTGGCCATGCTTTGCACCAGCTGTTGCCTAAATACGGCTTAAGTCGATCTGATATCTTTATTACAAGCAAGTTATCACCTGCAGACTTGGGGCCTGGGGCTTGTGATGCTTGTTTGAAGAGCTTGACAGAACTGGGATGTGAGTATTTGGACCTTTACCTCATTCATTGGCCAGGGAAGCAGGGTTGGCGAAGTGACGATGCCCGTAACCAAATGGCTAGAGATGAAAGTTGGAAAGCCTTGGAGAACCTGTATCACACTGGCAAAGTTAAGGCGCTGGGTGTGTCCAACTACACAGAGGCTCACCTGGCACAGTTGTTGGAATCATGCAGTGTACCACCTGCTGTGTTACAGGTGGAATGTCATCCACGGCTCCAACAAACTGTTCTTGTTGGTTGGTGCAAACAGAATGGTGTTCACCTGCAAGCTTACTCTTCCCTGGGCTGCGGGGACCTTCTGAGAGATGAGGAAGTGTGCAAAGTGGCTAACATACATGGGCGCACTTCGTCCCAGGTGTTACTCAGGTGGGCCCTACAGCAAGGTGTTGGAGTTATTCCTAAAGCTTCCACACCAACGAGAATAAAGGAGAATTTTCAAGTGTGGGATTTTAAGCTGAGTCATGAAGAAGCTGAAATGCTCAAAGGTGATGGCACAGAGAAAAGATACTGCTGGGATCCTTCTGGAGTAGCATAGCATCATCCACACCTATTGTCCTCTTATTTTCTTAGGACTGTGTTTTTTTTTGTCTCTTGCCTTACCAAAAACTGGAATTGATACCAGAAAGCAAAGTTGTAAAGGATTTAACAAAATGTCTTATTTTATCTGTTCGGATTCAGTGTCATATTTTTTGGAGGGAACATAATAGACGTTACTGGTCTAATATAATGCAGGAAATTTTTTTAGAAAATACATAAAAATATCAAGAACAACATCTTTCAAATTAATTATTCACAACAGTATATAAGTGGTTCAAGACAGTTATACACGTGAACAATATTGTAACAATTAAGGCATAAAGAACAGAACACATTGGGACAACTAATCTTATCCTTATCTGGAATGCCTGCCTGACAGCCTGTAGGTCCCCTGTCCTAGTGACCTGGGCCTACAACGGAACATCCTAGTAGACTCTAGACTAGGTGGGGGATACCAAGCTTAGATATGGTGTACAGATATGATACAAACGGCAGGGACTAGCCCCTGTAGAGGAGGGGTTAGAGTACAAATGCACAATTTTATCAAATATATCACAAACGAACCAAAAACATGTGGTAAGTACAGGAGTAAAGCAAACCCGTGAGTGGTGACCAGGGATATAGCACAGTATTCATACATCAAGGATAGACATTTGTCTGTAAAGCATAACCTGAGGTATTTTTGTGCATTAGCCCCTTAAGGATCGAGCCCTTTTTTGGCAATTCTGACCACTATCACTTTATGCATTAATAACTCTGGGATGCTTTTACCGATTATTCTGATTCAGAGAGAGTTTTTTTGTGACATATTTTACGTTAACATAGTGGTAGAAATTTTCGTTGTTACTTGCATCCTTTCTTGGTAAAAAATCCCCAAATTTCATGAAAATTTAGCATTTTTCAAATTTTGAAACTCTGCTTGTAAGGAAAATGGATATTCCAAATAAATTATATATTTATTCACATATACAATATGTCTACTTTATGTCTGCATCATAAAGTTGACATCTTTTTACTTTTGGAAGACATCAGAGGGCTTCAAAGTTCAGCAGCAATTTTTCACAACATTTTCAAAATCTAAATTTTGAAGTGGATTTGAGGGGTCTTCATATTAGAAATACCCCATAAATAACACCATTATAAAAACTGCACCCCCAAAGTATTTAAAATTACATTCAGAAAGTGTGTTAACCCTTTAGGTGTTTCACAGGAATAGCAGCAAGGTGTGGGAAAAAAATTCTAAATCTTCATTTTTTACACTAACATGTTCTTGTAGACCCAGTTTAGAAATTTTACAAGGGATAAAAGGAGAAAAAGCCCCCCAAAATTTGTAACCCAATTTCTCTCGAGTAAGGAAATGCCTCATGTGTATGTCAAGTGCTCTGTGGATGCACTACAAGGCTCAGAAGGGAAGGAGTGACAATGGGATTTTGGGGAGTACGTTTTTCTGAAATGGTTTTTGGGGAGTATGTCACATTTAGGAAGCCCCTATGGTGCCAGAACAGCAAGAAAAAAAAAAAAAAAGGGTCCAGTAAGCCTTACTACCCGACAGGTGTTTGACCACTTCTTTAAAGTCGGATGTGTAAATTATTATTATTTTTTTTTCACTAAAATGCTGGTTTTACCCCCAAATTTTTTATTTTTACAAAGGGTTATATGAGAAAATGCCCCCCAAAATTTGTAACCCCATCTCTTCTGAGTATGGAAATACCCCATGTGTGGACATCAAGTGCACTGCGGGTGCACTACAATGCTCAGAAGAGAAGAAAGTCACATTTGGCTTTTGGAAAGCAAATTTAGCTGAAATGGTTTTTGGGGGGCATGTCACATTTAGGAAGCCCCTATGGTGCCAGAACAGTAAAAAAAAAAAAAAAAAAAAAAACGCATGAAATACCATTTTGGAAACTACACTCCCTCAAGGAATGTAACAAGGGGTACAGTGAGCCTTAACACCCCACAGGTGCTTGACAAATTTCTGCTGAAGTTGGACATGAAAAATTAGATTTTTTTCACTAAAATGCTGGTGTTGCCCCAAATTTTCCATTTTCACAAGGGGTAATAGGAGAAAAAGTCTCCCAAAATTTTTAACCCCATTTCTTCTGAGTATGGAAATACCCCAAATGTGGATGTAAAGTGCTCTGCGGGCAAACTACATTGCTCAGAAGAGAAGGAGCGCCATAGTGCTTTTGGTGAGAGAATTTGGTTGGAATAGAAGTGGGAGGCCATGTGCGTTTACAAAGCCCACCGTGGTGCCAGAACTCCCCACATGTGACCCCATTTTGGAAACTTTACTCCTCACAGAATTTAATAAGGGGTGCAGTGAAAATTTTATCCCCACTGGCATTTCACAGATCTTTGAAAAAAAGTGAGCTGTGCAAATGAAAAATAAAATTTTTCGTTTTCACGGACCACTGTTCCAAAAATCTGTCAGACACCTGTGGGGCGTAAATGCTCACTGTACCTCTTATTCCATTACGTGAGGGGTGTAGTTTCCAAAATTGGTGTCACGTGGGGGGGGGATGTCCACTGTTCTGGCACTATGGGGCTTTGTAAACACACATGGCCTTCAATTTCGGACACATTCTCTCTCCAAAGCCGAATGGCGCTCCTTCTCTTCCAAGCATTGTTGTTCGCCCGCAGAGCACTTTACATCTACATATGGGGTAGGTTCTCCCTCA
Organism: Hyla sarda; assembly: GCF_029499605.1. NCBI lineage: Eukaryota > Metazoa > Chordata > Amphibia > Anura > Hylidae > Hyla > Hyla sarda. The sequence continues at coordinate 262,914,850 of NC_079194.1, read as the reverse complement.
GAAGAAGTGGGGCTACAAATTTTGGGGGGCTTTTTTTTTTCTATTCTCCCTTGTGAAAATGAAAAATGTTGGGTAACTCCAGCATTTTAGTGAAAAAACATTTTTTTTTTCATTTTCACATCCAACTTTAACAAAAATTCGTCAAACACCTGTGGGGTGTTAAGGCTCCCTCTACCCCTTGTTATGTTCCGAGAGGGGTGTAGTTTCCAAAATGGGCTCACATCTGGGTATTGTTTTGTGTTTGTCAGAACCGCTGTAAAATCAGCCACCCCTGTGCAAATCACCGATTTAGGCCTCAAATGTACATAGTGTGCTCTCACTTCTGAGCCTTGTTGTGCGCCCGCAGAGCACTTTACGCCCTTATATGGAGTATTTCCATACTCAGGAGAAATTTTGGGGGTCTTTTTTTCCTTTTTCCGCTTGTGAGAATGAAAAGTAATACACCAGCATGTTAGTGTAAAAAATTATTATTTTTTACACTAACATGCTGGTGTAGACCCCAACTTTACCCTTTTCATAAGGGGTAACAGAAGAAAAAGCCCCACAAAATTTGTAACACAATTTCTCCCGAGTATGGAGATACCACATATGTGGCCCTAAACTGTTTCCTTGAAATACGACAGGGCTCCGAAGTGAGAGAGCGCCATGCGCATTTGAGGCCTAGATTGGGGATTTGAATCCGCCACAAAAATACCCTACGGCAGTGTTTTCCCAAATGGGGTGTCTCCAGCTGTTGCAAAACTCCCAGCATGCCTGGACAGTCCGTGGCTGTCTGGCTATACTGGGAGGTGTTGTTTTTCAACAGCTGGAGGCTCCGTTTTGGAAACAGTGCCATACAAGACATTTTTATGTAGGGGTATGTGTATATGTAGTGTTTTACTTTTTATTTTGTGTAGGTGTAGTGTAGTGTTTTTAGGGTACATTCACACGGGTGGGTTTGCAGTGAGGGAGTTTGGGAGTTTGAGTTGCAGTGAGGGAGTCGCTGGGAGTTTGAGTTGTGGTGGAAAATTTGCTGCATCTTAAACTTGCAGTAGAAAACTAGCTGTAAACTCGCCCGTGTGAATTTACCCTGTACATTCACATATGGGGGGGGGGGGGGGGGGAAGAGACATTCAGCTGTTGCCAAACCACAACTCCCAGCATGCACTGACAGACCATACATGCTGGAAGTTGTAGTTATACAACAGCTGGTGGCACATTGGTTGCGAAACACTGAGAGTTTGTTACTTAACCTGTTCAGGACCCAGGGCATATGGGTACGTCCTGACACCCTGGTTCTTAAGGACCCAGGACATACTTGTATGCCCGTGGGACCCCCCCATGTCGGCGATTGCCGCAAATCACAAGTGACTTCACACTTGCAATTTGTGGCTAATCCGGTGATGTGGGTGTGACCCGCTGACCCGGAGATACATGGTGATCGGTGGTGTAGGATACACCCCCAATCACCTTCTGTATCTATGGGGAGGTGGCAATTTCATCACCCCCCCCCTCCCCCATCACAGGGACAGGTAGGAGTTAAAAATCAGTTAAAGTAAAAAAAAAAAAAATAATTCACCCCTGACCCCCTAATTGGTCCTCAAGGGTCCGCTGCAGTTTTATGTTTTTTTTTTAACATGACCCGAACCCTATCAGGGGTTCAAGGCGCTGCTCTGGGTCATCATTCTGGGAACATAAACTTTTTTATGTCCCACTTTACCCCATTTTAGTTATTTAGTGTATCCCAGTTATTTACCCCATGTAATACCCCTTGAAGGGGGGGGGGGGGGTGTCCCACTGTTCTGACTATATAGGCAGCAATGCAGAAGCTCAAGGACCCTGACTGCGCTCCTGCACCTCAGAGGACAGTGTGCACCCTCAGAGCTCCTAACATCCAGACATGAGGTATGTCCTTACTCCAAAGAAATGTATTTAAACATTTACAGTGACATTTTCTCCTGTTACCACTTGTGAAAATGAAAAATTTGGGGTAACCCCCAGCATTTTTGTGTAAAAAAAATCAAATTTTTCCTTTTCACATACCACGTAATGAACATTTATCAAACACCTGTGGGGTGTTAAGGCTCACTGTACCCCTTGTTACGTTCCTTGAGGGGTGTAGTTTCCAAAATAGTGCCATGTGGGCTTCCTAAATGCGACATGCCCCCCAAAAACCATTTCAGCAAAATTTGCTTTCCAAAAGCCAAATGTGACTCCTCTTCTGAGCATTGTAGTGCGCCAGCAGAGCATTTGACGTCCACACATGGGGTATTTCCATGCTCAGAAAAGATGGGGTTACACATTTTGGGGGGGAATTTCTCCTATTACCCTTGTAAAAATTTGGGGGAAAAACTGCATTTTTGTGAAAAATAAAATAAAAAATAATTTACACATCCAAAGTAATCAAACATCTGTGGGGTGTTAAGGCTCACTGGACCCCTTGTTATGTGCCTTGAGGGGTGTAGTTTCCAAAATAGTATGCCATGTGTTTATATTTTTTTTTGCTGTTCTGGCACCATAGGGGCTTCCTAAATGTGACATGCCCCCCAAAAACCATTTTAGAAAAACTCACTCTCAAAAATCCCATTGTCGCTCCTCCCTTCTGAGCCCTCTAATGCGCCCGCCGAACACTTGACATACACATATGAGGTATTTCCTTACTCATGAGAAATTGGGTTACACATTTTAGGAAGAGTCCTCTTCTTTTTACCCCTTGTAAAAATTCAATTACTGGGTCTACAAGAACATGCCAGTGTAAAAAAATGAAGATTTTGAATTTTCTCCTTCAATTTGCTGCTATTCCTGTGAAACACCTAAAGGGTTAACAAACCTTTTGAATGTCATTTTGAATACTTTGAGGGGTGCAGTTTTTATAATGGGGTAATTTATGGGGTATTTCTAATATGAAGGCCCCTCAAATCCACTTCAAATCTGAACTGGTACCTGAAAAATTTAGATTTTGAAAATTTTGTGAAAAATTTGAAAATTGCTGCTCTGTCTTCCAAAAGTAAAAACATGTCAACTTTATGATGCAAACATAAAGTAGACATATTTATGGACATTTATCAACGGGTTTAGTCAGGTTTTCTTTACTATAATTGTCGCAAAATTGTCGCTACTGCGACTACACGATTTTTCGTGCGACATTTTGACTGGAAAGCGAGAAAAGCACGTTTTCCAAAAATTAACTACCTAGTAATAATTTTAAAATGGACTACGGGTAGTCAGGTATTTATTAACTGCGACAGTCGTAATTGCGCAAAAAAAAGTCGCAACAGGGTTAAAAATTGACTAAATTTACTCCAGCTCAAACATGGAGCAGAAAAAGCTACTACCAAAGTAAAAAAGGAAAAATTGCTTACGTGAAAGAAAATTATCAACAGGCTGAAACCAGATGATAAATAAGTCACACATAAGCCAAAAAAAAGTAAGGAAAAAATTACTAAAAAAAAGAAGACATAAGCAAACATTGATAAATGTCCCTCTAGGTGTATGTGAATCAATAAATCATTTATTTGTAATATTAATTTTCCGTATAAGCAGAGAGCTTCAAAGTTTTTTCAAATTTTTGAATTTTTCACCAAGAAATTATGCAAGTATCGACAAAATTTTACCTCTAACATAAAGTAGTATATGTGACGAAAAAACTCTCAGAATCAGAATGAAAGGTAAAAGCATCCCAGAGTTATTAATGCTTAAAGTGACAGTGGTCAGATGTGCAAAAAACGGCCGGGTCCTACACAGAAAATTGGCTGGGTCCTTAAGGGGTTAACTGTTTTGCAACCAGTGAGCCTACAGCTGTTGCAAAACTAGAACTCCCGGCATGTACAGTCTCTCAGTGCATGCTGGCAGTTGTATTTTTCCAACAGCTGGAGGCACACTGGTTGCAGAACACTGATTTAGGTAACAAACTCTGTTTCGCAACCAATGTGTCTCCAGCTCTTGCAAAACTGCAACAATCAGCATGCATTGACAGCCGACGGGCATGCTGAAAGTTGTAGTTTTGCAACAGCTGGAGGCACACTGCTACAACTCCCAGCATGCCCTTTAGTAGTCTGTACTTGTTGGGAGTTGTAGTTATGCAACAGCTGGATGCACACTTTTTCATAGAAAAAAATGTGCCTCCAGCTGTTGCATAACTACAACCCCTAACATGCACAGACTACCAAAGGGCATGCTGGGAGTTGTAGTTGGAACTCCAGCTGTTGCAGAACTACAACTCCCAGCATGCTCTTTGGCTTTGCATGTTGAGAGTTGTTGCTAAGCAACAGAGAGAGGCGAGCAGGCCTGCTGTATCCTGCCGCCGGGACCGCTGCTGTTGCCACCGATCCTGCTGCTCCTGTTGCCGCCATCGCTCCTGAAGGGACCCCCGCTGGACCAGGGCAAGGTAAGAGACCCCCGCCCCGATCGCCACCATGATCGCCGTCCCAATCACCGCCCAGCAGGGCTGTGATTGGTCAGTCGTTGCGATCGCTGATATGGGGGGACCTCAGGACCCCCCTGGGCTATATGCCGGGATGCCTGCTGAATGATATCAGCAGGCATCCCGGTCCTTGCCTGCCGAGCAACGGGCCGGAAAAACGCAGGGCAAACCCATACGCCCTGAGTTCTTCAGGACTCGGAAACGGGGGCGTATGGATATGCCCTTGCGTCCTTAAGGGGTTAAAAAATGAAACCATACATATCCTACGCGTTTCCCTGCTCTTTATTACTTCAGGTTGCTTGTCAGAGATTCATAGGGAATACTTGAGTAGGGCGCAGTGATGACCCTGCACACCATTTCTGTGTGCCTTCACATGTGTAGAAATAAGATACTGGAAAGTGTGTGTACACTGGGTAATCTTCATAGATGATAGGTGACAGAAGTGAGGACAGTTCCGTAATCAGCAATAAATCTAGAATGAGACATATAGAGAGTTGGGTAGTATAGGGTATCATGGGGTAAAGATAGGTACAGGTATACTTGGGGAGGAAGGAGATAGCTTTACCTGGTAAGTATGTAATCGGGTAGTAGATGATTCCTTGACAGTCACTGCTCATCAATGTGGAGGCAACAGATCTAGATTGAGGTATGAGAGGCATAGGGTAGGTGAAACGGTAATAAACACAGTGGTGTGAGCAGAGCTAGGATAAGGCTAATGGTAGAGAATACCTGGTGATTAGTTCGCTGAGGTGAAGACTAGGTCCAGTCCTGATAGCCCAGCGGAGGACCAAAGGGAGGGGATAGTACCCTATAGACGGAGTTGACCTTGGTCCTGGAGGGAAAAGTACATGGTGTTATAGCAGTGGTAGATTAATGGTAACCTGATATGTATAAGAGCCATAAAAAGCAATTGTACCATTTCCAAGGCACTGGGACCCATACCCAACCATGAAAGATGGGGGGGAGACATACCAACTAGTTGTGGAACTAGATTAGGGTGCACGGGAAATTTAGATTGATATCTGGTGATAGTAGGGTTGTAGTAGCATATAGAATGTAGTAGTGATATAGGGATATACAATAATAGGATAGGAGGGTGAGCAAGGTGGTGACATGCTAAACATTAAACTGGGGTATGGTAATTGTAAATACAGCTAATGATACAGAATTGATAAATGAAGCAGTGGTTAGTATAAATAATGGTAATAAAGAAACTGGGTTGGTGGTGTAATATAGTGCTGAACAACCGATGGTGATATAGTGGTAAGGGAAATATAGGCGATAGGTAAAGTAAATAGAAGGGGAAAAGATAAAGGTAGGAGGTAGCAGTGGTGATTCAGTGTACTTACCGGCAGGGATGGCGTCCGCATTTATGAGCTGTCTGTACATAACAGTGGAACAAAGCTCAGAGGAGCCAGTTATATCACCCGATACCGGACGTGCGTCACAATGACACGCCGGAAGTCATGCTCTTCAGCATGGACCGCAAGCTCACGGTCACGCTGAAGTGAGGCCTCGAGGTGGAGAATCAATGCGCATGTGAAGGATTGCCGCCGTACTAAATTGGTAGGGCAATCAATGCGCCTACATAACCCAAGGGCAACATAACAGAAGGGGGGCCTATGCGGTCGAAGGAGGCTATGAGACCACCTAAGGTTAAGGAAATAATTGTACAAAAATACCAAAGGATAGAAAAATAATACTATAATGTAATATTAGATAAATAACACACACTGGATCACCACTGGGTAGATAAAGAAAGGGGGCATGATGTGGTGCCGGATAACCAAGGGACAAAGATAGGGGGCAATATGAAAAAATTGAAATAATAGTAAAGTATATGTTAAGGGAAATAAGGTGACATAGTATCAATAGTAATAACAGGTTAGTAGTTAGTACCACTGGGGGGTAAGGAAAGTGGTCCCCCTAAGGTCTGGGATGATATAGCTATAGGATATTAGAAAAAGAAGTCCATGTGAGAGTAATGTATTGGTGTTTGTGAGGATAGGCCTGGGAACGGAACTGTAATGGGGAGGAGTCAAGAACCAGGGGTAGTAAACTAATAGGTAAAGGTAGGAAAGGGTAAGGTGTAGGTTGATAAAAGTTGTAAGCTGAAATGGCTGGTTGGATAGTTTTAGATAAAGCTAGTAAAGTTAATGTTCTCATTAAGGCCGTGGGGATGTACTGTATCTAAAGTAAAGATCCAACGTGTTTTTTTCTGGATGAGGATTTTATCGATGTCACCACCCCTTGGAGAGGGGCGTATGACCGCAAGGACTTGGAACTGGAGAACAATTGGATTGCCCCTGTGCATGATGTTAATGTGGTTGGCAATTGGTTTGTCCCGCTTTTTGTTGATGTCTCCCACATGCTCCAGGATCCTCCGTTTGAATTCCCAGATGGTCTTCCCAACGTTTTGAATCTGATGTGTGTCTCTATCATTAGGCAGAGCAGAGCCCGGATATCCTAATGACTCATGTCATCTACAGGTGAGTCAACTTGGCCCAGCGATGCACAGCATAATTATTGGTTTGATTACCTGCCACTCACTCAGTGTTTCATGGAGGGATTGGCCACCGTTGACCTAGGATGCAGATATAAGGGGGGATGTGTCTGCACACAGACATGGCGTCGGGATTACCTGGCAGCACCATCACCACCAGCCACTCGTCCACCATGATGCTATCATTTGCCCCCCTATTGTCCCCTGATGATTGGGGCAAGAAACAGGTTGGGACAATTTAGATTTTTCTATCTACCAAGTCTTGGGTCCAGTTGAGTATTATATATTCAAACTGGATATATCAGTATGTTAAATTATGATTACATACAGAATCTATCTTTTGTCCATACACATACATCCATATATTTAATTGTGATCATTTACAGTCTTTACCTTATTCATCAACAAACTGAATTTATATGATTTATACACACCTGTGTAAACCAGTTTACTGTTGCCGATTAACCTATGTATATATCAGATATCCATTCATATAAATCAGATTATTGCTAAGTTATCAGTCTGGGTACTTTATAATCCATAAATATACTCTATTGCCCACGTACCTAGTAGATACTTTTTCTGATTTGCATGAAAAATCAGGATATTAATAATCATACATTGACCTATCCTTCTTGTGTATGAATAAGAGGCAGGCTGGAAATATATATATATATAACCTTAACCCCTTAAGGACCCTTGACGTACGCATACGTCATGAAGAATTCCGGCCCCCGCCGCGCGCCGGGCGGGGATCGGACCGGGATGCCTGCTGAAATCATTCAGCAGGCATCCCGTGCAAACGCCCAGGGGGGTCATCAGACCCCCCCTATGTCGGCGATCGTGGCAAATCGCAAGTGAATTCACACTTGCGATTACGGGTCTATGGTGACCCGGAATATAAGGGGGATTGCGGTTATCTAAGACACCCATGATCCCCCTGAAGGGATAGGAGTGAGGTGGCAGGGGTGCCACCCCTCTTATCCCTACTATTTGAGGTCTAGATGCGACCACCAATAGCAGATCGGGGGCATGGGGGTTACCTTTTGTTTTCCCCATCCTGCCCTTCCACAATAGGCGGGGAAACGATGGGGACCGGCGCCGAAGATCCACTTACCCGTCCGGGCGGGCGCCGGAGGCAGCGGGCGATGGAGATCGGCGGGCGGCGATGTTGTGCGGCTGGATCCGACGGAAGCCGGTGAGTTGCCTAGCAAAATCTGGAGGGTACAGTTTGAGACCACTATATAGTGGTCTCTAACTGTAGCCCTCCAGATGTTGCAAAACTACAACTCCCAACATGCCCAGACAGCTGTTTGGGCATGCTGGAATATGTAGTTTTGCAACAGCTGGAGGGCTACAGTTAGAGACCACTATATAGTGGTCCCTAAACTGTAGCCCTCCAGATCTTGCAAAACTACAACTCCTAGCATGCCCAAACAGCTGTTTGCTGTCTGGGCATGCTGGGATTTGTAGTTTTGCAACAGCTGGAGGACCACAGTTTGGAGATCACTGTGGCCCTCCAGATGTTGCAAAACTGCAAATCCCAGCATGCCCAAACAGCAAAAAGCTGTCTCGGCATGCTGGGAGTTGTAGTTGTGTACCTCCAGCTATTGCATAACTGCATCTCCCAGCAACAGCTGGAGGCACACTGTTTGGAAAATACTGAGTTAGGTAACAGAACCTAACTGAAGGTTTTCCGACCAGTGTGCCTCCAGCTTTTGCAAAAGTTCAACTCCCAGCATGCACGGTCTGTCAGTACATGCTGGGAGTTGTAGTTTTGAAACAGCTGGAGGTTTTCCTACCCATGTGAACGTACAGGGTACATTCACACAGGCAGGTTTACAGTAAGTTTCCTGCTTCAAGTTTGGGCTGCAACAAATTTTTCGCCGCAGCGCAAACTCCTAGCGGGAAACTCACCGTAACACCCCAGTGCGAATGTACCCTAAAAACACTACACAACACTACACTAACACATAATAAAGAGTAAAACACTACATAGACACCCCTTACACTGTCCCCCCCAATAAAAATGTAAAACATATTGTATGGCAGTGTCCTCCAGCTGTTGGAAAACAACAACTCCCAGCATATCCGGACAGCCACTGACTGTCCAGGCATGCTGGGAATTTAGCAAGAGCTGGAGGCACCCTGTTTGGGAATCACTGGTGTAGAATGCCCCTATGTCCACCCCTATGCAATCCCTAATATAGTCCTCAAATGCGCATGGCGCTCTCTCACTTCGGAGCCCTGTCGTATTTCAAGGAAACAGTTTAGGGCCACATATGGGGTATTTCCATACTCGGGAGAAATTGCACTACAAAATTTGGGGGGCTTTTTCTCCTTTTACCCCTTATGAAAAGGAAAAGTTGGGGGCTACACCAGCTTGTTAGTGTAAAAAAAATGTACACTAACATGCTGGTGTTGTCCTTTACTTTTTTATTTTCACAAGTGTTAAAAGGAAAAAAGATCCCCAAAATTTGTTACGCAATTTCTCCTGAGTACGGAAATGCCCCATATGTGGGCGTAAAATGCTCTGCAGGCGCACAACAAGGCTCAGGAGAGAGAGCGCACTATGTACATTTGAAGCCTAAATTCGTGATTTGCACAGGGGTGGCTGATTTTACAGCAGTTCTGCCATAAACGCAAAAAAAGAAATACCCACATGTGACCCCCATTTTGGAAACTACACCCCTCACGGAACGTAACAAGGGGTATAGTGAGCCTTAACACCCCACAGGTGTTTAATGAAAATTCTTCAAAGTTGGATGAAAAAAAAAAAATAATAATGTTTTTTCACTAAAATGCTGATGTTACCCAAAATTTTTCATTTTCACTAGGAAAAATAGGAAAAAAAGCCCCCAAAATTTGTAACACCATTTCTTCTGAGTAAGAACATACCTCATATGTGGATGCTCTGCTGGCGCACTACAATGCTCAGAAGAGAAGGAGCACCATTGGGATTTTGAAGAGAAAATTTATCCGGAATTGAAGGCCACTTGTGTTTACAAAGCCCCCATAGAGCCATGTAATATAATAAGGGGTACAGTGAGCATTTACACCCCACAGGTGTCTGACAGATTTTTGGAACAGTGGTCCGTGAAAATGAAAAATGTAATTTTTCATTTGCACAGCCCACTGTTCCAAAGATCTGTCAAACGCCAGTGGGGTGTAAATAAATAGTCACTGCACCCCTTATTAAATTCTGTGAGGGGTGTAGTTTACAAAATGGGGTCACATGTGGGGGGGGGTTCCACTATTCTGGCACCACTGAGGGCTTTGTAAACACACATGGCCCCCGACTTCTATTCCAAACGAATTCTGTCTCCAAAAGCTCAATGGCGCTCCTCCTTTTCTGAGCATTGTAGTGTGCCCGCAGAGCACTTGACATCCACACCTGGGGTATTTCCATACTCAGAAGAGATGGGGTTACAAATTTTGTGGGTCATTTTCTCTTATTACCCCTTGTAAAAATGTAAAATTTGGGGGAAAACCAGCATTTTAGTGAATTTTTTTTTTTCATTTACACATCCGACTTTAACAAAAAGTCGTCAAACACCTGTGAGGTGTTAAGGCTCACTGTACCCCTTGTCTAATAAGAAGGCCCTTCAAATCCACTTCAAAACAGAACTGGTCCCTGAAAAATTTCGATTTTGAAAATTTTGTGAAAAATTGGAAAATTGCTGCTATACTTTGAAGCCCTCTGATGTCTAACAAAAGTAAAAACATGTCAACTTCATGATGCAATCATAAAGTAGACATGTTGTATATGTGAATCAATATGTAATTTATTTGGAATATTCATTTTCCTTATAAGCAGAGAGCTTCAAAGTAAAAAAAATGCAAAATGTTCAATTTTTTCATCAGATTTTTGAATTTTTCACCAAGAAACGATGCAAGTATCGACACAATTTTACCAATAACATAAAGTAGAATATGTCACGAAAAAACAATCATGGAATCAGAATGAAAGGTAAAAGCATCCCAGAGTTATTAATGTTTAAAGTGACAGTGGTCAGATGTGCAACAAATGGCCAGGTCCTTAAGGGGTTAATATCTATTTTTTGGGCTTGAGAGCAAGATCAATTCTCTCCCTGGGCATACTGCAAAGGGCTCATCTAACCTGTTATTAAGAACATAGGTCTGTCTCTCCTTCTCCCATCCAACTTTAGCTAGACAGCTACACATAGTGAGACAGAGAGCCTCCTGTGATCAAACTAGGTGGAGTACAGTTACAACAGGGGTAGGTTCCTGAGCAGGCTGTCCTTTTATGGGCATAAACTCTGCCTAGGTATAGGGGTAGAATCAGTCACCTCAAACCAGGGACAGCAGGTAGAGGCCACACATCCATAGGCCTATTGCCTAGCCCCCCCCCCCCCTTCCATCCACCCCTATCTATCCTTTAGAAAACATTTCTGCACCCAATGGCTTGGTAAGTCTCCAGATTGGTGTAGCAATCCCTGACAAGCACAAGTTGCTGTCATAAATGTACTACCATTTATCTGTAATATCTGAATTAAGAGAAAAACAGAAAACCAAGAAGACAAAGACAAGGGAGTTTTAGGCAAAAAAATATAAAAATATAGTTTATTGATATACATTAAAATCAACACACATAGAGGCGGAAACAAACATCAAAAAGCGACATCACAGGACATACTGAGATGATCTTGATAAAACAATAGGAGAGGTAGGTATATGTTGAGGTAGAGGTATTGACTATATTATACAATTGCACTTGTAAAGCATAAGTAATGTGCAACAGTTGCATAAGATCTAAAGTGCCATGTGCTATCAGTCATAAATAATACAACAGACAATGCAGGATACAAAGTAGAGTTAACATATACCTATAATACCCACACACTACCAGATGGTACAGGACCGGGATGACGCCACTCCAACTCTCGTTTCTGACCTGGCGAAATAAGTATTTTCCCTTTTGAGAGAAGGGAGTTCTGACTCAGGTTCTGGAACAGGGACGAGAATACTATTCGACCCTCTTCTTGGTAAGGAAACCAAATGGATCCTTTCGCACAATAATAAATCTGAAGCTGTTGAATCGTTTCCTGAAATGCGAAAAATTCTGTATGGAGACGATTCAGTCAGCTATTCTGAACCTGAGTAGGAACTGTTTCATGGTCAACTAGGATCTGAGGGACGCATACTATCATGTCCCGATTTTCCAGGGTCACCAAAAGTATCTCAGGGTAGCAGTTTACCTATGTAAATCTTTGGTGCACCTGCAATTTCGGGCTCTTCCCTTTGGTCTGTCCCAAGCTCCCCGGGTCTTCACCAAGCTCATGGCAGAGATGATGGCCCTTGTGTAAGAACAAGACATTGTCATAGTGCCGTACCTGGACGATTTTCTCTTGGTGTCAGATTCCAGGGAACTCCGGATTCAGCAGGTCCACAGAGTGCAAGAAATCTTACTGAAGCTAGAGCTAGAAGTAAACCTAGGGAAATCACAGCTAGTTCCTTCTCATGCATCTTCCTTCCTGGGGATAGGACTAGATTCAACCCACCAAATCTCCTTTCTTCTTCCGTCCAAGGTAGCTCTGGTCCAGAAGAGGGTTTCCCAGTTGTTAGAGCTGAAGGAGATTTCAGTAAGATTAGCAATGTCAGTTCTGGGCCTGTTAACCTCCTGTATCCCGGCTGTTCAGAAGGCTCAGTATCATTCAAGAAGGTTGCAGGAGCAGATTCTGAGCCAGTGGTACAGGGTCCCCAGTTTCTTAGACAATCAGATAGCTCTTTCAGACCCAGTAAAAAGATCCCTTCTCTGATGGTTAGACCAAAGGGGTATCCCCTGGATAAAGGAAAACAAGTTTTTCCTGATCACGGATGCATGCCCCTGGGGTTGGGGTGCTAACAGGGAGTCCCTAGTTCTACTGGGTCAGTGGAGTCGAAAGGTGTCTAGAGAGTCTCGGAATCTAAGGGAGTTCAAGGCTATTCTGTTCGCCATTTCTCAATCCCTTATCCTGGTTGTAGGGAAAGATTGTAAGATATTCTCACACAATTCCACAGTGGTAGCTTACCTGAATCATCAAGGAGGAACCAGGTCGTCTAAGCAGGCATCATCTGAACCAGGGGTAGTGGAAGTTAGACCAGTTGGTGTTTTCCCAGATTTGTCAGCATTGGGGAACCCCTCTGATAGATTTGTTCACATCCAGGATGAAAAGAAAAAAGAGAGTTTCTATTCCCTGTCGCCGACAGACCATCCCTTGGGGAGATAGATGCCTTTTCCCAGTGTTGGGGCAAGGGACTCCTTTATGCCTTCCTTCCAGTCAGGTTGCTCCCGAGGGTCTTGAGAAAAATCAGAGAGGACAGGGCCAAGGTAATAGTCATTACCCCGTTCTGTCCCCAGAGGGTTTGGTTCACATGGTTGAGAAAAATGTCCATTGCGACCCCTTGGATCCTCCTGGAAACTCTGAGCCTTCTACGTCAGGGAGCAGTATTGCATGCCAAGTGTAATGTCTGTTTATTTGTTTTTGCATTTTTATGTTCAGGTGTGTATTCACACACTAGTTTATTCAGAGCAGTTGGCTATTCCACCTGGATAGGGAATGGTTAATGCTCTGGATGAATGGTAATTAGGGAGTGTCTATTTTAAGCCAGACTTCTCTGCAGTCTGGGTGGGTTATTGAATACCTCAGTCTAGAATGTCTGTGTGTGCAATACACTTCCAAGTCTGCTTGAGCTAGCACCTTGTATTTATCTTGTGAAATTATCTGAGTTTTAGCCATGGTTAAATAGTCTTGTTTATTGTACAGGGTTGGCCATATATATGGATACACCTTAATAAAATGGGAATGGTTGATGATATTAACTTCCTGTTGGTGGCACATTAGTATATATGAGGGGGGAAACTTTCCAAGATGGGTAGTGACTATGGCGGCCATTTTGAAGTCGGACATTTTTAATCCAACTTAAGTTTTTTCAATAGGAAGAGGGTCATGTGATGCATCAAACTTATTGGGAATTCCACAAGAAAAAACGATGATGTGCTTTATTTTAACATACCTTTATTCTTTCATGAGTTATTTACAAGTTTCTGACCACTTATAAAATGTGTTCAATGTGCTGCCCATTGTGTTGGATTGTCAAAGCAACCCTGTTCTTCCACTCTTCACACACTGATAGCAACACCGCAGGAGAAATGCTTCCAGTATCCGTTGTTTCAGGTGCTGCACATCTCGTATCTTCACACCATAGATAATTGCCTACAGATGACCCCAAAGATAAAAGTCTAAGGGGGTCAGATTGGGAGACCTTGGGGGCCATTCAACTGGCCCAAGACGACCAATCCACTTTCCAGGAAACTGTTCATCTAGGAATGCTCGGACCTGACACCCATAATGTGGTGGTGCACCATCTTGCTGAAAAAACTCAGGGAATGTGCCAGGTCCGAGCATTCCTAGATGAACAGTTTCCTGGAAAGCATATTGGTCGTCGTGGGCCAGATGAATGCCCCCAAGGTCTCCCGATCTGTCCCCTTTAAACTTTTATCTTTGGGGTCACATGACCCTCTTCCTATAAAAAAAAACAAAAGTTGGATTCAAAATGGTCGACTTCAAAATGTCCGCCATGGTCACCACCCATATTGAAAAGTTTCCCCCCCTCACATATACTAATGTGCCACAAACAGGAAGTTAATATCACCAACCATTCCCATTTTATTAAGGTGTATCCATATAAAGGGCCCACCCTGTAGATTTTAGTCTGTGTTATATTAGTCGGTTTTAGTATTATTTCTGTTCAGCTATGTCGGTGTTCACACTATGTCTGAGTCTTGCTTGTTACCTGTGCTCTGTATTTTATATTCCTGTTTGGTATCCTGGTTCTGTGTCCCAGTGTGAACAGTGTCTTATATTTATATCCTGTTTGGTTGATCTGATCCTTTGTACTTGTACCTGCCTGTGATAGTTCTTATGCTGGGTTCACATCACGTTTTCTCCCATACGGGAGCGCATACGGCATGGGGAGCTAAAACCTTGTGCTCCCGTATGCTTTCGTATGCGCTCCCGTATGTAATTCATTTAAATGAGCCAGACGGAGTCATTTTTGCTCTGTATGCACTTTTTCCCCGGACCTAAAACTGTGGTCAACCACGGTTTTAGGTCCGGTTGTAAAAGTGCATACGGCGCAAAAATGAGCCGACCGGACCGAACGTTTCACTCCGGCAGGCTCATTGAAATGAATTACATACGGGAGCGCATACCGGAGCGCGAGGTTTTAGCTCCCCCTGCCGTATGCGCTCCCGTATGGGAGAAAACGTGATGTGAACCAGCCCTTAGTAACTTACCTGTTGAGTTTAGTGTCTTGGCTCTCAGTTCTTCCGCTATCCCCTTCATCTCCTGGATTCTGCTGTATACTCCTATCATGCCTAGTCTTGTTCATTTTATCATGTCTGCCGTTTATCTGATATCTGGTTTAGTGAACTGTTTGTTAATTCACAATATTCTGTTCTGTTTGTGAGTTTATATTCTGCCCTGTTAGTATTTGTATTGTCTAGTAGGTTTCTGTTTCTGGCCTGTGACCGACTGTTTATTATTTGTTTTTACGCCACTGCTCTTTAGCGCAGGAAGGGACCGGCTCCTAGTTGTCGACTCACCCTTTAGGGTGAGTGGGCAAGTAGGCAGGGAGAGATGTTTTAGGGTCAGTTTAGGGCTCACTCTCCCTGTCCCCCGGTCCCTGACACCAAGACCTCCAATCTTCATCTGAGGGCATGGCTGTTAAAAGGGGGATCCTAGCGGAGAGGGGTCTTATGAGCCATGTGATCACTACTCTACTAGCAGGTAGGAAGAAGGTAACCTCTCAAATTTACTTAAGAACATAGCCCTTAATTTCCCTGATATCTCTAAAATTTTCTGGATAAACATCTTAGACCTAGCACTTTTGAAGGTTTATGTATCTGCCCTTAGTGCCCCTTTTAATTATAAATTAGCTGATTACCCATAGATAAAATGGTTTCTAAAAGAAGCAGCTAGGATGTCTCCAGAAGTAAAACAATCTGTTTCTGGGATTTAAATATAGTTCTTAATAGTCTTACTAAAGCTTCGTTCGAGTCAGAGGGGTACTCCGGTGGAAAACCTTTTTTTTTTTTTTTTAACAGATTTGTAAATTACTTCTATAAAAAAATCTTAATCCTCCCAGTACTTATTAGCTGCTGAATACTACAGAGGAAATTATTTTCTTTTTGGAGTGCTCTCTGCTGACATCTCTGTCCATTTCAGGAACTGTCCAGAACAGCATATGTTTGCTATTCTCCTACTCTGGACAGTTCTTAAAATGGACAGAGATGTCAGCAGAGAGCTCTGTGTTCCAAAAAGAAAATAATTTCCTCTGTAGTATTCAACAGCTAATTAGTACTGGAAGGATTAAGATTTTTAATAGAATTAATTTTCGAATCTGTTAAAAAAAAAAAAGCAAAAAAAAAGTTTTCTCAGCCTCCATACAGCAAATTTCAGGGGTGTGGAAATAAAAAAAAAAAAAACTACTTGTCCAAGGGACTAAAGCGGAACACAAACTACTTGTCCCTCAAGAAAATCCACTTGTCCTGGTAGATGAAATCACTTCAATCAAAATGGTACGATACACCCCACTAGACCACACGGTGATCGCAGCATGTCAGGCTATTTGTGGCGGGAGAGCTGTAGCTAGCTCCTTTTACACCTGAGGCAAGCTCCCCCCCCCCCCCCCATCTGACCCCTATAACTCCAATTTTTCCATATACAGGGATGTATGAGGGTAATCTTATGTGCCGTGATCTGTAGTTTTTATTGGAACCATTTATTATCAGAATTTCTATTAGGAAAGGGGCTTATTCACATATATATGCACTTAAAATATTTTAATCACTATTTTTTAGTCTTCATAGGGACTTATATATGGATTGGAAAACACTGAACAGCGCTGTGTTACTGGGGGTGTTCTGCTTCTCCAGTTTATGTGGTGCATTTTATTTACTCTAATTTATGTGTCAGAAAATGCTGGAAGTTGCATTTAGTTACTAGATAACTACAACTCCCAGCATGCCCTGATACAGCCTATGGTTGTGTGGGTGCTGCAGCATGTTGCACTCTATAGTAGTACAGTTAAGGTTATTGTGTAACATGCTGGGAGTTGTAGTTACTAAATGCAATTCCCAGTATTCCTTGACACAGCCTATGGCTCTACAGCTGACACGAACCAAAACTACAACACCCAGCATGCCCTGATACAGCCTATGGCTCTGCAGCTGACCCCAACCAAAACTACAACTCCCAGCATGTTGCACTTTATAGTTCTACAGTTTGGGTTATGGTGCAACATGCTGGAAGTTGTAGTTTTGGTTCGGGCGTGTTTGCGTGCATCCGTGGGGCTCTTGGTTGTCGGGCGAGTATGAAGGGGGTGGGATTCTGGGGGTAAATTTAGTGCGAGTGGCCAGAAACCACTAAAAATAAATTAAAAAAATTAGCACAATTGGCAGCAGCACTTGTCAGTGCGCCCCTGTACAAAACATACATGCATACACATATCATACATACACATATACATACACCGGCCACTGACCCCTATATTATACATTACATACATACATACACCGGCCACTGCCCCTATATTATACATTACATACATACATCATACATACAGATACATCATACATACACCCGCCGCTGCCCCCCATCATACATTACATACACACACACACACACATCATACACACATCACACACAGACAGACATCATACACACATCACACATGCACAACAAGATCACACAAAAATTATCAATGGAAATCAAATTTATCAACCCATGGAGGTCTGGATATGGACTCAAATTCAAAGTGGAAAACCACACTACAGGCTGATCCAACTTTGATGTAATGTCCTTAAAACAAGTCAAAATGAGGCTCAGTAGTGTTTGTGGCCTCCACGTGCCCATATGACCTCCCTACAATGCCTGGGCATGCTCCTGATGAGGTGGCATCTAAAGCATCTGCCAAATCCTGGACAATCTGTGGTGCAACGTGGCATTGGTGGATGGAGCGAGACATGATGTCCCAGATGTTCTCAATCGGATTCAGGTCTGGGGAATGGGCGGGCCAGTCCATAGCATCAATGCATTCCTCTTGCAGGAACTGCTGACACACTCCAGCCACATGAGGTCTAGCTTTGTCTTGCATAAGGAGGAACCCAGCGCCAACCGCACCAGCATATGGTCTCACAAGGGGTCTGGGCAAGCACATGGAGGGCTGTGCGTCATCCAAAAGAAATGCCACTCCACACCATTACTGACCCATTGCCAAACCGGTCATGCTGGAGGATGTTGCAGGCAGCAGAACGTTCTCCCGTCTGTCACGTGCTCAGCGTGAACCGGCTTTCATCTGTGAAGAGCACAGGGCACCAGTGGCGAATTTGCCAATCTTGGTGTTCTCTGGCAAATGCCAAACATCCTGCACGGTGTTGGGCCGTAAGCACAACCCCCACTTGGGGAAGTCGGGCCCTCATACCACCCTAATGAAGTCTGTTTCTGACCGTTTGAGTGGACACATGCACATTTGTGGCCTGCTGGAGGTAATTTTGCAGGGCTCTGGCAATGCTCCTCCTTGCACAAAGGCGGAGGTAGAGGTCCTGCTGCTGGGTTGTTGCCCTCCTACAGCCTCCTCCACATCTCCTGATGTACTGGCCTGTCTCTTGGTAGCGCCTCCATCCTCTGGACACTACGCTGAAACACAGCAAACCTTCTTGCCACAGCTCGCATTGATGTGCCATCCTGGATGAGCTGCATTAGCTGATCCACTTGTGTGGGTCGTAGACTCCGTCTCATGCTATCACTAGAGTGAAAGCACCCCAGCATTCAAAAGTGACCAAAACATCAGACAAGAAGCATAGGAACTGAGAAATGGTCTGTGGTCACCACCTGCAGAACCACTCCTTTATTGGGGGGAGGGTGTCTTGCTAATTGCCTATAATTTCCACCTGTTGTCTGTTCCATTTGCATAACAGTATGTGAAATTGATTGTCAATCAGTGTTGCTTCCTGAGTGAACAGTGTGATTTCACAGAAGTGTGATTGACTTTGGAGTTAAATTGTGTTTAACCTCTTAAAGACCAATGACGTTCCACAACGTCTTGGCACCCTGGGCTTTAAGGACCAATGACGTTCCACAACGTCATGGCGTTTTACGGTCTCTGCTGCTCGCCGGGCAGAGATCGGAAGCGGATGCCTGCTGAAATCCTTCAGCAGGCATCCAGGGCAAACGCTGAGGGGGGCCATGTAGGAAATCGCCCTTGCAATCTGCGGCGATACCGGGCTGATCGGGTCTCTGGGACCCGACCGCCCGGTAATTTCGCATGATCCCGGCTGTCACAGACAGCCAGGACCATGCTGAAGACTAAGAGCCAGGTGGCAAGCCTGCCACCTCCTCCGAACCCCTGCGATCCGTCGGTTAACTAACCGACCAATCGCAGGGGGGGGGGGGGGGGGCGGTTACTTCCTCCCGTCCTGCCCGGCCCCTTGAAGTCCGGAGAGGACGGGAGGAAGACCGGAGGACGCAGCGGGGAACGGGGGAGTGCTGGTGCCTGGCCCCGGTACTTACCTCGTCCCTGAAGACCCGGATCCCGGTGGCGGAGACGGAGGCAGCGGCGACAGGTGAGTTGATCTTCAGCCGTGGTCGAGCCCTTTACAGCAATGCACGTCGCCGTAAAGCGACATGCATTGCTGTAATGGGACCCTGTAAACTACAACTCCCAGCATGCCCAGACAGCCCTTGGCGTCTGGGCATGCTGGGTGTTGCAGTTTTGCAACATCTGGAGGTCCACAGTTTGGAGACCACTGTGCCCTTCCAGATGTTGCAAAACTACACATCCTCAGCATGCCCTTACTGTCCAGGCATGCTGGGAGTTGTAGTTCTGTAACATCTGGCCCTTCAGATGTTGCAGAACTACAACTCCCAGCATGCCTGGACAGTTTTGGCATATTGGGAGTTGTAGTTTTGCAACATCTGGAAGGGCACGGATTGGGAACCACTGTATTAGTGGTCTGCAAACTGTAGTCCTCCAGATGTTGCAAAACTACAACTCCAAGCATGCTGGGAGTTGTAGTTCGGCAACATCTGGCTCTAAAGATGTTGCCGAACTACTACTCCCAGCATGCCTGAGAATGCTGGGAGTTGTGGTTTTGCAACAACTGGGGGCACACTGGTTGGGAAACATTGTCTGTTTCCTAACTCAGTGTTTCCCAACCCGTGTGCCTCCAGCTGTTGCAAAACTATAACTACCAGCATACACTGATAAACTGTGCATGCTGGGAGTTGTGGTTTTGCAACAGCTGGAGGTCCCCCCCCCCCCCCCCCCTGTGAATGTACAGGATACATTCACATGGGCAGGGGGCTTACGGTGAGTATCAGGCTGCAAGTTTGCGATGCAGCAAATTTTGCGCGGCAGCTCAAACTCGCTGTAACCCCCCGCCCGTGTGACTGTACCCTAAAAACACTACACTACACTAACACAAAATAAAAAGTAAAAAAACACTACATATACACATACCCCTACACAGCCCCTCTCCCCTCCCCAATAAAAAAGAAGGCGTCTGGTACGCCACTGTTTCCAAAATGGAGCCTCCAGCTGTTGCAAAACAACAACTCCCAGTATTGCCGGACAGCCGTTGACTGTCCAGGCATGCTGGGAGTTTTGCAACAGCTGGAGGCACCCTGTTTGGGAATCACTGGCGTAGAATACCCCTATGTCCACCCCTATGCAAATCCCTAATTCAGGCCTCAAATGCGCATGGCGCTCTCGCTTTGGAGCCCTGTCGTATTTCAAGGCAACAGTTTAGGGTCACATATGGGATATCGCCGTACTCGGGAGAAATTGCCTAACAAATTTTGGGGGGCTTTTTCTCCTTTCACCCCTTATGAAAAGGTGATGTTGGGGGTCTACACCAGCATGTTAGTGTAAAAAAAAAAAATTTTTTACACTATCATGCTGGTGTTGCCCCATACTTTTCATTTTGACAAGAGGTAAAAGGGAAAAACGCCCCCCAAAATTTGTAATGCAAAGGTGATTTGCACAGGGCTGGCTGATTGTTACAGCGGTTTTGACAAACGCAAAAAAAAAAAAACCCCACATGTGACCCCATTTCGGAAACTACACCCCTCACGGAATGTAATGAGGGGTGCAGTGAGAATTTACACCCCACTGGTGTCTGACAGATCTTTGGAACAGTGGGCTGTGCAAATTAAACATTTTGTATAGCCCACTGTTCCAAAGATCTGACAGACACCAGTGGTGGGTAAATGCTCACTGTACCCCTTGTTACGTTCCTCAAGGGGTCTAGTTTCCAAAATGGTATGCCATGTGGGGGTTATTTTGCTGTCCTGGCACCATAGGGGCTTCCTAAATGCGACACGCCCCCCGAGCAAAATTTGCTCTCAAAAAGCCAAATATGACTCCTTCTCTTCTGAGCATTGTAGTTCGCCCGTAGTGCGCTTCAGGTCAACTTATGGGGTACCTCCATACTCAGAAGAGATGGGGTTACAAATTTTGGGGGGTATTTTCTGCTATTAACCCTTGCAAAAATGTGAAATTTGTGGGGGAAACACACATTTTAGTGAAAAAATACATTTTTTTTTTTACATGTGCAAAAGTCGTGAAACCCCTGTGGGGTATTAAGGCTCACTTTATTCCTTGTTACGTTCCTCAAGGAGTCTAGTTTCCAAAATGGTATGCCATGTGGGTATTTTTTGCTGTCCTGGCACCATAGGGGCTTCCTAAATGCGACATGCCCCCAAGCAAAATTTGCTCTCAAAAAGCCAAATATCACTCCTTCTCTTCTGAGCATTGTAGTTCGCCTGTAGTGCACTTCAGGTCAACTTATGGGGTACCTCCATGCTCAGAAGAGACGGGGTTGCAAATTTTGGGGGGTATTTTCTGCTATTAACCCTTGCCTAAATGTGAAATTTGGGGGGAAACACACATTTTAGTGACATTTTCTAAACATTTATTTACATGTGCAAAAGTCGTGAAACACCTGTGGGGTATTAAGGCTCACTTTATTCCTTGTTACGTTCCTCAAGGGGTCTAGTTTCCAAAATGGTATGCCATGTGGGTATTTTTTCCTGTTCTGGCACCATAGGGGCTTCCTAAATGCAACATGCCCCCCAAAAACCATTTCAGAAAAACGTACTCTCCAAAATCCCCTTGTCGCTTCTGAGCCCTCTACTGCGCCCGCCGAACACTTTACATAGACATATGAGGTATGTGCTTACTCAAGAGAAATTGGGCTACAAATATAAGTATACATTTTCTCCATTTACCCCTTGTAAAAAAAAAAATTGGGTCTACAAGAACATGCAAGTGTAAAAAATGAAGATTGTGAATTTTCTCCTTCACTTTGCTGCTATTCCTGTGAAACACCTAAAGGGTTAAAACGCTGACTGAATGTCATTTTGAATACTTTGGGGGGTGCAGTTTTTATAACGGGGTCATTTATGGGGTATTTCTAAGATGAAGACCCTTCAAATCCACTTCAAACCTGAACTGGTCCCTGAAAAATTGTGATTTTGGAAATTTTGTGAAAAATTGGAAAATTGCTGCTGAACTTTGAAGCCCTCTGGTGTCTTCCAAAAGTAAAAACTCGTAAATTTTATGATGCAAACATAAAGTGGACATATTGTATATGTGAATAACAAAAAAAATTTTTTGGGAATATCCATTTTCCTTACAAGCAGAGAGCTTCAAAGTTAGAAAAATGCAAAATTTTAAATTTTTTCATCAAATTTTGGAATTTTTCACTAAGAAATGATGCAAGTATCGACAAAATTTTACCAATAACATAAAGTAGAATATGTCACGAAAAACAATCTCGGAATCAGAATGATAGGTAAAAGCGTCTTAGAGTTATTAATGCTTAAAGTGACAGTGGTCAGATGTTCAAAAAACGCTCTGGTCCTAGGGTGTAAAATGGCCTGGTCCTTAAGGGGTTAAGTGTTCCCTTTTTTTCTGAGCAGTGCAAATTACCCTCCCATGTTATAATATAAAAAAATAAAAAAAATAAAATAAAAAGGCCTTAAAATTTTTTTTTCTATATAGACAGTACTCCTTTTAAGGAAACCGCACCAATCACTGGGTCCGGATTAATTGCAGGTTAAGATTCTTTATTGCATTAGGACATGGGACGCTGTTGTTCTAATGCAATAAAGAATCTTAACCTGAAATTAATCCGGACCCAGTGATTGGTGCTGTTTCCTTAAAAGGAGTGCTGTCTGCATATCCAGACGGCAAGCTGGGGGATACCTGCACCACACTGTGCTGAAACCCTTTTTCCACATATATATATATATATATATATATATATATATATATATATATATATATATATATATACACACACAAAAAAAAACTTTGTATAGAAGATTCTAGCTAGTGTGCTGCTTATTAAAGATCCTGGTTGTTACTCCTTGATACTTGCTTAAGAACTGAGCAATAGCAGCCCATGTCATCCTTATAACTATTGTTATTCCTGTTGTTCCTGTTCCTGTCCCGCGGATGAGGGGTGCTGTCGTGGGCTCAATGAGAAAAAAAATCTACTGGTAAGAGTAATTTAAGTTTTCTCAATTTATCAGATTGTTTCTTTTATTTTCTTGAACTGTTGATCTTGAACGGTTAGTAGCCATTGTAATTCATGTAGGCATTCTATCTTTTGATCAGATTGTTTACCATATGTTAAAAACCTTTCATCCTGAGATCTAGCATGAGACATAGTTGATCAAGTAATAATTTTTCCATAAAGAATAGTCATAACCCACAACATTATATTCCCTGGAATTGTGGTAATGATTTCATGAGCACTAATTCACAGTTGTGATCTCTCTTCTGGTGTCGCTCTCCTTCACACAATATAATTATTCAGTCTGAGAAAAATTGTTGAACAATTCCAGAGGTTGAAAAAAAGAGAATGTAGCACTGCAGGCCTGTAATTTTACATAGTTACATAGTTAGTACGGTCAAAAAAAGACATATGTCCATCAAGTTCAACCAGGGAATTAAGGGGTAGGGGTGTGGCGCGATATTGGGGAAGGGATGGGATTTTATATTTCTTCATAAGCATTAATGTTATTTTGTTCCAGGAATGTATCTAATCCTGTTTTAAAGCTGTTAATTGTTCCTGCTGTGACCAGTTCCTGAGGTAGACCGTTCCATAAATTCACAGACCTCACGGTAAAGAAGGCGTGTCGCCCCTTGAGACTAAACCTTTTCTTCTCCAGACGGAGGGAGTGCCCCCTCGTCCTTTGGGGGGGTTTAACCTGGAACAGTTTTTCTCCATATTTTTTGTATGGGCCATTAATATACTTATATACGTTTATCATATCCCCCCTTAAACATCTCTTCTCAAGACAAAACAATTGTAACTCCTTTAATCGCTCCTCATAGCTAAGATGATCCATGCCCCATATTAGTTTAGTTGCGCATCTCTGCACCCTTTCCAACTCCGCAGTGTCCCTTTTATGGACAGGTGCCCAAAACTGAACAGCATATTCCAGATGAGGCCGTACCAATGCTTTATAAAGGGGGAGTATTATGTCCCTGTCCCTTGAGTCCATGCCTCTTTTGATACATGACAATATCCTGCCGGCTTTGGAAGCAGCAGCCTGACATTGCATGCTATTCTGTAGTCTGTGATCTACAAGTACACCCAGATCCTTCTCTACCAGTGACTCTGACAGTTTAATCCCCCCTAAGACATACGACGCATGCAGGTTATTAGTACCCAGATGCATAACTTTACATTTATCCACATTGAACCTCATTTGCCAAGTGGATGCCCAGACACTTAGTCTATCCAAGCCATCTTGTAACTTATGCACATCCTCTATAGACTGTACCGTGCTACAAAGCTTGGTGTCATCTGCAAAGATAGAAACAGAGCTGTTAATACCATCCTCTATATCATTGATAAATAAATTAAACAACAGCGGGCCCAGTACAGAACCTTGGGGTACACCACTAATTACCGGGGACCAATCAGAGTACGAATCATTGACCACCACTCTCTGGGTACGATCCATGAGCCAGTGTTCAATCCAGTTACAAACTAAAATTTCCAAACCCAAAGACCTTAACTTACCTGTCAGACGTCTATGAGGGACAGTATCAAATGCTTTAGCAAAATCCAAAAACACTATATCCACAGCCATTCCTCTGTCAAGGCTTCTACTCACCTCTTCATAACAGCAAATTAGATTGGTTTGACAACTTCTATCCTTAGTAAACCCATGCTGGCTATCACTTATAATACAATTATCCCCTATGTATTCCTGTATGTAATCCCTTATAAGTCCTTCAAACAATTTACCCACAATGCACGTTAAACTTACCGGTCTATAGTTTCCTGGGGAAGACCTAGAGCCCTTTTTGAAGATTGGCACCACATTCGCCTTGCGCCAGTCCCTTGGCACAATACCAGACACCAGAGAATCTCTAAATATCATGAACAGGGGTACAGATATTACTGAACTTACCTCTCTAAGAACTCTTGGGTGCAATCCATCTGGCCCTGGAAATTTGCTTACATTTATATCACTTAACTTACCTTGTACCATCTCTACATTAAGCCAGTTCAGTACATTACATGATGTGTTACCAGCACTGACCTGGCCAATGTCAGCTCCTTTTTCCATAGTGTATACAGAACTAAAGAACCCATTCAGTAGCTCCGCTTTCTCTTGATCGCCTGTGACAAGCTCCCCATTATCATTATTAAGGGGTCCTACATGCTCTGTCCTTGGTTTTTTTGCATTTATATATCTAAAAAAATATTTAGGATTAGTTTTGCTTTCTTTGGCCACCTGTCTCTCATTTTGAATTTTTGCTGTTTTTATTACATTTTTACAGATTTTATTAAGCTCTTTGTACTGTTTAAATGTTATCGCTGACCCATCAGATTTGTATTTTTTGAAGGCTATTTTTATTTGTTGTTTATTGCTCTTTTAACATAATTTGTCAGCCATGTAGGATTTAGTTTTAATCGTTTATATTTGTTCCCCTTTGGTATATATTTAGCTGTATAGTTATTTAGAGTTGATTTAAAGATGTCCCATTTACCTTCTGTATCAGTATTTGACAACACCTCCCCCCAGTCTATGTCCTGTAGTGCAGCCCTCAGCCCAGGGAAGTTTGCCTTTTTAAAGTTATATGTTTTTGCTTTCCCCGCCTGTCTTTGTTTTCTACATTTTAAGTCAAAAGTAACTATATTGTGGTCGCTATTACCAAGGTTTTCCCGCACAGTTACATTACCAACCAGCTCTGCGTTGTTGGAAATGATCAGATCCAACAAGGCATCACTTCTTGTTGGGTCCTCCACAAACTGGCCCATAAAATTATCCTGCAATAAATTTAGGAATTGACGCCCCTTTGTAGTTTTAGCCAACCCCGGACCCCAATCTATATCTGGATAGTTAAAATCTCCCATTATTACCACTGTACCTGACCGGGCAGCCCTCTCTATTTGTTTATGAAGCCGAACTTCTATCTCTTCAGTGATATTAGGGGGTCTGTAGATTACCCCAAATATAATTTTTTCAGTATTTTCCTCCTTTTGTAATTCTACCCACAGTGATTCCACCTCCTCAAAATCATCACACACTATGGCATCGTTCACATTGACTTTCATACCACTTCTTACATACAGACAGACTCCACCACCTTTTCTGTTCATTCTATCCTTGCGAAACAATGTAAACCCCTGCAGATTGACAGCCCAGTCATGCGAGGAGTCCAGCCATGTCTCAGTGACCCCAACTATATCAATATGTTCCTCCAGTATCAAGGCCTCAAGCTCCCCCATTTTATTTGCTAGGCTTCTGGCATTTGTGAACATACACTTTACATTTCCATCCTTTATGTTATTGGGGCCAATGGGATTCAAGGGTGTAAGTTTTATTTTCCTATGAAGCCTATTCCTATTAACTATTCTAACCCCTCCCTCCGCTCCACCCCCAGGTACATTTATAATTCCCACCTCTCTATCTACACTATCTTCCCCCTCTTTGCTGTAGGTTCCCTCCCCCCAAGTCCCTAGTTTAAACACTCCTCCATCCTTCTAGCCATCTTCTCCCCAAGCAAAGGTGCACCCTCCCCATTGAGGTGCAGCCCGTCCCTACGGTAGAGCCGGTAACCGACAGCGAAGTCAGCCGAGTTCTCCATGAACCCAAACCCTTCCTTCCTACACCAGCTTCTGAGCCACTTGTTTACCTCCCTGATCTCCCGCTGCCTCTCTGGTGTGGCTCGTGGTACTGGTAGTATTTCAGAAAATACTACCTTGGAGGTCCTTGCCTTAAGCTTGCGGCCTAAGTCCCTGAAATCATTTTTAAGGACACTCCACCTACCTCTTACTTTGTCATTGGTGCCAATATGTACCATGACTGCTGGGTCCTCTCCAGCCCCGCCCAGCAACCTGTCAACCCGATCCGCGATGTGCCGAACTCGTGCGCCAGGCAGACAACACACTGTTCGGCGATCCCGGTCTTTGTGACAGATTGCCCTGTCTGTCCCCCTAATAATTGAGTCCCCCACCACTAGTACCTGTCTGGCCTGCCCTGTACTCCTCCCTCCTTACTGGAGCAGACACCCCCCTGGCGGTCAGAGGCGGTATCCTGCTGCAGTACTGCTAGCTCTGTAATGGCATCCCCCTCATCTGCCAAGCGGGCAAACTTGTTGGGGTGTGCCAGTTCAGGACTAGCCTCCCTGACACTTTTTCCCCTACCCCTCTTTCTAACTGTAACCCAGCTAACTGCCTGACTGTCCTGCAACTCCGTCCCACTGTCCTCCCCCACCTCTATTCCCGAGAGTGCAGCAAATATTGTTACGGTCCTCGCTCCGGCCAGTCATCCTGGACGTGAGCGCTCCCCTCCTGCACCTGCTGGCGGGGCTTGGATTAGTAACACGGGACGCGCCCGCATGCGAATTCCAGCCCGTCACTCACCTCCGCCCTCCTCCGTTCCTTCTGCCGACGTGCATACCCCATCTCCTAGCGCGTGCACCAACGCTCTACAATTTAAAGGGCCAGTAAGCCCTTAAGTACATGCACCTGCACTGTGTTTATAAACATCTGTACCTCCCATCACTCCCTGCCGGATCTTTGCCAAGTGAAAGCGTTTTCTGTGTTTCCTTGCCGTGTTACAGACCCTTGTATTCCGTGACCTGACCTTGCTCCTTGCCGTCTGCCTGTAGACCTGCTACGTTTCTAACTACGCACCTGTGCTGCCAGCCCTGACCTCCCGCTATCCTGACCACGTCTTGCCTCAGCCCTCCTGTACCTCACATCACCTCAGCCGCCTGTCTGGTCGAGTTGTGCCAGGGGTAGCAATCTGGGTGCCACCTGCCACAGCAAGACCATCCTGCTTTGCGGTGGGCTCTGGTGAAAACCAGCGGCACCTTGAGACTCCACTCCCTGGCAAGGCCTGCGTCATCTGCCACACAGGTCCAGCGGATCTACTACCTGTGTGAGTCCTGCCTAGTCCCGTGAGTGTTACAAATATGTTTGTTGTCTAGGAGATTAGCCCTGTAGAGCTAGGCAAATAACTGCAAAACAGCAGTCAGAGACAGTAACACGTCTTTATATTTCTAGCACAAAAAAAAAATGACTAAAAATAAACTAATACAAAATAATAACCTGCTTGTTCAGTGCTAACTACACAGACATCTTACCAGGTAAATGTCCCCTTTGAGGCTGCACACCAAAGCGGGTTAAACCTAGTTTTTAAGACCAGTAACAAGCTGTCTTTAGCACCTGTGTTGAACTGAGCTAGACTGAAAATCTACAGTGGCTGGGGAAGTGGATGAAAGGCCCCACTACCAAGCCTGCTTTTTGTCCCATAAATATCAGGCCTGAAAACATAGAAAAAAAGCATAGAATGGGTCGGCAGATAAGGAACATTCGGCCTATCTAGTTTGCCCATTTCTGAATACTATTAATAGTCCCTGCCCCTATGCTATATAAAAGCCTTATACCTATCCCATGCATGCTTAACCCCTTGCCGCAGAACGCCGGGAATCCCCGGCGCTGCGGCACGGCAGGGTCATGAAGCGAGCTCAGGAGCTCGCATCATACCCGCACGGTCCCGGCTGCTATCAGCAGCCAGGACCCGTGGCTAATGCCAAACATTGCCTTTCTGGCAGATGTCCAGTATTAACTCTTTAGACGCAGGGATCAAAGTTGAAAGTAAAAGCATCCCGGGCAGCTCAGTCGGGCTGTTCGGGACATCGCGATAAAATCGCTATGTCCCGATCAGCTAGGATGCAGCAGGAGGGTGGCTTACCTGCCTCCTGTGCGTATTTTTGGTAACTTTTTTTTAACATAAAAAACATCAAGTCCGATCAAAACAAAAATGGTACCAATAAAAATGCCAGATAAGGGGGGGGGAAAAAGAGCCCTCATACCGCCCAGTACATAGAACAATAAAAAAGTTATAGGGGTCAGAAGAGGACATTTTCCTGCATATAGTTATGATTTTTTTCCGAAGTAATAAAAAAATCAAACCTATATAAGTAGGGTATCATTTTAATCATATGGACCTACGGATTAAAGATAAGGTGTCATTTTTAATGAAAAATGTACTGCGTAAAAACAGAAGCCCCCAAAATTTACAAAATGGCGTTTTTTCTTCCATTATGTAGCACAATGATTTTTTTTTTCATTTTGCCATAGATTTTTGGGAAAAATGACTGATATCATTACAAAGTAGAATTGGTGGCGCAAAAAATGGAGTGGGGAATAGACTGACATGTCCTGTGCGCTCTGATTGCGCTTGGAGCAAGGCAGCAGCAGGGACATGCCGGGCGGCGGTGGGGAATATATGAATGAGGCAGCATTGGGGGTACAGTTCAGGTACTGGTGGCGGGGAATGGAGCGCAATAACAGCGTACAGGGGGGAAAGGTCCCTCCAGTCTCTGCTGCTCCTCTCGGTCAGATACGGAAATTAGCAGTAGGGAATGGAATGGCATGTTCCTGCTTTGCGCTATGACAGCACTCGAAGATGAGAAGATGCCTGGGCAGCAGGCAGGGGAGGAATCATACATATACACATGGGGGAATAATGAATATACTTAAGGGGATGCACTAAAGTTTAAAAACCCCGCCGGGAGCCCTGAATGGCTCCTCCGTACGGGTATTCAGGGCTCCTGGTGGGGAATTTTAAAATGAAAATAAAATACATCGTACATCGCAGGTGAGTGCAGCATACTGCCCGCTCCCATGTTTAATAACTTCTAATTGCATCGGCTCTCAGAAGTGAGACCCGGTGCGATCATTCCCTCAGCCCTCAGAGTCTGTTCCATGATGGTGGTAGCAGTACAAACATTAATGTAGCCTCCCCAGCCACCGGCAGACACCCACAGCCGGGAAACTACTATTCCCATCATGGAAAAGTCTGTTCCCAGCTGTGGGAGTCTGTAGGCAGAGGTGTTAAAACGGCCGTACATGATGGGTCTTAACGGATGAATATGCCCGTTATTTTGATGGACGTTATTAAGCCATTAACACCCATTATTTCATCCATTATTATACATCTGTTTTTACACAGAAAACTGATGTTTAATAACGGATGAATACTCATAGTGTGAAACTAGCACTGAAACAATTTTGTGGCCATTGGTGTCACACATATTACATGAGAAACACTAGCCTAAACTGCTAGTTAGGGCATATATGGCCTGCACAAAGTGCTAGAAAAGGAGGAACTGAACAAGCAGGCAAAAAACTGCCATATAAAGATGAAACCATGCCTATGTGTGATACCTTCATGTCATTTAATACATCTTCATATAGTCTTTAGTGCCTTTTTGACATTCTATATATCCATTTTTTTTCTACTTTAGTTCTGATTATAACACTTGTATATTCTTGTTAATATTTAGTGTATATTCAGACACATTTTGTTGCAACAATATCTATAACTAAAAATCTGTTACATGCATCTGGATAGGGTTGTGTTGGTGGCAAGAACATGGTTTTCTGCCAGCCCGAGTTGTCAAAAAATTCTGCCTTGTGTAAATATACCTTTTTAAAGGTCCGCTCTCCCCAACTGTAATCTTGCAAATGATACATTCACCCTATGTAATTAATATGAGAGACTGGGAGTGTGTATGCCTAGTACACGCCCCTCTATGAATATACACACCCCTTGACTGTATGATCCTGCCTGTCACTTCAATTAATTAAATTAAGTTCACGCTCCTGAATTGACAGACAGAATATAAATTCACATATCTCAGCTATGGTACAGAGTATCAAAATAAAACTATAAAAAAAAGTGTGTAATTAAGGCACACTAAGCAATTTAATGATAACAAATCTAATTTTTTTATTATTAGTATTTAGTATTTATTTATTTTGTTGGTCATATCTCTTCTGTAAGCTGGTTAAAACATTGCCAATTGTACATCTTGTGTGAGGTCACATGATTGTCTAACACATTACATAAAAAAGCATCCTGTGAAGATGGGATGCTGATATATATATGCACGCACAGGCTCCATCTACTTCAATGGCCAGAAATTATTCAGCTAGTGCCTTACATTTAGGCAATTTTCGGAACGTATACATGGGTGTCACGATCACACCCTATCGGTCCAGCCAAGACGCTAGAGAGAGTGTGATGGTGCAAGGGTTAAGGCCACCAGACCTCTGGGTATCCACTACTAGTCCCAGCAAGTCACCAAATTAACCCTTAGATAAACGTGTTTCCACCAGAGCTGCCTTCAGAAAGGTAAGCTCATATATTTAGAGATCAAAGACCAGAGCTGATTAATTAAACATTTAATCTGATAAAAGGTATCACAGTGCTGACTATATAAAAATACAGAAACAAATGACATACAGGTATGAAAATATATAAAAGAGTTTTGCAAGGCAAGTTCAGAAAACAAAAGGTGAAGTTCTTACAGCATGATGGTATAGCCGTCCTTGTCAGTGAGAGTCCAGCTCGTCAGCTTTTTGCACAGCCTCGAACACCCAACTTTGAGTCTAGCATTGTTTTAAATATCATATCTGCTTTCTTGGGAGGGAGACTCCGTTCCCCCCTCCACCTTCTCTCTTTCTGGCCCCCTTATCTGTGTGATTATATGATGGGACCAGAGTGCCCCTTACATCCTGCTGCTTCAAAAAAGCCTTTGACTTCAAAGGAGATGTAAACAAACAGCCAGACCCCCAATAAAATGCAATACACAAAAGGATACACCATCTGAATGACCTCTTACCCATGTCTTGGATAATACATCACACACAGTTATAATTTATAATACACATATAGGATTTTAATAATCAGGCCTTGGGCCTGACACCTCCCCCTTAAGATGGGGACAGAGAGATCTTGCCTCTCCAGGCTGATAGATCTGTCTCCATTAACCATCTATTTCTCCCTGACACGATAACCCATCTGGATTTTGACGCAGGCTTCCTTTCCTGTGTTGGACAGTGAAATTATATTGTTGGAGGATAAGACTCCAGCGAAGCAGATTGCCATTGTTAATGGACACTCTGTCCAACCAATGTAGAGGGTTGTGATCAGTTATGACAGTAAAATCCCTGCCGTACAGGTATGGCTGTAATTTTTGCAAAGCCCAGACCACAGCTAGACATTCCTTCTCTATGACCACATAGGCCACTTCTCTAGGCAATAGCTTCCTACTCAGGTAGAGAATGGGGTGTTCTTCTCCATTGGAGTTTACTTGGCTAAGAACAGCCCCCAGACCAAAATTGGAAGCATCTGTTTGTACCACAAATCTCCTACAGAAATCTGGGGCCTGAAGGACCGGAGAGTTGGACATTGCAGTCTTGAGAGCAATGAAGGACTTATCACAATCCTTAGTCCAGGTAATTTGCTTGGACACCTTCTTTTTTGTCAAGTCTGTGAGAGGTTTTGCTATCTTACTATAATCTGGGACAAATCTACGATAATACCCTGCAGTCCCCAAAAAGGACATGACCTGTTTTTTGGTCTTAGGAATTGGCCAGACCATAATAGACTCCACCTTACTGGGCTCAGGGCGTAGGGACCCTCCTCCTACTCTATGCCCCAGATACTGCACTTCTGTCATGCCAACTTGACACTTTTCGGGTTTTATGGTAAGCCCTGCCTCAGCTATTTGCTTTACCACCTTGCCCAGGTGACTCAGGTGCTCCTCCCAGGTGTTACTGAATATGGCAATATCATCTAAGTATGCCACGGCGTATTCCCTGTGTCCCTCTAGCAGCTGATCAACCAGTTGTTGGAAAGTGGCTGGGGCATTTTTCATCCCAAAGGGCATGACACAGCACTCAAACAACCCAAAGGGAGTGATAAAGGCTGACCGCTCCTGGGCCTCTGGGGTCATAGGGATCTGCCAGTACCCTCTGCTTAAATCCATGATAGTCACATATTAAGAACCTGCTAGCTGATCAAGTAGTTCATCTATTCTGGGCATGGGGTAAGCATCAAATGTAGTCACGGCATTTAACCTTCGGTAGTCCACACAGAACCTAGTGGATTTGTCTTTTTTGGGCACCAGCACTACTTGGGAGGCCCAGGGGCTTTTTGACTTCTTAATTACCCCCAGCTCTAACATGTCCTCTATCTCTTTCTGTATATGGGCCTTTACCTCTGGGGATACCCAGTAGGCTACCTGTTTTAGTGGTGGCTGGTCCCCCGTATCAACATGGTGGGTGGCTAGAGTAGTTCGCCCTGGCCTCCCCGTAAAGGTGGCACTGAAGGGGCCTAGTACCTGATTAAGCTGCCTCCTCCTTTCATCTGAGAGCTGTGGATTGATCTCCACATCCTGAAGGGATCCCTGGCTCTTAGCTTCCTCCACTAGATCAAGTAAGGGATCACTACCCAGCTCTTCCTCTGGTGCACTACATACACTGAGTACCACCTCCTCAGGGTCATAGTATGCCTTTAGCATATAAATGTGGTACTGCCTCTGACCTTTCTCATCAAGGGCTACTACATATGTGGTGGGTTCTAGGCACTGTAAAATGGTAAAGGGACCCTCCCAGGCAGCCTGAAACTTATTCTGCCTAATGGGGTTCAGAACCATTACCTTCTGTCCCACTTCATAGACCCGGTCCCTTGCATTGCGATCATACCAGTACTTCTGCCTGGACTGTGCTGCTGTGAGGTTGTCATGTACCAGCCCAGTCAATGTCTGCATCCTGTCCCTGAATCTCAGAACATACTCCACCACAAAAGTCTCAGCGGCATGTAGCCCCCCTTCCCATTCTCCCCTAACTAAATCTAGGGGTCCCCGCACTTTGCGACCATACAATAACTCAAAGGGCGAGAAACCTGTAGACTCTTGGGGTACCTCCCTGTAAGCAAATAACAGATGGGGTAAATACTTTTCCTCTGCCCTCCGATTCTACTAATGTTTTTAGCATTTGTTTCAAGGTGCCATTGAACCTCTCGCAGAGACCATTTGTTTGGGGGTGGTATGGGCTTGCTACCAAGTGCTGTACATTCACCTTTTTACAGAGACTTTGCATGAGATTGGACATGAACTGGGTGCCCTGATCAGTGAGCATTTCTTTGGGGAACCCCACCCTGCAGAATATACTGATCAGTGCATCTGCCACCTTATCTGCCCGGACAGAGGATAAGGCAACAGCTTCAGGGTACCTAGTTGCATAATCCACCACAGTGAGAATAAATAGTTTCCCTGTGCTGCTGGGTATAGCTAGAGGTCCCACAATGTCCACTGCCACTCATTCAAAGGGTACAGATATGACTGGTAGGGGAACACGAGTAACATCCCCAGACTTACCCAGCCTCTGGCAGACACGACAAGATCTACAATAATTGGCAACAGCAGTACCCATACCCGGCCAGTAGAAATTGTGTGCCAACCTGGACTTTGTCTTGGCCACTCCCAAATGTCCTGCCAGGGGGGGGTCTCATGGGTTTACCTCAGCAGCTCTTTCCTGTACTGCCTAGGAACCACTAACTGCCTTTCTCTCTTGGAAAGGGACTCCCAGTACAAGATATCATTCTCCCAATATATCCGATGCCCATCTGTGTCAACACCTGTATGTTCAGCACGTTGTCTCAACCCTTCAAGGGAAGGGTCACTGCGCAGAGCTTCCCGGAAATGCTCATTTCCCTCCTCCCATCTCGTGGTATCAGGGAGCACATTTCCCCCAGGTGAACTAGCATCTCCACCTTCCTCTGCTGGGGCTTGCAAGTAACACAGCTTGCCCCTTGCATCACCATCCTCCCTTCCTTTTAAAGCTGCAGCCCTGGCATGCTACTGACGTGTTACCACTGCCACCATTGGTATACCTCCCTGGGGTTTACATTCCTCCCCCTCAGTTCCAGACATAGCAATACAGGCATCATACACAGGGCTATCACTCCTTCCCTCCTCCTCCTTAGGCTCACAGGATTAGGACATATCACTCACTGCTGCTCCCTCATCCTTACATGTCACCAGGGGCACACCAACCCCTCCCCCTAGCCCATTTGCACTAGGTTTTGGCATTGGCAATGCATTGTCCCCACATTTTACAATACACCCCATTCCACTTTTGGAAAAAATTACTGGTTCAGTCACAGGTAAACAATTATCAATCCCCTGCACTCCCTCCCAGTTACCACGTTTCACAATACACCCCATTCCACTTTTGGAAAACATTACTGGTTCAGTCACAGGTAAACAATTATCAATCCCCTGCACTCCCTCCCAGTTACCACGTTTCACAATACACCCCATTCCACTTTTGGAAAACATTACTGGTTCAGTCACAGGTAAACAATTATCAATCCCCTGCACTCCCTCCCAGTTACCACATTTCGCAGTGTCTCCCAAAGTCTCGCACAGTACCTCAGAATGAACAGGGCTCTCTCCTAGCCCATCCGGTGTGCAGTTAGTGTCCTCTGGAGCATAATGACAGAGCATCCGACCCAAATCATTCCCCAGCAGAACATTAACAGGGATGTCCTCAGAGACCCCCACCTCCCGCAAACCTTGGCCTGTACCCCTATCCAGGTACACACGGGCCATGGGCACAGCAGGCCGCACACCTCCAATTCCTTTTAAAGCCATGATTCTTCCAGGGATGATGTCCTCTGTATCCACCACTTCAGGCCGCACCAAGGTAAAGGAGGCTCCAGAATCTCGCAAACCCACTGTCACCCAGTCACCCACAGTTACACTCTGCAGGTTATCCGCTCTTTTCTCCACCGCTCCGGACACCAGAAGAATGGCTGTGTGTCCTCCAGCTACTGGTGTAGAATTCTTTTTGTTGGGGCAAGTTGCACTCAGGTGCCCAATATTGTTGCATCTATAACATCGGCGGGTGTCCCCCTGACCCAATGTGGCTCCTGTTGATTTTGGGAATAATGGAAAGAATTTCCCGGCTGACCTGGTGGTGCTTTGTGGTTGTGTGGCTCCCCTCCAGGTACTTGCTCCAGCTTGTGCAGATCCACGATTTGCTGCTGGCGCCCGGTTGTTGGCAAAGTCATTTCCTAGTTCTGCTGCTTCCATGGCTGTCTTGGGCTTGCGGTCCAAAATCCACTCTCTGGCTTCAAAGCTCCGTGTTTGGAGAAACTGATCCAGGACCATCAAGTCCCCCAGGGCCTCATAGGTAGTGACTTTTAGGCCCCCAGTCCATTGCCTGAATGCAGTCCTTAGCTGACCTGCATGTTGAGTGCAGCTTTCTGTGGCACTTTGTTGCAAAGTCCAAAACTTTTTCCGATAAGCCTCTGGAGTCAGATTAAAACTTGTTAGCAGGGCAGATTTTATTGCCTCATAGTCCTGGTCACTCTCAGAGGGAAGCAAAGCAAACACATCCAGAGCTTTCCCTCGCAGCCGTGGGGTTAGATATCGTCCCCACTGTTCCTTAGGTAGATGGAACTGCCGGCAAACCTTTTCAAATTCTCTCAGGAACACATCCAGATCACCATCTTTCTCCAACATGGGGAAATGTTCCAAGCGAGGTTTGTGGTCTCCTTGATCCTACACATCACTCAGTGCGGATGAAGCATCCCCTCTCAGCCTCAGAACCTCCAGTTCATGCCTCCGCTGGGCCTCTCTTTCTGCCGCCTCTCTCTCTGCAGCTCATATCTGTGCCAATCTCTCTGCTGCTCGTGCCTGTGCTTCTCTCTCTGCAGCTCGTATCTGTGCCTCTCTCTCTGCGGTTTGGTACTGGAGAAGCAGTTTGGAGTTTCATATTGGCATCCACATTCCCAAGGTGTTGTAAGGCAGTCCGCATATAAGAGCCCAAGGCTTCATGTGGAGTACTGTCCTGATGGGGAGTAATGTTGTATTCCCCAGGAGATATCAGTCCTCGGATGGCAGTTCCAGCTGTAGGACTTGGTCTCATGTCACTCAGCTCTTCTGCACGGGCATCATACTCCACAAGATCAGCAATAATTTGTTCCTTGTTCTTTCCTGCAGTAGGGATGTCCTTTTCTTGGCACATTAGCTCCAGTGCAGGCTTGGACTGCTTGCAATATGCCTCCATATTTCCGAGATGAGACAGAGGAGGTAAAACAGGAGATGGGGAGGACAGAACTGTCTTGCACTCTTTTTGTATGTCTTTTAAACCAGCACTGAGCTCTGTCTTTGGGATTTACACACAAGAAGATGTATGCAATTTCTTTTTAGTGCTAAGATTTCCTTACAGGTAAAATCCAGCAAGCACTAAAAATCTCTAAATATATCCCGACGCTGCCACCAGTTGTCACGATCACACCCTATCGGTCCAGCCAAGACGCTAGAGAGAGTGTGATGGTGCAAGGGTTAAGGCCACCAGACCTCTGAGTATCCACTACTAGTCCCAGAAAGTCACCAAATTAACCCTTAGATAAACATGTTTCACCCAGAGCTGCCTTCAGAAAGGTAAGCTCATATATTTAGAGATCAAAGACCAGAGCTGATTAATTAAACATTTAATCTGATAAAAGGTATCACAGTGCTGACTATATAAAAATACAGAAACAAATGACATACAGGTATAAAAATATATAAAAGAGTTTTGCAAGGCAAGTTCAGAAAACAAAAGGTGAAGTTCTTACAGCATGATGGTATAGCCGTCCTTGTCAGTGAGAGTCCAGTTCTTGTCAGCTTTTTGCACAGCCTCGAACACCCAACTTTGAGTTTAGCATTGTTTTAAATATCATATTTGCTTTCTTGGGATGGAGACTCCATTCCCCCCTCCCCTCTGATCCCACCAGGGGGTCTTCTCTCTTCCTGGCCCCCTTATCGTTGTGATTATATGATGGGACCAGAGTGCCCCTTACATCCTGCTGCTTCAAAAAAGCCTTTGACTTCAAAGGAGATGTAAACAAACAGCCAGATCCCCAATAAAATACAATACACAAAAGGATGCACCGTCTGAATGACCTCTGACCCATGTCTTGGATAATACATCACACACAGTCATAATTTACAATACACATATAGGATTTTAATAATCAGGCCTTGGGCCTGACAATGGGTCTCAGTCAAAACACCATTATGTTAGAAACATTGAAGTCAATGGGGCCCTTACCTTTGCATGCATATATTGGTATCCGATTTTGTCTGTATTAATGTTTGCCTATATGTGCAGTCTGTCAGCAAAATATGATATGAAAGTGGCCTTGATATTGGACCCTTAACCCTTAACCCATAAATCAGCTTGCAATCTGCTCGTGAAAAAAAGACCTTGGAATGATGCCAGATGGACCAAGATGAGATGTCAGAAAACTAAATATTTGAAGAGGATACAGATTGTATAGAAGGACAAGGATCTGAGATTTTCCAGTATGAGAGCGAGGGGGCTGCATAAATGAACTTTGGCCAAGAAAGAAATGGATGCTAAATGTGCTAATATATACAGAGATAGAGCTCAAATAACCAATCAAAATGTAACATGATGATTTTGACATCATAACTAAACCTCCCTTTTTTGTCAAATGTAAAAACAATGTACTTCCATATAATTAAATAGAACTCCTTAGGCAGTATACTGAGAAGGAGATATGATACCAACATTCTGTCTGTTGTGTATTCCTTGTGCCAGCACTCAGCAGTATATAGTGGCAGTCACTCACATTTTAATGCCTCACCTCAAGACATCCTTGACAGTTGGTGTCAGAAGTGGGAATTCCATTCCCTGGACCACACTCGAGGGAAGAGCCAAGTCTGCTGGACCGACACTTTCCCAGCCGTCCCGGGGTTGACCAGAACTGCCCAAACTAGGAGTTAAAATTTCCACAAGAACACTGTAAGTCTGCTGATTACTTTATGAAACTGTAGCTTATTGGTGTCTTTTGGGCAGGCCTGGGAGCCTGGGAAATGGCTTCTGTCGACCCGCTATGACTAGCAATAGCGACTGGGAATCTTACCCCTGTGTTTAAATCTAAGTCCACAATTTAGCAAATCGGGAAAAGTTGTGAGAGAACCAGTAAAATGTTAACATCGAAAATACACTACATAATAAGATTTCCTTTTCATTTTTTTTGGAGCTTTAGGGAATTAAAAGTGCCAGACATTTTCGATTCAGAACTTAATAAGATTTCTTTGGGATTTTAGAGCTTTAGGGAATCTTGACAGACATTTTCGATTCGGGAAAACGTTCTGCTTGGATTTAGATTTTTGAGTATCCTTAATCTACTCAGTGGATACGGTCAAGGGAATTAAAAGTGCCGTAGATTAAAAAAATTATATATATATTTTTTTTTATCTCTGGTAAATAGTGATGTATTCTCTGATAACTTTTGTGTAAATATGTACTTCTGCTAATTTAAAAAAAAAAAATTATCAGTCAAGTAACTTTTGTGTAAAATCATGCTGCTGGTAGAAACCCAGTCCAGTATCGTACTGCTCGTAACTTTTGTGTGAAAAATTGTCTGATATCAGTTGTATGTACGAGTTCAGAATTTGTATCAGAGAATAACTTTTGTGTGAAATCGTATTGCTTGCAACTTTTGGGGTATAAGACTAATCTGAGTAATTGTGCCAGTCCAGTATCTTTTTTATCAAGTGATATCTTTTGTGTATCATATTGCTGGTAGATTCCAGTCAGTATCTTTTTAGTATACTGCTGATATCATGTATCAGTCCAGTATCTCTTGTACCAGAAGATTAGTATCAGGAGACAAATGTTGGCTGTACATATACGCACCCTTTTTGTTTGTACGGAGTCCTAATCTTTGTACGGCCGATATATCCTCTGAGAGATCTTGTTAATAGGGTATTTACACGGTCCTCACTACTCCCAAAAAATTCCTTAAAAACTTTGAAATGGTTAAACTTTGATAGATGTGAACAGTCTGCATCCAGACTTAGATGAAAAGGTAGAATTGTATTTAAATGTGTTGTGTTAATTGAGCCCTAAGGTTTTATCTCTATAGAAATGGGTGACTGAGTTGTGCAAAGGAAAGAAGTTTCAAAACTGTGTCTGTGTTTTAAATTAAGTTTTTGAGTAGGATTGATTGTCTCATTATCTCCTAAAGAAAGTTCCTTGGTGGTTTTGGGATATGGTAGTTTGAGTGGACAAATGGCTGTATGCATTGTGTTAAGGAAATTGGTAGGTTTGGTCCGGGAGTGCAAGTGGTGAGACAGCTGAGGTAGGAGCAGATTGTTGTAAGTAGCTTGATAGGATTAGAAAGATGGTGTCAGAAATAGAGACTCAATGTTTTGATGGAAAAGCATGTGATTAGTGAAGGGAAAAGCAAGTGACTATTAAGGCAGTTGAAAGTTTGGAATATACTGATGGTTAATGGACAGAAGTATTCATATACAGCAGTGTTAAAGGTGTCAGTTAAGAGGATGGGAAACAGTATGTTACAGAATGCGCAGAGGAATGTAGGGTTAGCAGAGTTGAAAGTGTTCATGTAAGTGATATTATGGTACAAGAATGTAGAAGAGGCCAAAAAGTTTGTTGAAAGTGTAAAAAGTTTTAATCTTTTGTTCAGGAATGTTTGGTGCTGTCGAATGCTGATGGTGTGCTAGATCTCTGGGAAAGCTGTGTGTATGTAGTCACGTGATTATGTTCATAGAATGGTTCTTGTGATATAAAGTATGCTGTATATGCGTGATGTATATTAATGAATCAGGAATGTATGGAAT
Source organism: Hyla sarda (assembly GCF_029499605.1). Taxonomy (NCBI): domain Eukaryota; kingdom Metazoa; phylum Chordata; class Amphibia; order Anura; family Hylidae; genus Hyla; species Hyla sarda. The sequence continues at coordinate 262,873,880 of NC_079194.1, read as the reverse complement.
ATAACCAGTGAATGTTTTTTCTGTGAAGCTGTTTTGTGTTGTAATGGACCTTTTTTAGATTGGTATAGAACAAAAGAAAATCCACATGGTATTAATTGAACCTATTTAATGGTATTTTATTAATTTCCTAAATAAGTTTTGATTTTACAGATTGCACAGGATGGATGCCAAAAAATGAAATGTATCAGGAAATGCAATTAATTGTATGATTATATTACAGGAGTAACGAGAAGTTTTTAAAATAAGATAAAAAGGAAGTGCTCACTATTTAATTGATAAATATTACCTTAATATTTAAAATCAGCAAAATTTTTCCCCCCGAAAGAGCTCTATATATTTTTTATTCTTTTGCATTCTTGGTGAGAATGTGGGCCCTGTGTGTTGTATGTCAGTATTGTTACATGTTACATGTGTCTTGTATGTCTCTTGATGTAAAGTAACACAGAAGTCCAGTCAGACACTGGACATTCAAATTTTGTTGAAGACTGACCTAGCTTGAGGGAAAGCAGAGGGCCAGCCTCAAAGGGGTGGTGACTGGTGACATAGGGGATTGGGATGAGAAAGGGGGGGGGGCATCCTTGAAAGGTGGGGCCATATAGCGTGAATGACAACCTCCTCTTCTGAAATACAAAAATCACACTTGAATAAAATGTGTGTGTGTGTGTGTATATATATATATATATATATATATATATACACAATGTGATATACCTATACATTCTACATTGCATTTATTTGAATAATACCAATTTTTAAGTGAATAACCATGTAATGATAATTTTTTTTTCTCTTTCTCCTTATTCCCCTTTTGGTAGCTTTGCTACTCTCAGATTATGATTTAAATTGTTTAGAATTTATGAGGTTAAGGATTCAAGAGCCATGATAAAATATCAAAGAATCCATGGTTGATGCTGAATTATAAATATAAGCTTTTTCCAAGTAATGTAAAGATGTAGTACATAAGACAGGATATATGGTGACCACACGCAGAATGAAGTTCTACTGCAATTAACCACTCGATCTGAGCTGGTGGTTCAGTGAGAAGAATTGAAGGTATTCACTGAGATGTGTAAGATATCTGAAGGTATGACACAATGCGTATGGGTACACTTTTATTACCGCCCACAAGTATGGGCCTAGTGAAGTAAAGGTTTTCTTGAATCCTGGGACAAACCAATCTGTAGTTGGCAATTCAAGTGTTCAAAGTCCGAGAGCGGCCAGAGAAAGTGGCCATCATAAAGATCAGAGCCACATGAAGGAAACAGCCCGAGAAGCCAAGGGTACTGAATGATGAAGGGGGCTGCCAGGCTGCAGTGCTCCTGTCCTCCCACAGTTATAGTACAGAGTGTACAGGTGGATTTGTTTGTTTAAGTCTCTTGCAGGAACTGGCAATGCATGCTGAGAGAGATCAATGGAAGAAGACCGTGGTGGTACAGGGCAAAGACGGCATCTAAAAAGTTGGTAAGAAACAGTGTGTGCCAGCAGTCTTGTACCCCGTGTTAACATACGTGGCCTCATACGCTAAACAGAAGGGAGCTATGTGTGTAGTAATGTCCATATATTGGGTGGCATCAGGATTCAACAAGGCAAAATGAGAGTTTATACAGACTTAATTATCTACATCTGTTATGACGTATTCCAGAACATCTTACCTGTTTAAGAGAATATTAGTAGACAATCTAACTGCCTAAGGTGGGTGTAACACTCACATTTCCTGAAGACAGGAACCCCAGTGGATGTGGATCCGCTGGACCTGTGTGGCAGATGACTCGGACCATACCAGGGAGCGGAGTCTAAGAAGCCGCTGGTTTTCACCAGAGCCCGCCGCAAAGTAGGATGGACTTGCTGCTGCAGGCGACACCCAGGTCGCTACCCCTGGCACGGCTCGACCACACAGGCAGCTGAGGAGATGCGAGGCACAGGAGGGATAAGGCAGCTCGTAGTCTGGATAGCAAAAGGTCAGGGCAGGTGGCACAGTAGCGTAGTCTAGACATTGCAGGAGGTCAGTAGGCAGGCGGCAGAGGAGCAAGGTCGAGTCACAAAGCAAGAGATCAGATACACGGCAAGGCAATAACAGGAATGCTTTCTCTCAGGCTCAAGGCAACAAAGATCCGGCAGGAAACTGAGGAGGGTGGAGGAATTTATAAATGATTCACAGGTGGATTACACAACTGAGCGTACTGGCCCTTAAAATCTTAAAGCTCCCGTGCACGCGCCCTAGGGGATGGGGACTCACACACACCCTAGGGGATGGGGACGCGCACGCCGGAGCAGAGAAGCAGAGGCGGAGAAACTGGGGCTACAGCAGGTAAGGGGACCATGCGCTCCACACATGGGGTATTTACATACTCAGAAGAAATGGGGTTACAAATTTTGGGGGGCAGTTTCTCCCATTACCTTTTGCAAAAATGGGAAATTTGGGGAAAAAACTGCACTTTAGTGAACATTTTTTTTTTTCATTTACACCATCGATTTTAACGAAAAGTCGTCAAACACCTGTGGGGTCTTAAGGCTAACTGGACCCCTTGTTACGTGCCTTGAGGGGTGTAGTTTCCAAAATGGTATGCCATGTGGGGTTTTCTGCTGTTCTGGCACCATAGGGGCTTCCTAAATGTGACATGCCTCCCAAAACCATTTCAGTAAAATTCACTCTCCAAAATCCCATTGTTGCTCCTTCCCTTCTGAGCCCTCTACTGCGCCCTCCGAACATTTGACATACACATATTAGGTATCTCCTTACTCGAAGGAAATTGGGTTACAAATTTTGGGGGGCTTTTTCTCATATTACCACTTGTAAAAATTCAAAAACTGGGTCTACAAGAACATGCGAGTGTAAAAAATGAAGATTTTGAATTTTCTTCTTCACTTTGCTGCTATTCCTGTGAAACACCTAAAGGGTTAACACACTTACTGAATGTCATTTTGGATACTTTGAGGGGTGCAGTTTTTATAATAGGGTCATTTGTGGGGTATTTCTAATATGAAGGCCCTTCAAATCCACTTCAAAACTGAACTGGTCCCTGAAAAATTCTGATTTTGAAAATGTTGTGAAAAATTGGGAAAATGCTGCTGAACTTTGAAGCCCTCTGATGTCTTCCAAATGTAAAAACATGTCAGCTTTATGATGCAAACCTAAAGTAGACATATTAGCCCTCATTTACTAATGTCAACCCGACTTTTTTTGTCGGGTTGTGCGACCAAATTTGTGTCGCATAGCCCATGCGACACAAATTTGGCGCACAACCCGACAAAATATATCATCACTCAGATGTGTTTTTTAAACCTGTCAAAATGGGCGCGGTTATCCCAAAAAGGGGCGTGTTCCCGACAAAAAAGAAAAAACACTCGGAGTATGATGAAAAACTCACAGGAAAACCTGTGAATTTTTCTTCACTAAAACCCGACAGCTCTGTCGGGAAATTACTGAAAACCGAGTGAATCCTACCCCCATCATGGAACAGGGTCTGTTCCATGTAGTACAGGGGCTAAGGGGTTGATCACATCGGGTCTCACTTCTGAGACCCGATCCGATCAAAAGTTATTAAGCAGGGGAGCGGGCGGCATGCTCCGCTCCCCAGAGATGTACAATGTACTTTTACTTTCATTTTCAAATTACCCGCCGGGATCCTTGAATGGCCGGTACTGAAGAGCCATTCAGGGATCCCTGCGAGCTGCGGTGGGGAAAGATATATAGAATCGCTGGGGGTTTTGTATATGTCCCCACAGCTTCTATATATCTTGTCCCCTGCGTCGCCATGTCTTGTCCCCCGCTGCAGCGCATGTGTACATACATATATATATACACCCTGCACAGCGCTATCAGATACCCGTGTATATATATATATATATATATATATATATATATATATACCCCCCGCACAGCGCTATCATATACCCCCCCCCCCCCGCAGCGCATGTAGATATGTATTATATATGCCCCCCGCACAGCGCATCTATATACATATGCCTCTGAAGCGCTATCAATGACTAATGCAGTGGTCTCCAACTTGCGGACCCCCAGATGTTGCAAAACTACAACTCACAGCATACACGGTCAGCCATTGGCTGTCCGGGCATTCTGGGATTTGAAGTTTTGCAACATCTGGAGGTCTGCAGGTTGGAGACCACTGGCTAATGCTTGTCAATGATAGAGCTTCAGAGGCCTATGTATATAGAAGCGAAGTGGGGACCAGACATATAGTGTTATCTGGTACCCACTTTGCTTCTATACACAATCCTCAGCAAACGCCACAGCTGCCCCATCGCCTCCCCCATCCCCGGTGTTATAATTACCTGTTCCCAGCCCTGGTCCGCGATCATTCTGGCTTCGGCGCTGTTGCTGTGGGCTGTCACTGTGCGTGATGTCACGATGTGCGTTGGGGACGTCACTCGTCAGTGCGCCCAGTTCTGGGGAAGAAAAAGTGCGTCTTATATGGCGAAAAATACGGTATTGACAAGCAGTGCAGATTTTTAATCAGGATGTCAATTTATGCTGCAGGAGGTTAGTGCAGGTTTCCCTTTGATAGAAAGTCAGAATTAGCAAGAAATCCACATTGCACAGGACTGCAGAATATGTTGGAGCTATATAAATAAATTCCTATCAGCTACCATAGAGCCAATAAAAAAGCAACACACTTTTTGGAGAAGGAAAAAATAAACTTGGCTTTTTATTATAAATGTCTGTTTTCACTCCCACTAGTGAATGATAATACACATACGTGTCCACACATTGTCACTGTCTTGGTTGCTTGTCAGTTTTTGAAAGGCTGAACAAGCAGCAGCTGTCTCTGGTGCCTTTGCCCATTTCTCCTTTGTATCCCACAGTTCCAGTACTCTACTCCGGGCCCAGTAAATGGAAGATATTTAGACATATTGCTCAGCATATGTTTATTGAATGACAGGGACAGCGCATCTGTCCATCCTCTATAGATATACAAAGAATTTAGAGGGGTAGGTAGCTTAACAATTTAGGGGGAGGGGCCAAGCAAGAACAAGTATAAAGATAAAGACTTGTTTACTGTGCATTTTCTTTGCAACTATCGGCTACAGTATCTTAAATATTGGACTGTACTATATTTCCCAAGCTATGTTATCTGGATTTAAACATCCTTGCATAAGAGTGATGTATACATTTTAGCCTTCTATATTTAATTGTAATTGGGCAAATATATTCCATTTGCATTGTAATCTCTGAAATATATTACTAAATATTTTCCTATTGAGACAACAGAGAACATCTGCAGGTAAGCTCTCACTGTTTAAAGGGGATATGCACCATAAGGTGATTTTAGTACGTACCTGGCAGGCAGTAATGGACATGCTTAGGAAGGATCTGCACTTGTCATGTTGTGAGATTACCATAATACTGTGGCTAGCTTTTTGTGAACTGGTATTTCCTGTTTCATTTTTTTTTTTTTTTACTACAAATCCCACACATCAGTCACCCATTGAAACATAAATGAGCTGCATCCATCCGGGTGCCTACAGCTGTTGCATTAGTTGCAGGCGATCACCAAGCGATCGCTCCACCCATTGAAGTAGACAGGCTCCCTGTCATCAGCTGACTAGTGAGTCAGGTCGCGGCTGCATTGCAACCTGGGAAAAATCTAAGACAACAGTCATTTTGTATGCTGATAAAAATAAATATTGGGGTGAAAATCACAGAAGAATTGTGAGAAAACCGTCACACACAGGTAAAGACACTAAATTATGAACTATATTAACTTTACAGCCACTGTAGCATAGTCAAATAAAAAAAAATTACTTTAACTTTTGTAAATGTGTTGCCGAGTGAGGGTAATGTGTATTAACCTTTTCATGATGCCTGGGCGTGGTTGACCTATACACCACCCGAGGTAGACCAGCTTCTCCTTTGCCAGGCACGGGGCAAATAATCACTCACACGCAAGGTTATGGATAACTGGCTTGCTTTACTGAGATTGGAAAGATTGTGCAATCCGTTACAGCTCAGATTAGCATGAAGGAGATGCAGGGTAAACTTTGGGAAGCTTATCGGCTTGCTGGGACTTATAGTTGATTGTGCTGTTTATGACTGACTTGCTGTATGCAACCCACGCTAGACTTTAGTTACTTGGACTTGATTAACTTGACTGACTAGACTTGAATTGATCCCCGGACTGTAGCAAGGCTTTGACTTTCACCTGGGTACTTGGGTTAACTGTTAGTAGATGCGTGGTAGCTGGACTAGGCCTCGGGCCTCCTTCAGAATCCCCTCACAGACAGACTCCACACTTCTCTCACTGTACCTCAGCATAAGACACTGCAGAACTGAACCGTGACCTCACTATATATGGGAGCAATTTAGAGAGATCCCATTGGCCGGATAAGTCACCTGGTTCACCTTTGCATACTCCCCAAACAACAAGGTTCATGACAACAGAATTCTTACAGTAATAAGTGCATAGAAAACAGCAATACATTAACCATTGCATAGCTTTGTATAATACTGGGAAATATAGAGTGTCCTGAGGAGAGTGGGCCCAAGATGGATATTAAAGCAGCATCTGTCACACAGGATGGGCAGGAGTAAAGAAGAACACGTGATTCTGTACTGGGTCACCACATAAATGTATCTATTTCTTAACAGTACAATAATAGTCTGGTTACTTACAACATACACTTTCTATTATTTACTTCATATCTACAGTATTCTAAATAGCAACATCATTTTAAATGATGATAGGTGCAAAACACCAGTCTATTCTCTATAGATGATGGGTGAGTAGCACCAATATATTTTCTATAGGTCATGGGAGCCGAACACCAGTCTATTCTCTATAGATGATGGGTGAGTAGCACCAATATATTTTCTATAGGTCATGGGAGCCGAACACCAGTCTATTCTCTATAGATGATGGGTGAGTAGCACCAATATATTTTCTATAGGTCATGGGAGCCGAACACCAGTCTATTCTCTATAGATGATGGGTGAGTAGCACCAATATATTTTCTATAGGTCATGGGAGCCGAACACCAGTCTATTCTCTATAGATGATGGGTGAGTAGCACCAATATATTTTCTATAGGTCATGGGAGCCGAACACCAGTCTATTCTCTATAGATTATGGGTGAGTAGCACCAATATATTTTCTATAGGTTATGGGAGCCGAACACCAGTCTATTCTCTATAGATGATGGGTGAGTAGCACCAATATATTTTCTATAGGTTATAGGAGCCGAACACCAGTCTATTCTCTATAGATGATGGGTGCGTAGCACCAATATATTTTCTATAGGTTATAGGAGCCGAACACCAGTCTATTCTCTATAGATGATGGGTGCGTAGCACCAATATATTTTCTATAGGTCATGGGAGCCGAACACCAGTCTATTCTCTATAGATGATGGGTGCGTAGCACCAATATATTTTCTATAGGTCATGGGAGCCGAACACCAGTCTATTCTCTATAGATGATGGGTGAGTAACACTAATATATTTTCTATAGGTTATGGGAGCTGAACACCAGTCTATTCTCTATAGATGATGGGTGAGTAGCGCCAATATATTTTCTATAGGTTATAGGAGCCAAACACCAGTCTATTCTCTATAGATTATGGGGTCCTAGCACTGGTCTATTCTCTACAGATGCTTACATTGGACTGAAGTCATTCATGCTGTTCTAGATGCAGTTTTGTTGTGCCAGTAGTGGTTACAAAGTGAATGGAAAATTAACCCTTTAACCCCTTAATGACTGAGCAGTTTTCCAGTTTTGCACTTTCCTTTTCTACTCATCACCTTTTAAAAATCATAACCCTTTAAAATGTGCACCTAAAAATCCATATGATGGCTTATTTTTTGACCCATGAATTCTACTTTGTAATGACAGCAGTCATTTTACCCAAAAATCTACGGCAAAACGGAAAAAAATCATTGTGCGACAAAATTGAAGAAGAAAAAAAACGCCATTGTGTAACTTTTGGGGGCTTCCGTTTCTACGCAGTAATTTTTTTGGTAAAAATTACACCTTCTCTTTATTCTGTAGGTCCATACGATTAAAATGATACCCTACTTATATAAGTTTTATTTTGTCGTACTTCTGGAAAAAATCATAACTACATGCATGAAAATTTTTAAATTTTAAAATGGTCGTCTTCTGACCCCTATAACTTTTTTATTTTTCCGCGTATGTGGCGGTATGAGGGCTCATTTTTTTGCGCTGTCATCTAAACTTTGTATTGATCAGACTTTTTTTATTGCTTTTTACAAATTTTTTCATGATATAAAAAGTGACCAAAATATTTTTATTTTTATTTACACCATTTTTTTTTAAATGGTAAAAGGGGGGTGATTCAAACTTTTATTAAGGAAGGGGTTAAATGATCTTCATAAAAAATAAAAAAAATCACTTTTTTTTGCAATGTTATAGTCCACATAGGGGACTATAACACTGCACACATTGATCTTTTTTTTTTTTTTTTCATTTTCAAAACTTTATTTATCAAGTTTTACAGGTATATAAAAGTACAAAACAGGCATAGCATGTAAACAAGAGACTCCATAGGGTACAATTAGAGATGAGCGAACTTACAGTAAATTCAATTCGTCATGAACTTCTCGGCTCGGCAGTTGATGTCTTTTCCTGCATAAATTAGTTCAGCTTTCTGGTGCTCCAGTGGGCTGGAAAAGGTGGATACAGTCCTAGGAGACTCTTTCCTAGGAATGTATCCACCTTTTCCAGCCCACCGGAGCACCTGAAGGCTGAACTAATTTACGCAGGAAAAGACATCAACTGCCGAGCCGAGAAGTTTGTGACGAATCGAATTTACTGTAAGTTCGCTCATCTCTAGATACAATACAGCCCATAAAACTCGGATAAGGGAGAGAGGGCGAGAGAAGATACAGACAAGGGGAGGAAGGGGGGGGGGAGAGAGAAGGTGCACAATCCCTAAAGTAAATGCTTTGGCACTTACGTCAAAATGTACAGTAGTCAAATGGTAGAGAACAATGTCAAACCCAAGGAGCATGGTTAATGGAGCAACTGATTGACATGAACCATAGTAGGGGAACACATCCAAGCAAAAATCCTAAAGTAAGGCGGTAATTGGGCATGTCCTCACTGAACGGCCAGTTGATTACGAGCAGTATACCGTAACCATTTGTCCCACAATTGAAGAAAGTCCTGTGCCTTCCCCAATCTGCGGGCTATCAATCCTGGAGTATGTCATCCTGGCCCGCAACTGGGCAAAGTCTGGAGCGTGCTTGGATTTCCATAAAGAGGCCATAAGAAGACGAGCAGCCGTAAGAATGTGAAATGCAATAGTCCTACATTGGCTAGGGAGATCAACAATGTGATTGGAGAGTAAGGCAAAGTCTGGACCCCAGGGGATAACGATGTCCAAAACATCATGGAGTAGGTGGAGTACTCTAGACCAAAAGAATGTTAAAGCACTACACGTCCACAAAATATGAAGGAAGGTCCCCACTTGAGCACCACAGCTCCAGCAGGTAGGATTCATTCCAGGGTATATCCTAGACAGGCGTTCCGGGGTATAGTACCATCGATACAAAATTTTGCGGGCAGATTCAGCATGGTTGGTACATTTAGAGAGCTTAAATGGGAGAGAATACAGGGAGAGCCATTTGTCCTCCAAGATACCACCACCCAAGTCCCTCTCCCACATTGGTTGGAAGGGATGGGTGTCAGAGGATCGCAACAATTGTAAATGCTTATATGCTTTAGACACTCCTCCCTTATTCCCCACGGTACTTGAGAAGTACAAAGTGTAGAGCGTATCACCTATACCCGAAGGCCAAGAATGGGAAGAAATGAAGTGCCTAAGCTGAAGGAACTTGTAAAAGTCAGTATGGGGTATGTGGTACTTGGGTGCAAATGTTGAAAAGGGGAGCAGAGAGGTGGAAGAGCATATATCACCCAAGCTCCCGACCCCCCTATTCAGCCAGAGAAATCAATGTAAGGAAGAAGGTGTTGTATAACAGAGAAGAGTGTAGAGGGGAGGGTACATAGGGAGAGAACACATTGATCTTTTACATTGATCTTTGTTATCTTATAGGATAACATTGATAGGTGATTCTGACGCTTGACTGCTCATGCCTGGATCTCAGGCACTGAGCAGTCATTCGGCGATTGGACACTAGGAGGAAGGTAGGGGGACCCTCCTCTTGTCCTACAGCTGTTCGGCACGCTGCGATTTCACCGTAGCGGTCCCGAACAGCGCACTGAGCTAGCCGGGAGCAGTTTAGTTTCACTTCAGACGTGACGATCAACTTTGAACACCGCGTCTAAAGGGTTAATAGCGCGGCACCGCGATCAGTACCACGCGCTATTAGCCACGAGTCCCGGCCATTGCTAGGTGCCGGGCCCAACCCGCTATGATGCGGGTTGGGCCCGTGTTATAGAAAGGGAGCAGACTCAGGGCGTACAAGTGTGTCCTTAAGGGGTTAAGGGCGCAGGGTTTTACTGTTTTTTGCATTTTCGTTTTTTCCTCCTTACCATTTAAAAGTCATAGCCCTTTTCAATTTTGCACCTACAAACTCATATGATGGCTTGTTTTTTGCGCCACCAATTGTAATTTGTATTGACATCAGTCATTGTACAAAAAAATCTACGGCGATACCAAAAAAAAAAAAAAAAACATTTGTGGGACAAAATTGTAAAAATAAACACCATTTTGTAAATTATGGGGGTTTCTGTTTGTACGCAGTGCATTTTTTCGGCAAAAATGACACCTTATCTTTATTCTGTAAGTCCATATGGTTAAAATGATACCCTATTTATATAGGTTTGATTTTGTTTTACTTCTGGTAAAAATCATAACTACATGTTTATATTTTTATTTACATAGTTGTTTTTTTTAATGGGAAAAGGGGGGTGATTCAAACTGTTATTATGGAAGGGGTTAAGTCACATTTACTCACTTTTCCCCCCACTGTTATAGCCCCCATAGGGGCTATAACATGCAATACATTCATTGCATACACTGATCAATGCTATGCCATAGCATAGCATTGATCAGCGCTATCGGCTCTCTATTGCTCCAGCCTGGATCTCAGGCATGGGGCAATCAAAGGACGATTGGACACCGAGGAGTCTATACAGCGGTGGTCCTGATCAGCCTGACTGAGTTGCTGGGAAGCATTTTTTTTTAAAACTGATTAACTGAGGGGTTAATACTGGGCTGGGCTGGGTTCACATTACATTTTTGCCATACTGTTTTCAATCAGTTTTTCTTAAAGAACTGTTTTGAAAAGTGCATATGGTTCCGTCCATTTTTATAAAAAAAAAAAAAAATGGGAGGGGTGTTGGGTGGGGACTTTAGGATGCAAATGCGCATGTGCAAAGTAAAAACCATATACGGTTTCCCATATGGTACCGTATACATGTGCGTTTCCCATTGACGTCCATGTTAAAAAAAAAAACGTATGCGGTTGCAGTACGGTTTTTAAACCGGAGACAAAACTGTGGTCAACCACGGTTTTGAGTATGGGAAAAAAACATATTGCAAGCAAACCGTACACAACCAGATGCATCCGGGTGCATAGGGTTTTCAATTGTTTGTCTATGTATACGGTTTTCAATAAGGTTCCATAGGTTTTCTATAATGAAAACATATACCGTATATACTCGAGTATAAGCCGACCCGAGTATAAGCCGAGACCCCTAATTTCAACCCAAAATCCCAGGAAAAGTTATTGACTCGAGTATAAGCCTATAGTGGGAAATACATCATCCCCCCCTGTCATCATCCAGACCCCCGTCATTAACATCCTCATCATCATCACCGCCTGTCATCATCCAGACCCTCATCATCATCACCTGTCATCATCCCCTTGTCATCATCCCACACCCCCCCTTCATCATCCCCTTGTCATCATCCCCACCCCCCTTCATCATCCCCTTGTCATCATCCCCACCCCCCTTCATCATCATCCCACACCCCCCCTTCATCATCCCCACCCCCCTTCATCATCCCCTTGTCATCATCCCCACCCCCTTCATCATCCCCTTGTAATCATCCCACACCCCCCTTCATCATCCCCTTGTCATCATCCCACACCCCCCATCATCATCCTCTTGTCATCATCCCACCGCCCCACCTTCATCATCCTCTTGTCATCATCCGCCCGCAGTGGTCTTCAACCTGCAGACCTCCAGAGGTTTCAAAACTACAACTCCCAGCAAGCCCGGGCAGCCATCGGCTGTCCGGGCTTGCTGGGAGTTGTAGTTTTGAAACCTCCGGAGGTCCGCAGGTTGAAGACCACTGCGGCCTTCGACATCATCCAGCCCCCTCTCACCCCCTTTAGTTCTGTACAGTACTCACCTCCGCTCGGCGCTGGTCCGGTGCTGCAGGACTGTCCGGTGAGGAGGTCGTCCGGTGGGATAGTGGTTCCGGGATGCTATCTTCACTGGGGGCACCTCTTCTCCGCGCTTCGGGCCCAGAATAGAGGCGTTGCCTTGACGATGACGCAGAAGTACGTTGGCAATGAACGTACCTCTGTGTCGTTGTCAAGAAAACGTGACTATTCTGGGGCCGGGCCCGAAGCGCTTAGAAGAGGCCTCCCCGGTGAAGATAGCAGCCCGGAACCACTATCCCACCAGACGACCTCCTCACCGGACAGTCCGGCAGCACCGGACCAGCGCCGAGCGGAGGTGAGTACTGTACAGAACTAAAGGGGGTGAGAGGGGGCTGGATGATGTCGAAGGCCGCAGTAGTCTTCAACCTGCGGACCTCCGGAGGTTTCAAAACTACAACTCCCAGCAAGCCCGGACAGCCGATGGCTGCCCGGGCTTGCTGGGAGTTGTAGTTTTGAAACCTCTGGAGGTCCGCAGGTTGAAGACCACTGCGGGTGGAGAGTTCACTCGAGTATAAGCCGAGGGGGGTGTTTTCAGCACAAAAAATCGTGCTGAAAAACTCGGCTTATACTCGAGTATATACGGAATACGGTTTAGTCTCAATCGGCGACACGCCTTCTTTACCTTGAGAACTGTGAACTTATGGAGCAGTCTACCTCAGGAACTGGTCATAGCAGGAAAAATTAACAGCTTTAAAACAGGATTAGATACATTCCTGGAACAAAATAACATTAATGCTTATGAAGAAATATAAAATCCCATCCCTTCCCCAATATCGCGCCACACCCCTACCCTTCAATTCCCTGGTTGAACTTGATGGACGTATGTCTTTTTTCAACCGTACTAACTATGTAACTATGTAACCGTACTTGAAAAACTTGGTGTGAACCCACCCTTAGCCACGGGTCCCGGCCGTTGTGGGCCCAACCCGCTGTAAGGTACAGGTACGCCTTTCGTCCTGCGCCGGCTCCCGTGATATGACCCCGCGTCCAGTCAGGTTGGCAATCAACAGGGTTATAGTCTATTCAGGAAAGATCGGACAAAACAGAAAGGGGGAGGATTTGGTCTTTATGTAAAGTCCAGTCTGAAGGCCGCACTGCGGGAGGATATATGGGAGGGAAACGATAATGTGGAGTCATTATGGGTAGAAATATATGGAGATAAAAATTCTGATCGGGGTTTGCTATAAGCCACCAAACAGATGCATGGTGATAGAAAAGTCATCTCAGCTGTTCTGAACAGCTGACCGATGACACTATGCAGCTGGGGACCAATCAGAATGGTCCCCAAATGCAGATCGTTGTCATTAGTCAGTCAGTTAGTGACTGACTAATGACAAGGACTTGTGGGGTTTCAGGCTGATCGGGTCTCTGGTGACCCGATAGCCCGGAAAATAGGGATGATCGGAGCTGTCAGATACAGCTCCGATCATCCTGAGGGATAGGAGCCAGGTGGCAGCTGCCACCTCGCTCCTATCCCCTGCCATTGGTTGTTAGGACTAGCCGACCAATGGCAGGAGGGGGGCAGGAGGTTAAAGTTGAAATCCCCGCTCTACCCGCCCCTGGATGTCTGGGCAGAGCGGGGGGGGGGGGGGGGGGAAGATAGCGACAGGTGCCAGGATCGGTGATTGTGGCGGGATCGGTGTCAGGCAGCGGTGGGACTGGCGGAGGCAGTAGTAAAGATCAGCGGTAAGTGATCTTCGCAGCTGCCTTCCAGGAGTTGCCAACTACAGATCCCAGCAAGCCCAGACAGCTTTATGAATTTTTGATAATTTTTTTTTTTTTTGGAATAAAATGTGACAAGAAAGCTGCAATTTAGGCCTTTTTTTTTTTTTTTTTTTTTTTTTACGATTACGCCGTTCACTGTACAGGATAATTAACAGTATATTTTAAAAGTTCAGATTTTTTGCGCATGCGGCGTTACCAAATATGTGTGTTAATTTTTTTACGCTTTTTTGGGGGTAAAATGGGAAAAACAGACTTTAACTTTTTTATTGGGGGAGGGGATTTTTCAAAATTTTTTACTTTTTAATTTTTAATTTAAATTTTTTTACACTTTTTATGTCCCCATAGGGGACTATTCATAGCAATCAGTTGATTGCTAATACTGTTCAGTGCTATGTATAGGACATAGCACTGATCAGTATTATCGGTGATCTTCTGCTCTGGTCTGCTTGATCTCAGATCAGAGCAGAAGACCCCGGGAGATGGCCAGAGCCAGTATGTATGCTCGTAGCGGTGGATTGCCACTCCGAGCAGGCACATCTGAGGCACACTGTAGGGGGTCTATCGTCGGCGGATCCGCAGCATAAAATACGCTATGGATCTGCCCGTGTGAACGAGCCCTAAGTAAGATTTTTTCAAAACCTGTGCAGAGGAAAAGGGAAGCAGTTGCTCATAGAAACCAATCAAATAGTTTCTTCTTTTTTTTCAGAGGTCTTTTTAAAAATATAAGCAGCAGCCTGGTTGCTATGTGTAATAGCTCTACTTTTTCTCTGTACATGTTTTGGAAAATCTTACCCTATATGTTTCCAGCTACTTTATTGGGGGTTGTCCACCCAACCAGGGGCGTACCTAGAGCATTTGGCACCCGGGGCGGACCCTTTGTTTGGCACCCCCCCCCCCCACACACGCACCCCCCCTTAATTACACCCCCTCCCTCCCCTCCCCCCAGGAGCGGACTGGCAACACTCGGGGCCCCCGGACCAAAAAAAGGCAAGGGCCCCTGCTAGGCTCTGCAGCTCGTCAATCTTCTGCCACGCCCCTATTCCACCCAAATCCCACACACAATAAACTAAAATTTATATAAATAAGAAACACTTTGATGTAGGTAAATTTCCATGACCAATAATACTGGTATACAAGAAGTAAATATACACCACCACATAATAACTGGATAATACCCCCATACTGTACTGAATAATACCACTATACACAGACCAGTATACTATAAAGGATCTGTATACAATATAAGTGATTATATACAGGACCATATGGCGGTAGATATCAGCTGTACACAGGATGTGTATACCATATAAGTGATTACAGTTACATTTTGGGACTCACAATTACATCTTTTCTGATCAGCGGCGTCCTCTTTCCTTTTCTTCTCTGTCCGGATAAGACCTCCATGTGGATCTCTTAACATCTGCAGGAAAAACATGTCAGACTCTGCATATTTTCAGTGCCCTCCCCTCCTCTACACAATCTTCCCATCTATAGGCCCACAAATTGTAATGATGCCCTCCTTGGTGTCCTGCACAGTAAAAGGGCAGGTAGGTAGGTAGCCAGGTAACCCCCTCTTTCCCATCGGTATATTCAGAGTTACACCCCCCCTCTTTCCCATAGGTATATGCAGAGTTACACCCCCCCCCCTTTCCCATAGGTATATGCAGAGCTACACCCCTCCTCTTTCCCATAGGTATATGCAGAGCTACACCCCCCCCCCTCTTTCCCATAGGTATATTTAGGGCTGGGCGGTATACCAGTTCATACCGAATACCACATTTTTTGGGCTGCACGATATGGATTTTCCCCCATACCGCAATACCGGTTGGGCCCCTCCCCCCCGGGAATGTATTATCAGCCTAGCACAGCGCTGTCCCCACATCGGGGAACTAATCCTATGTTCCCCGCCAGCACTGTTCTGCTCCCCCCAATTAATGATCAGCCCAGCGGGGTACTACTCACATATGTCAAGCACTGCCCTCCTCCTCTTTGTTGGGGGCCGCTGGGTGCCGGAACTCTATACTGTACGCCAGTGGTCTCCAATCTGCAGACCTCCAGATGTTGCAAAACTACAACTCCCAGCATTCCCGGACAGCCGGCGATGGAACTCTCTGTACGCCAGTGGTCTCCAACCTGCGGACCTCTAGTTGTTGCAAAACTACAACTCCCAGCATGCCCGGACAGCCGTTGGCTGGGAGTTGTAGTTTTGCAACAGCTGGAGGTCCGCAGGTTTGAGACCACTGCTGTACGCTGTATACCTATGCCCGGGCTGCAAAAGATACAGAAAATAAACTTAACTCACCCACGTCGGCCACACGCTGGGGACTGGAACGCCGGACAGCCGTTAGCCTATCACCGGCCAGAGCGATGCCCCACCCTGGCCAGTGATAGCCTGAGCCCACTGTCATGTAAGAAGCCGG
Source organism: Hyla sarda (assembly GCF_029499605.1). Classification (NCBI taxonomy): domain Eukaryota; kingdom Metazoa; phylum Chordata; class Amphibia; order Anura; family Hylidae; genus Hyla; species Hyla sarda. The sequence continues at coordinate 262,857,401 of NC_079194.1, read as the reverse complement.
CTTCTTACATGACAGTGGGCTCCGCCTATCACTGGCAGGGTCGGGGCATCGCTCTGGCCGGTGATAGGCTGACGGCTGTCCGGCGTTCCCGTCCCCAGCGTGCGGCCGACGTGGGTGAGTTAAGTTTATTTTCTGTATCTTTTGCAGCCCGGGCATAGGTATACAGCGTACAGCAGTGGTCTCAAACCTGCGGACCTCCAGATGTTGCAAAACTACTTGTAGATTCTAGAGTTGTAGTTTTGCAACAACTGGAGGTCCGCAGGTTGGAGACCACTGGCGCACAGTGAGCTCCATCGCCGGAGGCCCCCAACAAAGAGGAGGAGGGCAGTGCTTGACATATGTGAGTAGTACCCCGCTGGGCTGATCATTAATTGGGGGGAGCAGAATAGCGCTGGCGGGTCACATGATTTTGGGGGGGGGGGAATACCGTTATATACCGTGGAACCGCCGTAATTTAAAAAAAATACAAAAATATATGCAGAGCACCCCCCCTCTCCCCCTTCCCTATAGGTAAATGCACAGCACCCCCCCTCTCCCCTATAGGTAAATGCAGAGCACCCCCCCCTCTCCCCCCCTTCCCTTTAGGTAAATGCAGAGCACCCCCCCTCTCCCCCCCTTCCCTATAGGTAAATGCAGAGCACCCCCTCCCTATAGGTAAATGCAGAGCACCCCCCCTCCCCCTTCCCTATAGGTATATGCAGAGCACCCCCCCCCTTCCCTATAGGTAAATGCAGAGCCCCCCCCCCCGTCCCTCTAGGTAAATGGAGAGCACCCCCTCTCCCCCCTTCCCTTTACGTAAATGCAGAGCACCCCCCCCTCCCCCTTCCCTATAGGTAAATGCAGAGCACCCCCCTCCCTCTCCCCCCTTCCCTATAGGTAAATGCAGAGCACCCCCCTTCCCTATAGGTAAATACAGAGCACCCCCCCTCTCCCCCCTTCCCTATAGGTAAATGCAGAGCACCCCCCCTCTCCTATAGGTAAATGCAGAGCACCCCCTCTCCCCCCCTTCCCTATAGGTAAATGCAGAGCACCCCCCCCCCCTTCCCTATAGGTAAATGCAGAGCACCCCCCCTCTCCCCCCCCCTTCCCTATAGGTAAATGCAAAGCACCCCCCCTCTCCCCCCCCCTTCCCTATAGGTAAAAGCAGAGCACCCCCCCTCTCGCCCCCCCCCCTTCCCTGTAGGTATATGCAAAGAAAAAAAAAAAAAAGGATGCTCACCTGACGTCCCACGCAGCGATCTCCTCAGCTGCAGGGCCCGCATCTTCTCCCCTCCACAGTACAGGCGCCGATGAGTGACGTCACCGGCGCCTGTACTGCGTGCTGCGTGGGGACGGAGGTCACGTCTCCTCTGTGTAGCTGCAGATGCGGCTCACACAGAGGGGACGCCTTCTCCTGTATGTGCGTGTATCGCGCATACAGGAGAATGTAGCGCTGTCAGCTGGGGATCTGGGACGAGTGTCCCGGACCTCAGCAGCGGCGGCGGCGGGTCAGTCCTCCCCTGGCACCCCCCTTGAGAGTGGCACCCGGGGAGGACCGCCCCCCCCCCCCCGCCCCCCCTTGGTACGCCACTGCACCCAACTACACTTATAAAAACCACAATCCAAAGAAAGTATATGGGGAACCACTAGGACAATGTAATTTTAAGTATAGGGTTCCCGAGTCTCCCATTAGAATTGAGCATTTATCACACATGCTCACTGCTGCTCCGTTCATAAAGAAAATGGAGTACAGCGCTTTATTATCTTCAGTCCCATAGACAACAAATAGAGCAGCAGTGCACATGCACAACCACTTCTTTATTCTGATTGGGCACTTTGAATCCCTGGCTCTGGATTTTAAACACTATTGCGGACAAGGATTGATATGAGTGAGGACAATCAAATATATTCTAATGTGCAGATTATGAAAGTAGACAGTATTCCTGTTTTACTGAGCATTTCCAGAGATATAAAGCACTGTCAGGCCTTGGTTGTAATGAAGCATTTCACAGCAGTTTCTACTTAATAAATCAGAACTGTGCAGATTTTGAGTACAAATGAACCAGCCAAAATGACAGTCAAAAGCCTGATTCATATGCAAGTGTTTAGCTCCAGATCTGCCGTTAATATCTCTATGCGGGATATGACAAATCCTGTAAATCCATGCCAATAGAGCAGTCATCTATATATTTAGTGGATATGACTGCAAAAGCCTTAGGCTGGGTTCACACTACGGTTTGTAATTACGGTTCCCGTATACGGCTTGGAGGAGGGGTGGTTGATCACGTTTTTGCCTGCGGTCGGGAAACCGCATACGGCCGAAAAAGCAGCCGACCGGAGGCTGCGGTTCACTCCGGTCGGCTCATAGACATACATTAACTACGGTTCCCGAATACGGCTGAGTGCTGGCGCCGCAATTAAGCCCCGCCCACCCCTCCTCCCAGCCGTATACGGGAACCGTAAGTACAAAACGTAGTGTGAACCTAGCCTTAGCTGCAAACATTGAAGAGATATATGGCATGGCTATTCAGACTTTTTCTGGGTTCACACTACGTTTTTGCCATACTGTTTTCAATCCGTTTTTCTAAAGAAAACCGTATGGCAAAAAAACCGGATGTAACAGTATGGAAAAAAGTAAACCGTATGCGTTTTGACTCCGGTTTAAAAACCGTACTGCAACCGCATACTTTTTTTTTTTAACATGGACGTCAATGGGAAACGCACATGTATACGGTTCCATACGGGAAAAACTTATACGTTTTTACTTTGCACATGCGCATTTGAATCCTAAAGTCCCCACCCAAGACCCCTCCCTTTAAAAATGGACAAAATTTTCAAAAACGTATGGTTTTTTTTTTCTATAAAAAACTGACGGAACTGTATGCACTTTTAAAAACAGTATACTGTTTAAAAACGCATACGGTTTACTTTTTTCCATACTGTTCCATCCGTTTTTTTTGCCATACGGTTTTCTTAAGAAAAACGGATTGAAAACAGTATGGCAAAAACGTAGTGTGAACCCAAGAAATGTACAGGATGGTTATGTTGTGATCTGTGGCCATAAGGCTACACATGGTAATATTTTGGAATGATAGGAGAAGGGGTGACTGGGAAAACCATGGGGAACATAGCCAGGGCCAATAGATCATTCTGTGTATTAATGCAGACCTATCGATATAATTTAAATGCACAAAGAATAACTAATTCAATAGAGAATGATGGAAAGTGCTATTAGCAAAACAACAGGTTATTGATGTATAGAACAACACTGAATATTTCCATTAATTTGGTTGATCTATACATTCAGTCAGTGAATCAGAACTTGGCACTAGAACAACACAAACTGTTGGCTGTGTAGTCAAAGAATATATTATCAGTAGATCAAATGTGAAGCGCAACCTGCAATAAATCTGCTACTTTAATATACTGTGGTGTCCCGGTACAGGACCTTGTCCTGTCTCTATCTTAAGCCACCTCAGTTAGATTAACTCCATTCCACAGGGCTCTTCTGCAGGGTTTACCCTTTACTCGCCTCGCATAATGCATTAAAGATATAATGTATATTGGTCAATATGTATATAATTATATACAAAGTTGTATAGTATAATGTATAGGACCTTCCGGGGTCATGTGATAATGTCATGGGATGCACCCAGAGTTCTCTGGGTTCAGGACCTACAGGCTTTGCAACCAATGGGATTAGTCCAGCCCCCCTAGTATATAAGGGGCTGCAGTCACTAAATTCTCTCTCTTAGTTCCTGGCACTGAAGCAAGCACAATTAGCATATCTCAATTCATCGTACCTAGGCCAAAGCCTAAAGAACCAGCAGCCACTAAAACCGTGAGTTACCAAAGCGGTCTACAAATTCCTAGTGACTACTATTCAACTCATAATTAGTAGCACAGTGGCCTGCTTAAAGGGGTACTCCGCCCCTAGACATCTTATCCCCTATCCAAAGGATAGGGGATAAGATGTCAGATCGCCGCGGTCCCGCTGCTGGGGACCCCGGGGATCGCCGCTGCAGCACCCCGCTATCATTGCTGCACAGAGCGAGTTCGCTCTGCACGTAATGACGGGCAATACAGGGTCCGGAACATCGTTACGCCACGGCTTCGCCCCTCATGACATCACGGCCCGCCCCCCTCAATACAAGTGTATGGGAGGGGGCGTGGTGGTCATCACGCCCCCTGCCTTAGACTTGCATTAAGGGGACGGGCCGTGATGTCATGAGGGGCGGAGCCATGACGTCACGCTGCTCCGTCCCCTGTATCGCCTGTCATTACGCACAGAGCGAACTCGCTCTGTGCAGCAATGATAGCGCGGTGCCACAGCGGCGATCCCCGGGGTCCCCAGCAGCGGGACCGCAGCGATCTGACATCTTATCCCCTATCCTTTGGATAGGGGATAAGATGTCTAGGGGCGGAGTACCCCTTTAAAGTTCAAGACTATTAGTCCCAGCAAAGCCTGTGAGTAATCTGCATCCTGGTTACCTCAGGAGAAACTGTATATTTGTAAAGACTGTTTGCTCAAGAAGTTAAGTAAAAGTTTCAGTTATCTCATAAATCCTGCTGTGGACATTCCATTTATTTTTGGGCCGGTTGGCAGCAGGGCTTTCTATACTAAGCAAACCTCACCCTGGCGTCACGACAAACCAAGGGTTAATACCACCAGACCCTGTGACATCATTGAATCACCCAGACACCACAATACCCTGGTACCTTAGGGTAGGGTCACACACAGCGCATTGGCAGTCACAAGCTGACACACAGAGCTACCGGGCCACAGCAAGGAGTTGGCTCTGCAGGGTCTCTGTGCAGAGGCGGCTCTAGAATTTGTGAGGTCTTAGGTGAAACCTGAACATGAGGCTTTCGCTGCTGCGTAGCAAGATGTCTTAGTGTAGTATGGGTTGCCAGCACCCGGGGCAAGGCAAAGTATTGAATGTAATAGTATGGCAATGCATACAGTGCATGCATTGCCACTCATCAAATAAAAATAAAATATATAATAATATATTTAAAAAAAATCCTACCTACAATAAAATTTCAAATCACTCCCCTTAATTTTTAAATGAAAAAAATTATGAATTTTTGGTCATATCAAATGGAATAAAAAGTCTAACCAATGCTAATTTGATACCACAAATAATTAAGATAATGGCACACAAATTAGCCCGCATACACTACCCTAAACTGTATATAGTGATTTGTGACACTCCTTTACATTGAATCTTATAGTATGTTACCTCCCTATAGACTGTAATTACATTACTGCTATATGTAGTGCAAAGGGGTGATAACATGTAACAATATACAGTATGTAGTGATGTGTTCCCCAGTCCCCATCCTTTGAATTCTACAGTGCACAGTAGTGTCACATATTACTATATACAGTGTATGGGTCAGGGGCGGATCCAGAGTCTAGTCTTGGGAGGGGCACTATTAGAGTATTTTGTGTTTGGAGGACAGAAAATAAGGTGTTGCTTAAGATACTTACAATATTAAATGTATCATACAGTCCTAACCTTGTTTAAGACCCATAGGCCAGGTTCACACGTCAGAATTTCCAATGCGGAATTCGTCCCATTTAATTCAACAGGATTCTGCTGCGCTGTGCTCATGGCAGAATATTCATGCCAGATGTTTCCAGCACGGAAATTCCGTTTTCTTCCTGCAGACACCGCACGGAACGCTTAGCCATCTAGGAGACGGCTGTCCGCACAGAGACTTTCCCTGCGGACAGGTAGGATATATTTAAACAGATAAATCAATATTACAAAGATCATAAGACATTTTAAGCAGTTTACGTATAATATATTAGAATGTTTACATAAACAGGAATACACATAGGACACAGGGTCACACATTTAGTGGGAGATTTATCAAAACCTGTCCAGAGGAAAAGTTCACCGGTTGCCCATAGCAACCAAGGCCTTTTTACAAATGAAAGAAGCGATCTGATTGGTTGCTATGGGCAACTCAGCAACTTTTAGACTGGAAGAAAAGGAGATTTTGTCTAAGGCAAAGGAAAGGGTTTTTTACACTGAGAACAATAAGGATGTGGAATCCTCTGCCTGCAGATGCGGTTTTATTAGTCTGCACAGACGTTTAAACAGCAACTGGATGAATATTTGCAAAAACAAAACATTAAGGGATATAGGCCCTGATTTTTTTTAGCATGTTGTGATGCCCTCGCTGTAGCATGTTGTGATGCCCGCGCTGTAGCATGTTGTGATGCCCGCGCTGTAGCATGTTGTGACGCCCGCGCTGTAGCATGTTGTGATGCCCGAGCTGCAGCATGTGGTGATGCCCGCGCTGAAGCATGTCATGATGCCCACGCTGTAGCATGTCGTGATGCCCGCGCTGTAGCATGTCGTGATGCCCACGCTGTAGCATGTCGTGACGCCCGCGCTGTAACATGTCGTGATGCCCGCGCTGTAGCATGTCGTGATGCCCGCGCTGTAGCATGTCGTGATGCCCGCGCTGTAGCATGTCGTGATGCCCGCGCTGTAGCATGTCGTGATGCCCGCGCTGTAGCATGTCGTGATGCCCGCGCTGTAGCATGTCGTGATGCCCGCGCTGTAGCATGTCGTGATGCCCGCGCTGTAGCATGTCGTGACGCCCGCGCTGTAGCATGTCGTGACGCCCGCGCTGTACCATGTCGTGACGCCCGCGCTGTAGCATGTCGTGATGCCCGCGCTGTAGCATGTCGTGATGCCCGCGCTGTAGCATGTCGTGACGCCCGCGCTGTAGCATGTCGTGACGCCCGCGCTGCAGCATGTCGTGACGCCCGCGCTGTAGCATGTCGTGATGCCCGCGCTGTAGCATGTCGTGATGCCCGCGCTGTAGCATGTCGTGATGCCCGCGCTGTAGCATGTCGTGATGCCCGCGCTGTAGCATGTTGTGATGCCCGCGCTGTAGCATGTTGTGATGCCCGCGCTGTAGCATGTTGTGATGCCCGCGCTGTAGCATGTTGTGATGCCCGCGCTGTAGCATGTTGTGACGCCCGCGCTGTAGCATGTTGTGACGCCCGCGCTGTAGCATGTTGTGACGCCCGCGCTGCAGCATGTCGTGACGCCCGCGCTGAAGCATGTCGTGACGCCCGCGCTGTAGCATGTCGTGACGCCCGCGCTGAAGCATGTCGTGATGCCCGCGCTGTAGCATGTCGTGATGCCCGCGCTGTAGCATGTCGTGATGCCCGCGCTGTAGCATGTCGTGATGCCCGCGCTGTAGCATGTCGTGATGCCCGCGCTGCCCGCGCTGTAGCATGTCGTGATGCCCGCGCTGTAGCATGTTGTGATGCCCGCGCTGTAGCATGTTGTGATGCCCGCGCTGTAGCATGTTGTGATGCCCGCGCTGTAGCATGTTGTGATGCCCGCGCTGTAGCATGTTGTGATGCCCGCGCTGTAGCATGTTGTGATGCTTGCGCTGTAGCATGTTGTGATGCCCGCGCTGTAGCATGTTGTGATGCCCGCGCTGTAGCATGTTGTGATGCTCGCGCTGTAGCACGTTGTGATGCCCGCGCTGTAGCACGTTGTGATGCCCGCGCTGTAGCACGTTGTGATGCCCATGCTGTAGCATGTTGTCATGCCCCCGCTGTAGCATGTGGTCATGCCCGCGCTGTAGCAGGTTGTGATGCCCGCGCTGTAGCATGTTGTGATGCCCGCGCTGTAGCATGTTGTGATACCCGGGCTGTAGCATGTTGCAGAATTTTTTTTCCAGTATAATTAGCAAATATACCAACTGCCACAGAATGGGAAAGTGCTAAAAAAGTTTTTACCATTTAAAACTACAGCTCCCAGTATGACCTTAAGTATGTGGTAAGGTTATGCTGGGAATTTTTGTTTCACTCATCATTACTGGAGAACTTACAAGTGACTACAGCTCTGATAGGACATAGTGAGGAGAATACACAATGATATCAGTGATTACAGGTGACGTCTTCTCTATAGTCTTTCCTTATCTAATTCAGATGGTACATAATGCCGGGTCCAGCTAAATGTTCACTCAGCAGAACTTGATACCCAGATGGTTCCTATGTCAGCGGATTCTGATCCTCTATATAAAAACAGTAATTATTATAATATCGCCAAACACTGTATCGTTTGAATATTATACCGCCACACACCGTACCCTCTGTATATAAAATCGCCAAACACCGTAACCTCTGAATATATTACTACAACACACTGTACCCTCTGAATATAATACTACCACATTCTGTGCTCTCTGAATATAACCTTGCCATGCACCCTCTGAATACAATACCGTAATGTATTGTGGCCCATAAAAACCATACTACCCCAATAATTCCTTATAATATACACTATGGCCGACATGTATAATTGTCTTTAGACTGGTTTTTGTGTCTAAAAATGGTGCAAAAGAGGCGCAAGCAGGGTTTATTTGTGCCTTTTTTGCGCTTGAGTTGCAATCCACTGATTTGGGCAATACCCATGATATGGATGGAATTTATGAACTGCACCTATTTGTGAAAAGGTGCAAAAAAGGCGCAAAACCACTGAAAAGTCTCTAAAACTACACCAGCCCAGACTTAGCTTTTTGGTGTATGTGAAGAGAAAAATTTTTGAAAATGTTACCTGCACAAAATGTTTCAAATACTCTGCTACCTTTTAATAAATGTGGCGCTCCTACACATTACCAGCAAACAAAAAAAAAGTGTAGAAAATGTTTTACTTACACCTATAATGATAAATGCCACAGCTACATCATGATTGACCCCCCCCCCCTTGTGCCTCCCCTAGCAGCAGTAGGTCACTAGCAGCTCTCATGGCCACCAGTAAGGGGCCCGAGCTCCCGCTGCACCCCCCGCCCCCTGGAGCCATCTACTCCGCCATCCTTTTTTTAAATAAATCTTCAGCCAGCAGCCCTGTCACCACGCAGGGGCCGCGCTATGCAGACTGGGAAGAGCAGACAGGAAGCTCCTCCCCCTCTCTCACTCCCCTGTATGCTGGACCTTGTGGAGCAGGCCCGCTGTGTGTATACAGGCCCGGACACCACCAGTATGGAAGACTTACCTGCCCAGTGCACACTGCTCATGCTGCCCTTTTAAAGTAAGTAACTTGCTTGGGGGAGAGGGGGAAAGTTGTAGGAGACAGTGGGAGGTAGTTCAGTGTTTCCCAACCAGGGGGCCTCCAGCTATTGCAAAACTACAACTCCCAGCATTCCTTTGGCTTTATGAGCATACTGGGAGTTGTAGTTTTGCAACAGCTAGAGGCCCCCAGGTTGGGAAACACTGATCTATCTATCTATCTATTATATATCTATCATCTATCTATCTATCTATCTATCTATCTATCTATCTATCTCATATCTATCCATCCATCCATCTATCTATATCCATCTATTTATGCATCTATCTATCTATCTTTCTCATATCTATCTATCCTCATATCTATCTCATATCTATCTATCTATCTATCTATCTATCTATCTCATATCTATCTATCTATCTATCTCATATCTATCTATCTTTCTCATATCTATCTATCTATCCTCATATCTATCTCATATCTATCTATCTATCTCATATCTATCTATCTATCTAAATCCAAAGAAGCAGCAGCGACGAGGAGGTCGCAGAAACGTTGCTCTGTATGCACTGATGCAATAAAACCACAAACTTTTTTTTGCACCGTATACCTTGTGTGCTGCTGCTTCTTTGGATTTATCTATTGGGATCCCGAACCAAGGCTCCTACACAGCGTGCACCAGCTACCTGAAGTACTATTTGGTTGTGCTGCTCTCCTGGGATATTTTTATCTATCTATCTATCTATCTCATATCTATCTATCTATCTATCTCATATCTATCTATCTATCTATCTATCTCATATCTATCTAACTCAGATAGATGAGAGATAGATAGAAAAATAGATATGAGAGATAGATAGGTAGATGGATGATATATAGATAGATACATAAATATATATATATATATATATATATATATAGATATGAGATAGATAGAAAGATAGATAAATAGATGATATATAGATAGAGAGATGATATATAGAAAGATACATAAATAGATGGATAGATAGATGATAGACAGATCGATAGATAGATGATAGATACATAGATATGATATAGATAGATAGATGATAGATAGATATGATATAGACAGATAGATAGATAGATAGATAGGAGATAGATGGATATGATATAGATAGATGCATATGATATAGATACATTTATATGATATAGATAGATAGATCAGTTTCCCAACCAGGGGGCCTCCAGCTGTTGCAAAACTACAACTCCCAGCATTCCTTTGGCTTTATGAGCATACTGGGAGTTGTAGTTTTGCAACAGCTGGAGGCCCCCCTAGTTGGGAAACACTGATCTATATCAATCATCTATCTATTATCTATCTATCTATCTATCCAAAAAAAATAAAAAATCAAGAGACCAGCAGCACACAGAAAAATTAGTGCAAAAAAGGTGGAGATTTATTGCATTATCCCAGTGTACAAAAGAAGCGACGTTTCAGCGACCTCTCGTCGCCGTTCTCAAGGAGCTTGTACACTGGGATAATGCAATAAATCTCCACATTTTTTGCACTATTTTTTCTGTGTGCTGCTGGTCTCTTGCTTTTTTCTAGTACAAGTGAACCTCTCACCAAGGTCCACACCCAGCGTGCACCATTGCATTGGTTTTCTTAATTTTGTTGTGCTGCTCTTCTGGAGTTTTTTTTTTTTTATCTATCTATCCATCTATCTCCTATCTATCTATCTATCTATCTATCTATCTATCTATCTACCTATCCATCCATTTATCTATCTCATATCTATCTATCTCCTATCTATCTATCTATATCATATCTATCTATCTATCCATCTATCTATATCCATCTATTTATGTATCTATCTATCTTTCTATTTATCTATCTATCTCATATCTATCTCAGATAGATGAGAGATAGATGAAAGATAGATAGATATGAGAGATAGATAGATAAATGATATATAGATAGATATGAGATAGATAGAAAAATAGATTAATAGATGATAGATGATAGATATGATATAGATAGATAGATGATAGATAGATATGATATAGATAGATAGGAGATAGATGGATAGATAGATAGATGATTGATAGATAGAGCAGTATTTCCCAACCAGGGGGCCTCCAGCTGTTGCAAAACTACAACTCCCAGTATGCTCATAAAGCCAAAGTTGTCGTTTTGGAATAGCTAGAGGCCCCCTGGTTGGGATACACTGATCTATCTATCTATCTATCTATCTATCTCATATCTATCTATGTATCTCATATCTATTATCTATCTATCTATATATCATCTATCTATCTCATATCTATTATCTATCTATCTATCTATCTATCTCATATCTATCATCTATCTATATATCTACAAAACTGAAGATCCAGCGGCACTCCCAGATAAGGTGCAAAAACAAAGTGTTTTATTCCCCCATGTATGTGTGACGTTTCGATAGCATCCCGCCATCTTCATCATACGTACAGTTGTACATTCTGTAGTCTCTGTGACATCACTGTGCTTCATAATAAACTGTGACATCACTGTGCTTCATAATAAACTGTGACATCACTGTGCTTCATAATAAACTGAAATCACTGTGCTTCATAATAAACTGTGACATCACTGTGCTTCATAATAAACTGTGACATCACTGTGCTTCATCCTGTAATTTGATGTCACTGTGTATAACAACCCTGTAGTGACATCACAGTTTATTATTCTTGAATGCTGACTTCACTGTGTATATTTTCCCGGTACAATGACATCACTGTATAGTTACCCTCTACTGTGACAACACTGCGTTTATTAACTCTGTAGTGGCAAAACTGTTTATTGTTCCTGTACAGAGACATTACTGTTTATATTAACTCTGAACTGTGATGTCACTGTATATATTAACTCTGAACTGTGATGTCACTGTATATATTAACTCTGAACTGTGATGTCACTGTGCATATTTACCCTGTATTGTCACTCGCAGTGCAAGGTAAATATGTACAGTGGCATTAGGGTATACAGGCTTAATATATACAGTGATGTCACAGTGCAGTGTAAGTATCAACAGTGATGTTGCAGTTCAGAGATAATATACACAGTGATGTCACAGTACAGGGATAATACACACAGTGATGTCACAGTACAGGGATAATACACACAGTGATGTCACAGTACAGGGATAATACACACAGTGATGTCACAGTACAGGGATAATACACACAGTGATGTCACAGTACAGGGATAATATACAGAGTGAGGTCACAGTACAGGGATAATATACAGAGTGATGTCACAGTACAGGGATAATATACAGAGTGATGTCACAGTACAGGGATAATACACAATGATGTCACAGTACAGAGATAATACACAGTGATGTCACAGTACAGGGATAATACACAGTGATGTCACAGTACAGGGATAATACACACAGTGATGTCACAGTACAGGGATAATATACAGAGTGATGTCACAGTACAGGGATAATATACAGAGTGATGTCACAGTGCAGGGATAATACACAGTGATGTCACATTACAGGGATAATACACACAGTGATGTCACAGTACAGGGACAATACACCGTGATGTCACAGTACAGAGATAATGCACAGTGATGTCACAGTACAGGGATAATACACAGGGATGTCACAGTACAGGGATAATACACAGAGTGATGGCACAGTACAGAGATAATACACAGTGACGTCACAGTACAGGGATAATACACAGTGATGGCACAGTACAGAGTTAATACACAGTGATGGCACAGTACAGAGATAATACACAGAGTGATGGCACAGTACAGAGATAATACACAGGGATGTCACAGTATAACTATCTCACAGCCGGACCACCATGTAATTTCAGCAGAAAATAAAGCAGGGCCTCATGTTCAAGTTTCGCCTAAGGCCTCACAAAGTCTAGAGCCGCCTCTGGTCGGCCCTACCATGGGACCCGGTGGGACCATAAGTCTCAGGTGGCACTTTTTATGGGCGGCATTTTGCTGCCCCCTTTTTTTTTTTTTTTGTGCCTAGTAGGTTCATGGTAGGGTTGGCGCCGCCGCTGCTCACTGTTCTAAAGCAGCTGTGGGGTATAATAGCGCAGCGGGCACTTTAGACAGTGAGTCTGCCTCCGGCCGACCGGGGTCTGACAAGTGACGTACTTCTGCAGACCCGCTCAGGAGGACGTCAGTGACGTCACTCGTCAGGCCGCTGCTGGAGAGGAGAAGCGCTGTGCAGGGCAGGTAAGTGTGTCTCTGTGTGTGTCTGTCTGTGTGTTTGGGTTTGGCTATGGCTACATAATGTGAGGAATCTATGTTACCTAATGTGGGGAATCTGTGCTACCTAATGTGGGGAAACTATGCTACCTAATGTGGGGAAAGTATGCTACCTAATGTGGGGAAGCTATGCTACCTAATGTGGGGAAACTGTTACCTAGTGTGGGGAATTTGTGCTACCTAATGTGGGGAAACTATGCTTCCTAATGTGGGGAAACTATGCTACCTAATGTGGGGAATCTGTGCTACCTAATGTGGGGAAACTATGCTACCTAATGTGGGGAAACTATGTTACCTAATGTGGGGAATCTGTGCTACCTATTGTGGGGAAACTATGCTACCTAATGTGGGAAAACTATGCTACCTAATTTGGGCAAACTATGCTACCTAATGTGGGGAAACTGCTACCTAATGTAGGGAATCTATGCTACCTAATGAGGGGAAACGATGCTACCTAATGTGAGGAAACTATGCTACCTAATGTGGGGAATCTATGCTACCTAATGTTGGGAATCTATGCTACCTAATGTGGGGGGCTTGATCGAGCTGCGGCATATGGGAGGCCTTAATAAATAATTAGAAACTTATACAGTAAGTGACATATGGGGGTCCACCTGAGTAAGTGACCCATGAAGGGGGGTGCTGAACAATTGATGTTTTTTTTTTGGGGGGGGGGGGGGGGGGGGGGGGGGCACAGGCACATTCTTTGCACAAGGGCCCTCTGCTGTCTGTGTCCGCCCCTGGGTAGAGAATAAGGGGTAAAGTGGAACATAGAACAAATGCAGTTATTTTTTTCTTAATTTTTTTTTAATGAAGTAAACAAGATAAAGGTAAGCAATGACTTTTCCTCAGTCTGAAGCGCGGTCCTCATCGGCAGGAAGCAGTGAGGAGGAGGAGGATGACGGAGGTTCTGATTCCATCTCTGCTTCTTTTTCGTCCCTCTCTATATATAGGCCCGTGGCCATGAAGAATAGTGTTGAGCGGCATAGGCCATATTCGAATTCGCGAATATTCGCGAATATATGGACGAATATTCGTCATATATTCGCGAATATTCGCATATTCGTTATATTCTCGTTTTATTTTTCGCATATGCGAACATTCGCGTATGCGAAAATTAACATATGTGAATATTAACATATACAAAATTAGCATGCACGACAATTCGCATATGCGAACATTAGCATATGCTAATTTTCGCATATGCTAATTTTCGCATATGCGAATTTTCACGCGCCAGTCTCACACAGTAGTATTACAGCCTTCTTTACACCACACAAGCTGGAAGCAGAGAGGGATGATCACTGTGATGTGTACTGTGAAGAAAAAGAAAAAAAAAAAACGAATTTTCGTAATTACGAATATATAGCGCTATATTCGCGAAATTCGCGAATTCGCGAATATGCGATATTCGCGAATAATATTCGAATTGCGAATATTCGCGAGCAACACTAATGAAGAAGGCCCCTCCGATGACTGCCATTATGGTGCAGGTCATGAGGGCATACTCCAGGCTGCGGTATTTCAGAAGAGGGGATTTGGCATATCCTCGTTCGTAGGTGTCAGATATCAGGCCGATGAGGTACGGGCTGCCGGCGTCACCTAGGAGGTGATAGATTGTCATCTGCACGGCCAGGGCTGAAGATTTCCTCCACGGAGTTACTACTTTTAGTATAATGTCAGATATGAGGGTGAAATTTACTGACAGAAGCGTCTCTCCGATGAAGATGAAGATGTTGGTGGCAACGAGGCTGATGTTGCCAAAAGTCAATGCCAACAGAAGAAAAGGGGCGGAGAGCATCATTGCGCATCCACACACAAGCGGGTCCGCCCGTGGGTTGGATTTGCGATATCTTTTACTTATCTCCGTCCCTGCTACAACTCCCAGAATGCCGGAAACGACTGTAACCACACCAAATATTAGGATGTCGTGATAGTCACACGGTTCAGCACGGCAAGGGTCCTTCTCTTGTAGGAGTGTTCGTGCGTGGGTCAGGTATGATGGACCCCATACACCTATGGCTCCCACTATGAAGGATACAGCCGTCGATCCCATGGTGGTTAACATGAAGCTTCGATTTTTAAATAGTTTTTTCAGATCTGTCGCCCATTTGGCAAACTTCTGGGATTTGTTGTTCTTTTTCCCGTTTGTAGTCGTTCTTGGAAGCTCCTTTGTGACCAAAATCATCAAAGCCACAGCTATGAGGCCCAGGCCAGGGGTGACCCGAAATGCCCAGTGCCAATCGCCCCTTGCTGCATCAGTCACTTTGGGCCCGATGATGTATCCTAGTCCGCAGCCTACAGGTATGACGGAGTAAAACACGTTCAGCATGCGGGTCCGCTGGTCACTTGTAAAAAGGTCTGCAATGATGGAGGGGGCGATGGTGCAGAAAGTCGCCTCTCCGGCCCCAACCAGTCCACTCGTCAGCAGGAAGAGCAGGAAGTACCCGTCAGGGATGAATGACAGGGTAAGTGTCATGATCAGCCAAACGATGACTCCTGCACAAACAGTATATTTCTTATTACAGTGGTCGCCCAAATATCCGGCAATTGGTGCGACCAGCACGTAGCTTCCAATGAACAATGTATTCAATAAGCCGGACAGACTAGCATTGGTGTCATATGCTTTCTGTATATAAGGCAGCACCCCCGCCACGCTGGATCGATTTGCATAGATGAGCAAATTAACAAAGGCGAGGATCACTACGGTGATGATGGAACGTGCGGTGGACATCACACTTAGAGATGGCAGGTTCTGCCTCAGGGATATCGCCCTTTTCTACATCCATATCACTATGGTCCTCCATTGCTTCTTCCTCCTCCTTCAGCAATGGGTCTTGTGGAGAGGCCATGGTCACAGGTCAGAGCCTGAAAACACTAGAGAGAGAGAGATAAGTGAACACATTAGACAACATGTCATCATTCCTGTCATTATACAATAGATCCTTCATACAGAGCAGAAATGTCCAGCACAGAACCACAAGATAACACTAAGACCATCGCAGCCTCAGAAGAAGACGCTTCTCTATAAGTGTTTTATATGGAGACGTCTTCCCTGAGGTTACCAATGTCTGATAACCCTGAACCTGTCCGGTCCTAGTAATATCTGATAACCCTGAACCTGTCCGGTCCTAGTAATATCTGATAACCCTGAACCTGTCTGGTCCTAGTAATATCTGATAACCCTGAACCTGTCCGGTCCTAGTAATATCTGATAACCCTGAACCTGTCCGGTCCTAGTAATATCTGATAACCCTGAACCTGTCCGTCCTAGTAATATCTGATAACCCTGAACCTGTCCGGTCCTAGTAATATCTGATAACCCTGAACCTGTCCGGTCCTAGTAATATCTGATAACCCTGAACCTGTCCGGTCCTAGTAATATCTGATAACCCTGAACCTGTCCGGTCCTAGTAATATCTGATAACCCTGAACCTGTCCGGTCCTAGTAATATCTGATAACCCTGAACCTGTCCGGTCCTAGTAATATCTGATAACCCTGAACCTGTCCGGTCCTAGTAATATCTGATAACCCTGAACCTGTCCGGTCCTAGTAATATCTGATAACCCTGAACCTGTCCGGTCCTAGTAATATCTGACAACCCTGATTCTGTCCGGTCCTAGTAATATCTGATAACCCTGAACCTGTCCGGTCCTAGTAATATCTGATAACCCTGAACTTGTCCGGTCCTAGTAGTATCTGATAACCCTAAACCTGTCCAGTCCTAGTAATATCTGACAACCCTGAATCTGTCCTAGTAATGGCGGATTATAAGGGCTTGGCTGTATGGTCACTGGGCCATGTGAACTTCATACTGTAGATACAATTGGGCTATCCTGCTATATACATTTACTAATAATGAACCTACCCCACCTCATTGGGATCTATCTGTACCCTATATGACTTTCTGCCACTAGTTGATTTGAAAATGTTCCCTTTCGGAGTACCCCGAGTATTTCTATTGTTAGTACACACAGAATTCTATTATATACTATTATATTTCTGCCCTAATCTTTCTGTCATTCTTTTACTACACCACCAAATCTTTCTCATAGACTTATATCTTTTAGAACTTCATGAATTAGGACTTTTTCTTGGGGGCTTTTTTGGGCATAATTGCATTTTAGCAGTTTTGCAAGAAAAAGCTCTGGTCATGATACTATCTGTGCGTTTTATTATGTTTAATGCCTAAGCCAAGTATTGTCACAATGCTATGAGAAATATAACTTTTGTTATTTCTTTTGGAAATTAATTTCTTGTTTTTTTTTTTTTTGCTTAAAAAAAAATTGCAAAAACAATAAAAAAAAAACTGTCAAACAAAAAGCCCTGTGTATGTATGAATAGAAGAGGCTTAGACTTACCTTGTGGTTCTCTCTTCAGACAAGGAACGGTCAAAATCTTGAATTCTCTATCACAAATAGAAACTCTCTAACAAACACTTTGCACCACAGGTTGTGAATGCAAAACACACTGAAGATACTGCAGCCGGCGCGCACCTCCTTGTACAGCTTACGGTGACATCATCACAAGCATGTGTGACATCACAGGGTTCTAAACCATCTTCAGGTATGTGTATATCTGTATAGTAAATGTGAGTAGCCATATTAGTCCAGTGATGCAGATGTAATACCTTTTTTATTGAACTAACAGAATTTTGTAGAGACAAACTTTCGGGATTCCTCCCTGATAATTTATAAAGTCCTTTGATCATTAGTCCTTGTCTATTGGACTTGATAAAGGGAGGAATCCTGAAAGCTTGTCTCTACAAAATTCTGTTAGTCCAATAAAAAAGGTATTACAAGAGACTGCAACATATTTTTTGATTTGTGTGTGTATATATATATATATATATATATAGATGTCCAAAAAAAAGCTCCATTGAGGGGCTGAAACGTCGCACTGTTTGACATGTGGAATAAATAAGTTATTTTTTGGATATTTGGAGTGCCGCACCATTTTTTGAAGTTATATATATATATATATATATATATATATATATATATATATATAGTTCCAAGCGTGAGTAGGTGCCTCCAGCTAGGGTCCGTGTCCAGGATTCTGCATACGTAGTTCCAAGGAAAATGCTGTGGCACTCAAGGTATGGTGAAAAAATGGAAAAAATGAAAACTATTTATTCATCCCAAATGTGCAAAGAGCAACGTTTCAATGGTCTCACACCATCCTTATCAAGCCACTTGATAATGATGGTGTGAGACCATTGAAACGTTGCTCTTTGCACATTTGGGATGAATTAATAGTTTTCATTTTTTCACCATACCTTGAGTGCCACAGCATATTCCTTGGAACTACGTATGCAGAATCCTGGACACGGACCCTAGCTGGAGGCAGCTACTCACGCTTTAGGAGTGTATATTAATATACACCTAGAAATACATCAAGTACATAAAAACATCTTTTAGAAAAATATTTCTCCAGGCCTGCCGAGTATATCACCGTACTTCACAGTGTCTTCTTAGATTATATATTTTAATATTTTGACCTTTTAACCCCACTAGGACCAAGGGCATCCTGGGACTTAAAGGGGTATTCCAGGCCAAAACTTTTTTTTATATATCAACTGGCTCCAGAAAGTTAAACAGATTTGTAAATTACTTCTATTAAAAAATCTTAATCCTTTCAGTACTTATGACCTTCTGAAGTTAAGGTTGTTTTTTTCTGTCTAAGTCCTTTCTGATGACACCTGTCTCGAGCAACGCCCAGTTTAGAAGCAAATCCCCATAGCAAACCTCTTCTAAACTGGGCGTTTCCCGAGACAGGTGTCATCAGAGAGCACTTAGACAGAAAATAACAACATTATCTTCAGAAGCTCATAAGTACTGAAAGGGTTGAGATTTTTTAATAGAAGTAATTTACAAATCTGTTTAACTTTCTGGAGCCAGTTGATATATATAAAAAAGTTTTTGCCTGGAATACCCCTTTAAGATTGAACCGATTATTATTGATATATGTCATGAATGCATCAACGGTCAGATGGTCGGACGACCAAATGATGACCACATCGTCTACATACCTCCCATACCATGTGAGGCATGTGGAAAATGGATTGGTGTCAGAAAAAATAAACTGCTCCTCCCACCAAAAAACAAAAAGGTTAGCCCGAGCTGGTGATGACTTTGCTCCCATTGAAGCACCCGTGCGCTGCAAATAAAAATTGTTACCAAACATAAAATAATTGTGTTTTAACACAAAATCTACCACCTCAATAATGTAATGTCTCAAATCCGCAGAATATTTACAAAATCTCATCAGTATATCCGAGATTGCTGATAATGCCAGGTTTTTCGGAATACTGGAATAGAGCGATTCAATGTCGCAAGTAAGCCACGACAGAGAATCGCTCCATGTGAATTTAGTTCTTCTGACCAGGAGTTTACTGAAAATTCAGATTGTTCA
Organism: Hyla sarda; assembly: GCF_029499605.1. Classification (NCBI taxonomy): domain Eukaryota; kingdom Metazoa; phylum Chordata; class Amphibia; order Anura; family Hylidae; genus Hyla; species Hyla sarda. Next base: position 262,837,711 of record NC_079194.1, on the reverse strand, counting down.
GATACCAAGGACACTAGTGGGGACTCAGAAGCGCAATATGTGAACACTCACAAGAATCGCAATGCGAGAAGACAGTCAAAAAACGAGGAAGGCGCAGTGGCAGAAAACATAGGAAGAAGAGCTTTGGAGCGTAACAAGGACAAACGGAAAAAGTAATAAAAGAGGATTTTCAAGTCATCAACATTTCTGCACAAATCATTACAGATGAAGAAACCTCGGTCCTGTGGAAAGGACTGGGTTTCTCTCCTACACATCATTTTGATGTTTATCGGACAATTTTGGATATAAATAAATTTGTGAGAACTTTAACAGTTAAGAAAAAATTTTTTGTGGAAAATGCTGATGAACCATCGGACCCACCTCAACTTTCTATAAACCCTGATTTACCACTAATGCATACGTTAGCAGAACAAATTGCTTTTAGAGATCTCTGTCTCCTTGAAAATAGTGGGATATCAATTTGTGATGAAGTGAATACTGCACATACCTTCTCCACTAAAAACCTAAATTTTTACCCCATACAGACCAGACCAGCAATTTTTGATTGGTTCCAGGACCTTTATCATGAAAGATTTGGTTAATCTACAATCAAAAGTAATGTCCTAATTTGAATAAAAAGGAGGCTGCTGCCATAAAGAAATTAAAGAAAAACAAAAATTTGACGATCCGATCCGCCGATAAAGGCGGCTCGGTAGTATGTATGGACACGGGACTGTATATCAATTTAAATGAAAATCTACTATCTGATGATAAAACTTACCTTAAACTTTGTGGGGATCCCACTGAACCTTTTAAAAAAGAACTGTTGACTCTGTTGGAGGGGAAAGCCAGATCTATTTTGACCCAAAAAGAAGTGGATTATATTTTCGTGCCTGCTCCAATTATTCCTATCTTCCACTCGCTACCCAAGCTGCATAAGGACCGATTCCCGACGTCCGATCGTGGTGGGGATCAGATCCCTTAACGAGCACCTATGCGAGTGGTTGGACTCAGTACTGCAACCTCTGGTTATGCAATGCCCAAGTTATATCAAGGACACTAAGCACTTGCTAAAAATCATGATGAATTCACATGGAGCGATTCTCTGTCGTGTCTTACTTGCGACATTGAATCGCTCTATTCCAGTATTCCGCAAAACCTGGCATTATCAGCTATCTCGGATATACTGATGAGATTTTCTAAATATTCTGTGGATTTGAGACATTACATTATTGAGGTGGTAGATTTTGTGTTAAAACACAATTATTTTATGTTTGGTAACAATTTTTATTTGCAGCGCACGGGTGCTTCAATGGGAGCAAAGTCATCACCAGCTCGGGCTAAGCTTTTTGTTTTTTGATGGGAGGAGCAGTTCATTTCCATTTTCCACATGCCTCGCATGGTATGGGAGGTATGTATCCGATGTGTTCATCATTTGGTCGTCTGACCATCTGATCGTTGATGCATTCATGACATATATCAATAATAATCGGTTCAATCTTACGTTTACCCACACATGGTGTAAAAGTGAAACCCCCTTTTTGGATGTCATATTACGTGGCAACCCTGATACAAATAAAATTGAGGTTGATCCTTACAGAAAAAAGATATCAGGCAATACCATCCAAAGGGCGAATTCATGCCATTCCAAACAAACAGTAAGAGCCATACCAGTAGGTGAACTTATACGAATTAAGCGGAACAGTTCTTCCGCCGAGGTGTACCGCAGGGAAGCTGATGCAGCATGCACACGCCTGTCGAGTCGAGGTTACCCTGGATGGCTCTTGAAAAAAGCTCGGTCGAGACTGGATCGTATGGATCAAAAATCCCTTTTTACAAGTAAGCAACCAACTGAATCACAAGATTGTCCTACATTTGTCACCACGTACAGTCCAGAATTTAATGACATCAAACGCATTGTAATTAAACACTTACCTTTGCTATCAACAGATCCCACGGTAGGGGAGATTATAAAGTCAGGTGTGAGATTTGCAGCAAGGCAGGCACCTACTCTATCCAATCTCCTTGTTCCCAGTATGGTGGACACGGCTAGTGTTACCACCCAGTGGATTAGCACCAAGGGCTTCCACAGGTGCAGTAAATCGCGGTGTGTGGTATGTCCCTTTGCCGAAAAATGCCAGAAAATAGAAGGTACGGTGGATGGCAAATGCCATGTCATTCATAACAGTACAGGGATAATACACAATGATGTCACAGTACAGAGATAATACACAGTGATGTCACAGTACAGGGATAATACACACAGTGATGTCACAGTACAGGGATAATACACACAGTGATGTCACAGTACAGGGATAATATACAGAGTGATGTCACTGTACAGGGATAATATACAGAGTGATGTCACAGTGCAGGGATAATACACAGTGATGTCACATTACAGGGATAATACACACAGTGATGTCACAGTACAGGGACAATACACAGTGATGTCACAGTACAGAGATAATGCACAGTGATGTCACAGTACAGGGATAATGCACAGTAATGTCACAGTACAGGGATAATACACAGGGATGTCACAGTACAGGGATAATACACACAGTGATGTCACAGTACAGGGATAATACACAGAGTGATGGCACAGTACAGAGATAATACACAGTGATGTCACAGTACAGGGATAATACACAGAGATGGCACAGTACAGAGTTAATACACAGTGATGGCACATTACAGGGATAATACACAGAGTGATGGCACAGTACAGAGATAATACACAGTGATGTCACAGTATAACCATCTCACAGCCGGACCACCATGTAATTTCAGCAGAAAATAAAGCAGGGCCTCATGTTCAAGTTTCGCCTAAGGCCTTACAAAGTCTAGAGCCGCCTCTGGTCGGCCCTACCATGGGACCCGGTGGGACCATAAGTCCCAGGTGGCACTTTTCACGGGCGGCATTTTGCTGCCCCCTTTTTTTTTTTTTGTGCCTAGTAGGTTCATGGTAGGGTTGGCGCCGCCGCTGCTCACTGTTCTAAAGCAGCTGCGGGGTATAATAGCGCAGCGGGCACTTTAGACAGTGAGTCTGCCTCCGGCCGATCGGGGTGTGACGAGGGACGTCGCACAAGTGACGTACTTCTGCAGACGTCAGTGACGTCACTCGTCAGGCCGCTGCCGGAGAGGAGAAGCGCTGTGCAGGGCAGGTAAGTGTGTCTCTGTGTGTGTCTGTGTCTGTCTGTGTGTTTGGGGGGGCTATGGCTACCTAATGTGAGGAATCTATGCTCCCTAATGTGGGGAAACTATGTTACCTAATGTGGGGAATCTGTGCTACCTAATGTGGGGAAACTATGCTACGTAATGTGGGGAAAGTATGCTACCTCATGTGGGGAAGCTATGCTACCTAATGTGGGGAAACTATGTTACCTAATGTGGGGAATCTGTGCTACCTAATGTGGGGAATCTGTGCTACCTAATGTGGGGAATATGTGCTACCTAATGTGGGCAAACTATGCTACCTAATGTGGGGAAACTATGTTACCTAATGTGGGGAAACTATGTTACCTGATGTGGGGAATCTGTGCTACCTAATGTGGGGAAACTATGCTCTTGAATGAGCTGCGGCATATGGGAGGCCTTAATAAATAATTAGAAACTTATACAGCAAGTGACATATGGGGGTCCACCTGAGTAAGTGACACATGGAGGGGGGGTGCTGAACAATTGATGTTTTTGGGGGGGGGGGGGGCACAGGCACATTCTTTGCACAAGGGCCCTCTGCTGTCTGTGTCCGCCCCTGGGTAGAGAATAAGGGGTAAAGTGGAATATAGAACAAATGCAGTTATTTTTTTCTTAATTTTTTTTTTTAATGAAGTAGACGAGATAAAGGTAAGCAATGACTTTTCCTCAGTCTGAAGCGCGGTCCTCATCGGCAGGAAGCAGTGAGGAGGAGGAGGATGACGGAGGTTCTGATTCCATCTCTGCTTCTTTTTCGTCCCTCTCTATATATAGGGCCGTGGCCATGAAGAAGGCCCCTCCGATTACTGCCATTATGGTGCAGGTCATGAGGGCATACTCCAGGCTGCGGTATTTCAGAAGAGGGGATTTGGCATATCCTCGTTCGTAGGTGTCAGATATCAGGCCGATGAGGTACGGGCTGCCGGCGTCTCCTAGGAGGTGATAGATTGTCATCTGCATGGCCAGGGCTGAAGATCTCCTCCACGGAGTTACTACTTTTAGTATAATGTCAGATATGAGGGTGAAATTTACTGACAGAAGCGTCTCTCCGATGAAGATGAAGATGTTGGTGGCAACGAGGCTGATGTTGCCAAAAGTCAATGCCAACAGAAGAAAAGGGGCGGAGAGCATCATTGCGCATCCACACACAAGCGGGTCCGCCCGTGGGTTGGATTTGCGATATCTTTTACTTATCTCCGTCCCTGCTACAACTCCCAGAATGCCGGAAACGACTGTAACCACACCAAATATTAGGATGTCGTGATAGTCACACGGTTCAGCACGGCAAGGGTCCTTCTCTTGTAGGAGTGTTCGTGCGTGGGTCAGGTATGACGGACCCCATACACCTATGGCTCCCACTATGAAGGATACAGCCGTCGATCCCATGGTGGTTAACATGAAGCTTCGATTTTTAAATAGTTTTTTCAGATCTGTCGCCCATTTGGCAAACTTCTGGGATTTGTTGTTCTTTTTCCCGTTTGTAGTCGTTCTTGGAAGCTCCTTTGTGACCAAAATCATCAAAGCCACAGCTATGAGGCCCAGGCCAGGGGTGACCCGAAATGCCCAGTGCCAATCGCCCCTTGCTGCATCAGTCACTTTGGGCCCGATGATGTATCCTAGTCCGCAGCCTACAGGTATGACGGAGTAAAACACGTTCAGCATGCGGGTCCGCTGGTCACTTGTAAAAAGGTCTGCAATGATGGAGGGGGCGATGGTGCAGAAAGTCGCCTCTCCGGCCCCAACCAGTCCACTCGTCAGCAGGAAGAGCAGGAAGTACCCGTCAGGGATGAATGACAGGGTAAGTGTCATACTCAGCCAAACGATGACTCCTGCGCAAACAGTATATTTCTTATTACAGTGGTCGCCCAAATATCCGGCAATTGGTGCGACCAGCACGTAGCTTCCAATGAACAATGTATTCAATAAGCCGGACAGACTAGCATTGGTGTCATATGCTTTCTGTATATAAGGCAGCACCCCCGCCACGCTGGAGCGATTTGCATAGATGAGCAAATTAACAAAGGCAAGGATCACTACGGTGATGATGGAACGTGCGGTGGACATCACACTTAGAGATGGCAGGTTCTGCCTCTCAGGGATATCGCCCTTTTCTACATCCATATCACTATGGTCCTCCATTGCTTCTTCCTCCTCCTTCAGCAATGGGTCTTGTGGAGAGGCCATGGTCACAGGTCAGAGCCTGAAAACACTAGAGAGAGAGAGAGATAAGTGAACACATTAGACAACATGTCATCATTGCTGTCATTATACAATAGATCCTTCATACAGAGCAGAAATGTCCAGCACAGAACCACAAGATAACACTGAGACCATCGCAGCCTCAGAAGAAGACGCTTCTCTATAAGTGTTTTATATGGAGACGTCTTCCCTGAGGTTACCAATGTCTGATAACCCTGAACCTGTCCGGTCCTAGTAATATCTGATAACCCTGAACCTGTCCGGTCCTAGTAATATCTGATAACCCTGAACCTGTCCGGTCCTAGTAATATCTGATAACCCTGAACCTGTCCGGTCCTAGTAATATCTGATAACCCTGAACCTGTCCGGTCCTAGTAATATCTGATAACCCTGAACCTGTCCGGTCCTAGTAATATCTGATAACCCTGAACCTGTCCGGTCCTAGTAATATCTGATAACCCTGAACCTGTCCGGTCCTAGTAATATCTGATAACCCTGAACCTGTCCGGTCCTAGTAATATCTGATAACCCTGAACCTGTCCGGTCCTAGTAATATCTGATAACCCTGAACCTGTCCGGTCCTAGTAATATCTGATAACCCTGAACCTGTCCGGTCCTAGTAATATCTGATAACCCTGAACCTGTCCGGTCCTAGTAATATCTGATAACCCTGAACCTGTCTGGTCCTAGTAATATCTGATAACCCTGAACCTGTCCGGTCCTAGTAATATCTGACAACCCTGAATCTGTTCTAGTAATGGAGGATTATAAGGGCTTGGGTGTATGGTCACTGGGCCATGTGAACTTCATACTGTAGATACACCACCAAATCTTTCTCATAGACTTATATCTTTTAGAACTTCATGAATTAGGACTCTTTTTCTTGGGGGCTTTTTTGGGCATAATTGCATTTTAGCAGTTTTGCAAGAAAAAGCTCTGGTCATGATACTATCTGTGTGTTTTATTATGTTTAATGCCTAAGCCAAGTATTGTCACAATGCTATGAGAAATATAACTTTTGTTATTTCTTTTGGAAATTAATTTCTTGGGTTTTTTTGCTAAAAAAAAAAGCAACAACAATAAAAAAAAAACTGTCAAACAAAAAGCCCTGTGTATGTATGAATAGAAGAGGCTGAGACTTACCTTGTGGTTCTCTCTTCAGACAAGGAACGGTCAAAATCTTGAATTCTCTATCGCAAATAGAAACTCTCTAACAAACACTTTGCACCACAGGTTGTGAATGCAAAACACACTGAAGAGACTGCAGCCAGCGCGCACCTCCTTGTACAGCTTACGGTGACATCATCACAAGCATGTGTGACATCACAGGGTTCTAAACCATCTTCAGGTATGTGTATATCTGTATAGTAAATGTGAGTAGCCATATTAGTCCAGTGATGCAGATTGTAATACCTTTTTTATTGGACTAACAGAATTTTGTAGAGACAAACTTTTGGGATTCCTCCCTGATAATTTATAAAGTCCTTTGATCATTAGTCCTTGTCTATTGGACTTGATAGAGGGAGGAATCCTGAAAGCATGTCTCTACAAAATTCTGTTCGTCCAATAAAAAAGGTATTACAAGAGACTGCAACATATTTTTTGATTTGTGTGTGTGTGTATATATATATATATATATATATATATATATATATATATATATATATATAGTTCCAAGCGTGAGTAGGTGCCTCCAGCTAGGGTCCGTGTCCAGGATTCTGCATTCGTAGTTCCAAGGAATATGCTGTGGCACTCAAGGTATGGCGAAAAAATGAAAACTATTAATTCATCCCAAATGTGCAAAGAGCAACGTTTCAATGGTCTCACACCATCATTATCAAGCCACTTGATAATGATGGTGTGAGACCATTGAAACGTTGCTCTTTGCACATTTGGGATGAATAAATAGTTTTCATTTTTTCAATTTTTTCACCATACCTTGAGTGCCACAGCATTTTCCTTGGAACTACGTATGCAGAATCCTGGACACGGACCCTAGCTGGAGGCAGCTACTCACGCTTTAGGAGTGCTTCTTTCTTCTTTGACATATACATATATATATATATATATATATATATATATATATATATATATATATTAATATACACCTAGAAATACATCAAGTACATAAAAACATCTTTTAGAAAAATATTTCTCCAGGCCTGCCGAGTATATCCCCGTACTTCAGTGTCGTCTTAGTTTATATATTTTAATCTTTTGATCTTTTAACCCCACTAGGACCAAGGGCATCCTGGGACTTAAAGGGGTATTCCAGGCCAAAACTTTTTTTTATATATCAACTGGCTCCAGAAAGTTAAACAGATTTGTAAATTACTTCTATTAAAAAATCTTAACCCTTTCAGTACTTATGACCTTCTGAAGTTAAGGTCTCTGATGACACCTGTCTCGGGCAACGCCCAGTTTAGAAGCAAATCCCCTTAGCAAACCTCTTCTAAACTGGGTGTTTCCCGAGACAGGTGTCAGAGAGAGCACTTAGACAGAAAATAACAACCTTATCTTCAGAAGCTCATAAGTACTGAAAGGGTTAAGATTTTTTAATAGAAGTAATTTACAAATCTGTTTAACTTTCTGGAGCCAGTTGATATATATAAAAAAGTTTTTGCCTGGAATACCCCTTTAAGATTGAACCGATTATTATTGATATATGTCATGAATGCATCAACGGTCAGATGGTCGGACGACCAAATGATGACCACATCGTCTACATACCTCCCATACCATGCGAGGCATGTGGAAAATGGATTGGTGTCAGAAAAAATAAACTGCTCCTCCCACCAAAAAACAAAAAGGTTAGCCCGAGCTGGTGATGACTTTGCTCCCATTGAAGCACCCGTGCGCTGCAAATAAAAATTGTTACCAAACATAAAATAATTGTGTTTTAACACAAAATCTACCACCTCAATAATGTAATGTCTCAAATCCACAGAATATTTACAAAATCTCATCAGTATATCCGAGATAGCTGATAATGCCAGGTTTTTCGGAATACTGGAATAGAGCGATTCAATGTCGCAAGTAAGCCACGACAGAGAATCGCTCCATGTGAATTTAGTTCTTCTGACCAGGAGTTTACTGAAAATTCAGATTGTTCAGATACCACGGACACTAGCAGGGACTCAGAACCGCAATATGTGAACACTCACAAGAATCGCAATGCGAGAAGACAGTCAAAAAACGAGGAAGGCGCGGTGGCAGAAAACATAGGAAGAAGAGCTTTGGAGCGTAACAAGGACAAACGGAAAAAGTAATAAAAGAGGATTTTCAAGTCATCAACATTTCTGCACAAATCATTACAGATGAAGAAACCTCGGTCCTGTGGAAAGGACTGGGTTTCTCTCCTACACATCATTTTGATGTTTATCGGACAATTTTGGATATAAATAAATTTATGAGAACTTTAACAGTTAAGAAACATTTTTTTGTGGAAAATGCTGATGAACCATCGGACCCACCTCAACTTTCTATAAACCCTGATTTACCACTAATGCATACGTTAGCAGAACAAATTGCTTTTAGAGATCTGTCTCCTTGAAAATAGTGGGATATCAATTTGTGATGAAGTGAATACTGCACATACCTTCTCCACTAAAAATGTTTACCTCATACAGACCAGACCAGCAATTTTTGATTGGTTCCAGGACCTCATCATGAAAGATTTGGTTAATCTACAATCAAAAGTAATGTCCTAATTTGAATAAAAAGGAGGCTGCTGCCATAAAGAAATTAAAGAAAAACAAAAATTGTATGGACACGGGACTGTATATCAATTTAAATGAAAATCTAATGATGATAAAACTTACCTTAAACTTTGTGGGGATCCCACTGAACCTTTTAAAAAAGAACTGTTGACTCTGTTGGAAGAGGGGAAAGCCAGATCTATTTTGACCCAAAAAGAAGTGGATTATATTTTCGTGAGTGCTCCAATAATTCCTATCTTCCACTTGCTACCCAAGCTGCATAAGGACCGATTCCCGCCGCCGATGCGTCCGATCGTGGCGGGGATCGGATCCCTTAACGAGCACCTATGCGAGTGGTTGGACTCAGTACTGCAACCTCTGGTTATGCAATGCCCAAGTTATATCAAGGACACTAAGCACTTGCTAAAAATCATGGATGAATTCACATGGAGCGATTCTCTGTCGTGGCTTACTTGCGACATTGAATCGCTCTATTCCAGTATTCCGCAAAACCTGGCATTATCAGCTATCTCGGATATACTGATGAGATTTTCTAAATATTCTGTGGATTTGAGACATTACATTAATGAGGTGGTAGATTTTGTGTTAAAACACAATTATTTTATGTTTGGTAACAATTTTTATTTGCAGCGCACGGGTGCTTCAATGGGAGCAAAGTCATCACCAGCTCGGGCTAAGCTTTTTGTTTTTTGGTGGGAGAAGCAGTTTATTTTTTCTGACACCAATCCATTTCCACATGCCTCGCATGGTATGGGAGGTATGTATCCGATGTGTTCATCATTTGGTCGTCTGACCATCTGACCGTTGATGCATTCATGACATATATCAATAATAATCGGTTCAATCTTACGTTTACCCACACATGGTGTAAAAGTGAAAGCCCCTTTTTGGATGTCATATTACGTGGCAACCCTGATACAAATAAAATTGAGGTTGATCCTTACAGAAAAAAGATATCAGGCAATACCATCCAAAGGGCGAATTCATGCCATTCCAAACAAACAGTAAGAGCCATACCAGTAGGTGAACTTATACGAATTAAGCGGAACAGTTCTTCCGCCGAGGTGTACCGCAGGGAAGCTGATGCAGCATGCACACGCCTGGCGGCTCGAGGTTACCCTGGTTATCCTATGGATCGAAAATCCCTTTTTACAAGTAAGCAACCAACTGAATCACAAGATTGTCCTACATTTGTCAACACGTACAGTCCAGAATTTAATGACATCAAACGCATTGTAATTAAACACTTACCTTTGCTATCAACAGATCCCACGGTAGGGGAGATTATAAAGTCAGGTGTGAGATTTGCAGCGAGGCGAGCACCTACTCTATCCAATCTCCTTGTTCCCAGTATGGTGGACATGGCTAGTGTTACCACCCAGTGGATTAGCACCAAGGGCTTCCACAAGTGCAGTAAATCGCGGTGTGTGGTATGTACCTTTGCCAGAAAATGCCAGAAAATAGAAGGTACGGTGGATGGCAAATGCCATGTCATTCACAACTTTATAAACTGTGATAGCACTTTTGTTTTATCATGTGCACACAATGTCACTTAACATATGTTGGTTCCACCAAAAGGTCCCTTAAAAAACGCATGCCAGAGCACATTAGACATGCTGCTGGCCCTTTAAGCTCGAAAATTTCTAACATATCTAAACATTTTCTAATATGTCATAATTCAGACACCACTTCCCTCAGGTTCTCAGGCATTGAGAAGGTGAACCTAAATAAACGGGGAGGTGACTATATTCGATCCCTCCACAATAGGGAAATCATGTGGATTTATCTTTTGAATTGCATTCAACCCCATGGTCTAAATAGCAAAACAGATTTAATATTACATTACTGATATGTCTCCGAATAATTTATCTGTGTTTGGTCCCATGTTTTTGTTTTGGTTTTAATCACGCGCACATGTGATGTGGACCTGTCCCTCCCCTTCCTGTGGGAATGGGGAAAATGCCCTGGAGTATATAAGGGTGCCTCATTTGAGGATCTACAGGCTATGAGTAAGGATCGATAGATCAGAAACGCGTCAGCCATGCTTGGGACCCCCCTCTGTTTGTGCAATATTTCATATTTTTGATATGTTCACGGTTTGTCTGCCACCGTGAAGGCTTTTAAGGAAGAACCCTGAATAAAGACGGACGTTTTACTTCTACTTGCTGGCTTTTTTAGTATTTTATTTTAGTGTTATCCACTGTGCCAGGGATGAAAATTATTCCAAAAGAAACTAACTCAACTGTCTATGCTCCCCCGTTGCTCCAATATTGGTGTCCCGTTCTCTGTTCGCCGCCTTCTGCTTTTCCTGCAGGTCAGTGAATCACGGTGCACTCAGTGTCATCATTGTTTCAGCACCAGTTTTACAAATCAGTGTGCCTCCAGTGTTACACCAGTGTTTACAAATAAGTGTGCCTCCAGCTGTTGCAAAACTATCTTCCAGCATGCCTTGACAGCTAAAGACTGTCCGGGAATGCTGGGAGTTGTAGTTTTGGACCACCTGGAGAGACACTGTTTTGAAAACACTGCCTTAGTCAGTATTTTCCAACCTGAGGACTTCCAGCTGTTGCAAAACTACAACTCCCAGCATTCCCCTGACAGTCTTTAGCTGTCCAGGCATGCTGGGAGTTATAGTTCTGCAACAGCTGGAGACACTCAGGTTTGGTAGGTAGGTCCTTAGTCCATTGTTTTCCAACCTGGGTGCCTCCAGCTGTTGAAAAACTCTAACTCCCAGCTTAAGACTGTCCGGGCATGCTTGGAGTTGTAGTTTTGCAACAGCTGGAGGCCCCCAGGTTGGTAAACACTAACTACGGCAGTGTTTTCAAAACATTGTCTCTCCATCTGTTGCAAAACTACAACTCCCAGCATGCTCGGACAGTCTTAAGCTGGAAGTTAGAGTTTTTGCAGCAGAAGGTGGCATTTTGGTGGGTAGTTGGGCTCTTAGTCCAGTGTTTCCCAACCTGAGTGCCTCCAGCTGTTGCAAAACTACAACTCCCAGCATGCCCAAACAGCCAAAGCCTGTTTGGAAAACACTGGACTAAGGGCCTACCTACCAAATGTAACGTGGCCACCCACCTACCAACCAAACATATACCTGCCTACCTACCAACCAAACATATTACCTACCTAGCAAATGCTTTTCCTGCCTACCTAACAAACGTATACCGTTTATACTCGAGTATAAGCCGAGTTTTTCAGCACGATTTTTCGTGCTGAAAACACCCCCCTCGGCTTATACTCAAGTGAACTCTCCGCTCTCAGTGGTCTTCAACCTGCGGACCTCCAGAGGTTTCAAAACTACAACTCCCAGCAAGCCCGGGCAGCCATCGGCATGAAGGGGGAATGATGAAGGGGGGATAATGACAGGGTGATGATGACAGGGTGATGATGATGAGGGTGTTAATGACGGGGGTCTGGATGATGACAGGGGGGGATGATGTATTTCCCACCCTAGGCTTATACTCGAGTCAATAACTTTTCCTGGGATTTTGGGGTGAAATTAGGGGCCTCGGCTTATATTCGGGTCGGCTTATACTCGAGTATATACGGTAACCTACCTACCTAGTGGCAAACCTTTTACTTGCCTTCCTACCAACTGAACTTACTACCTGCCTAAATAACTTGCAAACTTACTACTTGCCTACCTACTTAGAGAATGTTCTACTTACCTAATTTACTACTTGCAAACGTACTACCTGCTTACCTAGCAAACATATTACCTGGGTGGGGGGTGGGCAGGCATATTCTTTGCACAGGGGCCCTCTGTTGTCTGTGTCCACCCCTGGTGGGGGCACATGACAGGGGGGCATTATTTATGAGGGGCACAGGACAGGGGCTATTATAAGTGATGGGCACATGACTGGGGTATTATAAGTAAGCAGCAAATGTCAGGGGGGCATTATATGTGCATTATATGGGCACATGTCAGGGGGGGCATTATTTGTGAGGGGCACAGGACATGGGGTATTATATATGAGGGACACATGACAGGGGGTCCCTGTCATTTGCCCCCACATATAATGCCCCCTGACATGTGCCCCTCACCCATCATTTACACAACCCCCCCCCCTCCCCACACCCTTCACCTTTGTCACACGCTGCGGCTGCTCCGTTCTTGCAGCCAGTGAGAGCCGCGGGGACGTAATTTCCGGGCACCAGCGCGATGATGTGATGTCATCGCGCCGGCGTAATGCTGTGGATGGCGTCCCCGCAACTCTCACTGACTGCAGGAATGGAGCAACCGCAGCGTGGGAGAAAGGTGAAGGATTGGTGGAGCGGGACAGCTGACAGCTCCTGATCCACCATGCTATAGTACGGGAGGGGTGGCAATTGCCCCATTCCCCCCCCCCCCTGGATCCGCCACTGGTATGGGTGGGGTTACATCGCTATATACTGTATATTTATCACCCTTGTACTACATATAGCTGCGTACATGGACTCAAACACTACTATATACAGGAGTGTCACATCTATTTATAAAATATATATATTTATATGTGATCCCCCCATAGAGTGATATGTGACACTCCTGTACACTGCATAATATGGGGACGGGGTCACACATCACTACATACAGTGTGCAGGAGGATGGGGTTCACATATTGGCATATACAGGCTGCCAGATGTTACAGTTGGCAGCAGGTCTTCAGGGAGGTTCTTTCTCAGCGGCATTGGTGCAAGCACTGTCTGTGCAGGGAGTGGAGCTGCGGACAGAACAGCTTAAAGGACATCTGCAGCAAAAGAGAACTTATCCCCTAGGATAAGTTCACAGGATAGGGGATAGGTGTCTGATCGCGCTGGTCCGACCGCTGGGACCCCCGTGAACTCCCGCATGGAGGGCTCTCCTGTGCAGAGGAGGCGTGATGACGCGGCCGACACACCTCCTCCATGTAGTTCTATGGGAGAGGCGGGGACAGGGCCATTTTTTCCTATAAGTTAAAAAGGCGTCACTCAGAGGTACGCATAAGCAAACGCTGCCAGGCTGGAGCGCTGAGCGTTATAGTTACGTGTGCCCCTCACTCACGGAGCAGTGTACGGCAGTCACTGTCTGTAACCCTAACCCTAAAACAACTCTGGCGGTGCTGTGCTCCTCTATCTGTCAGGAGCGCAGCACTGTCACATTACCCACTCCTTCTCCCCAGCTGGTGTGAGGTGAGATTTCGAAAACCCATGCAAAAGTCGAACCGCTCCTCTCCTCAGCTCTCTGAAGTTTTCCGAAGCTAGAGCGGGAGGAGCGAAGGCAGAGCCCGAGATCGCACGTCTGCAGGAGATAATTAAGCCACGCCCCCTAGGTTTGAAAATCTCACCTCACTCCCCCCACTCTATATTACACAAGAAGACACAACAGGGGAAGAGCGAGGACGTACACAGCTCGGTACACAGCTCCTCCCCTCCCCTTCCCCTGCTCTGTCTCCACAGGACCTAATCTAACATCGGGAGGTTGTAAGTTTGCATGGGGGAAAACACAGAGCAGGGGAGGGGAGGGGAGAGAAGACATTCGAGCACAGCTCCTTCACCTCCCCCTGCTCTGTCTTGGGAGGACATAAGTTTGCACGGTCAAAATAAGCCACAGCAGGGGAGAGAGGACATACATGCACAGCTTCTCACCAACCTAATGACTGCTATGTGTGAAGGAGGACATACTGCTCTGCACGGGCTGGGGATAAGGGTGTGGGGGACATATTGCACTGCACGGGCTGGGGATAAGGGGGGGGACGGACATACTGCACTGCACGGGCTGGGGATAAGGGGGGGACATACTGCACTGCACGGGCTGGGGATAACGGGGAGGACATACTACACTGCATGGGCTGGGGATAAGGGGGGGGGACATACTACACTACACAGGCTGGGGATAAGGGGGGGGACATACTGCACTGCACGGGCTGGGGATAAGGAGGGAACATACTGCACTGCACGGGCTGGGGATAAGGGGGGGACATACTGCACAGGCTGGGGATAAGGGGGGGGACATACTGCACTGCACGGGCTGGGGATAAGGGGGGGGATATACTGCACAGGCTAGGGATAAGGGGGGGACATACTGCACTGCATGGGCTGGGGATAAGGGGGGGACATACTGCACTGCACGGGCTGGGGATAAGGGGGGGGGACATACTGCACTGCAGGGGCTGGGGATAAGGGGGGGACATACTGCACGGGCTGGGGATAAGGGGGGAAGCATACTGCACTGCACGGGCTGGGGATAAGGGGGGACATAATGCACTGCACGGGCTGGGGATAAGGGGGGGGAACATACTGCACTGCACGGGCTGGGGATAAGGGGGGGGAACATATTGCACTGCACGGGCTGGGGATAAGGGGGGGAACATACTGCACTGCATGGGCTGGGGATAAGGGGGGACATACTGCACTGCATGGGCTGGGGATAAGGGGGGGGGACATACTGCACTGCACGGGCTTGGGGATAAGGGGGGACATACTGCACTGCACGGGCTGGGGATAAGGGGGGATATACTGCACGGGCTGGGGATAAGGGAGGGATATACTGCATGGGCTGGGGATAAGGGAGGGGAACATACTGCACGGGCTGGGGATAAGGGGGGGACATACTGCACGGGCTGGGGATAAGGGCAGGGGACATACTGCACTGCTTGGGCTGGGGATAAGGTCAGGGGACATACTGCACTGCATGGGCTGGGGATAAGGGGGGGACATACTGCACTGCACGGGCTGGGGATAAGGGGGGGACATACTGCATGGGCTGGGGATAAGGGTTGGACATACTGCATGGGCTGGGGATAAGGGGGGGACATACTGCATGGGCTGGGGATAAGGGGGGGGGGGATAATTTCTGTGTGTGAAGGGGACATATTACACGGGCTGGGGATGTATAGACTGCAGGGGAATAAATATCATACTGGGGATGATTTCTATGTGTTAGGGGCGGACTTCCGAATGACACATGCTGGGAGTTGTAGTCCATGTTATGTGTGTGTGTGTGTGTGTGTATAAGCTAGTGGTTCCCAACTAGGGAATGCTGAGAGTTGTAGTCCCTGTTATATGTGTGTATGCTAGTGGTTCCCAACCAGGGAATGCTGGCAGTTGTAGTCGCTGTTATATGTGTGTGTGTGTGTGTGTGTGTATGCTAGTGGTTCCCAACCAGGGAATGCTGGGATTTGTAGTTTTGCAACACTTGGAGGCACCCTGGTTGGGAAACACTGGTGTATGCCCTGTATCGGTATGGTGAACTACAACTCCCAGGAGACTACAGAGTCAGCATGCTGGTGTTATAACACAGACTGAAGACTCCTGAATGACACATGCTGGGAGTTGTAGTCCCTTTTGTGTGTGTGTATACCAGTGTATCCCAACCAGGGCTGAGTTATGTTAGTGTGCTGTGTATAACGCAGGTTTCCTCGGGTTGCAAGGGGGAGGACGAACTGCACAGGCTGGTTTCTGCTATTTCATGGGGTGTTCATTAGCCCCATAAAGAGGACATATAAATGAATGGGGTTTGTACAGGACATGAACATCACTGTATGAACCCTTTGCATTTCTATGTCAGCGTTCATACAGGGACATAGAAATGCACAGGGTTCATACAGGGAAGTAGAGATGCAGGGGGTCCATACAGGGAAGCAGAAATGCACGGGGTCCATACAGGGAAGCAGAAATGCACGGGGTCCATACAGGGAAGCAGAGATGCACGGGGGTTCATACAGGGAAGCAGAGATGCACGGGGTTCATACAGGGAAGCAGAGATGCACGGGGTCGATACAGGGAAGCAGAGATGCATGGGGTCCATACAGGGAAGCAGAGATGCACGGGGTTCATACAGGAAAGCAGAGATGCACGGGGTCTATACAGGGAAGCAGAGATGCACAGGGTTCATACAGGGAAGCAGAGATGCACGGGGTCTATACAGGGGAGCAGAGATGCACGGGGTTCGTACAGGGAAGCAGAGATGCACGGGGTCTATACAGGGAAGCAGAGATGCACGGGGTCTATACAGGGAAGCAGAGATGCACGGGGTTCGTACAGGGAAGCTGAGATGCACGGGGTTCATACAGAGAAGCAGAGATGCACGGGGTTCATACAGGGAAGCAGAGATGCACGGGGTTCGTACAGCGAAGCAGAGATGCATGGGGTTCATACAGGGAAGCAAAGATGCCCGGGGTCTATACAGGGAAGCAGAGATGAACGGGGTCTATACAGGGAAGCAGAGATGCACGGGGTTCATACAGGGAAGCAGAGATGCACGGGGTCTATACAGGGAAGCAGAGATGCATAGGGTTCATACAGGGAAGCAGAGATGCATGAGGTCTATACAGGGAAGCAGAGATGCACGGGGTTCGTACAGGGAAGCAGAGATGCACGGGGTCTATACAGGGACGCAGAGATGCACGGGGTTCGTACAGGGAAGCAGAGATGCACGGGGTCCATACAGGGAAGCAGAAATGCACGGGGTCCATACAGGGAAGCAGAGATGCACGGGGGTTCATACAGGGAAGCAGAGATGCACGGGGTTCATACAGGGAAGCAGAGATGCACGGGGTCGATACAGGGAAGCAGAGATGCATGGGGTCCATACAGGGAAGCAGAGATGCACGGGGTTCATACAGGAAAGCAGAGATGCACGGGGTCTATACAGGGAAGCAGAGATGCACAGGGTTCATACAGGGAAGCAGAGATGCACGGGGTCTATACAGGGGAGCAGAGATGCACGGGGTTCGTACAGGGAAGCAGAGATGCACGGGGTCTATACAGGGAAGCAGAGATGCACGGGGTCTATACAGGGAAGCAGAGATGCACGGGGTTCGTACAGGGAAGCTGAGATGCACGGGGTTCATACAGAGAAGCAGAGATGCACGGGGTTCATACAGGGAAGCAGAGATGCACGGGGTTCGTACAGCGAAGCAGAGATGCATGGGGTTCATACAGGGAAGCAAAGATGCCCGGGGTCTATACAGGGAAGCAGAGATGAACGGGGTCTATACAGGGAAGCAGAGATGCACGGGGTTCATACAGGGAAGCAGAGATGCACGGGGTCTATACAGGGAAGCAGAGATGCATAGGGTTCATACAGGGAAGCAGAGATGCATGAGGTCTATACAGGGAAGCAGAGATGCACGGGGTTCGTACAGGGAAGCAGAGATGCACGGGGTTCGTACAGGGAAGCAGAGATGCACGGGGTCTATACAGGGACGCAGAGATGCACGGGGTTCTTACAGGGAAGCAGAGATGCACGGGGTTCGTACAGCGAAGCAGAGATGCATGGGGTTCATACAGGGAAGCAAAGATGCCCGGGGTCTATACAGGGAAGCAGAGATGAACGGGGTCTATACAGGGAAGCAGAGATGCACGGGGTTCGTACAGGGAAGCAGAGATGCACGGGGTTCGTACAGGGAAGCAGAGATGCACGGGGTTCGTACGCAGAGATGCACGGGGTTCGTACAGGGAAGCAGAGATGCACGGGGTTCGTACAGGGAAGCAGAGATGCACGGGGTTCGTACAGGGAAGCAGTATGTATTTCCTGTATGGACCCCGTGCATCTCTGCTTCCCTGTATGGACCCCCTGCATCATGTACAAAAAAGAAAGCTGCAACAGCACTTTTGATCAAAAAATAGAGGCTCTTAGCGCATTTTTTGATCAAAATATTTTTGACCCCGTGCATCTCTGCTTCCTTGTACGGACCCCATGCATCTCTTCTTCCCTGTATGGACCCCATGCATCTCTGCTTCCCTGTACAAACCCAGTGCATTTCTGCTTCCCTGTACGAACCCTGTGCATCTCTGCTTCCTTGTATAGACCCCGTGCATTTCTGCTTCCCTGTATGAACCCCATGCATTTCTACGTCCCTGTATGAACCCCGTGCATTTCTGCTTCCCTGTATGAACCCCGTGCAGCTCTGCTTCCCTGTATGGACCCCGTGCATTTCTACTTCTCTGTATGGACCCCGTGCCTTTCTGCTTCCCTGTATGGACCCCGTGCATCTCTACTTCCCTGTATGAACCCTGTGCATTTCTACGTCCCTGTATGAACGCTGACATAGAAATGCATACAGTGATGTTCATGTCCTGTACAAACCCCATGCATTTCTACGTCCTCTTTATGGGGCTAATGAACACCCCATGAAATAACACAAACCAGCCCGTGCAGTTCGTCCTCCCCCTTGCAACCCGAGGAAACCTGCGTTATACACAGCACACAAATATATATATATATATATATATATATGCATTGTTTGGCTGAGCGGCAATATGACATATTGGGCCCAGGCACCAGAAGAAAGATGAGGGGCACAAGCAACAAGACATATGTTCACCTACACGCACAAGATAGATATATATATATATATGCATAAGTTAAGATTTCTCAAAACCTGTTCAGAGGAAAAGTTGGCCTCTAAAATACAAAAGAAGCAGTTGCTCTGGGCAACTGTTAAACTTTTTCTTTGCACAGGATTTAAGAAATCTCCCCCAAATTTCTCAAATCATACCACTGCCTACACAAAGTGATTAAATATTAAATATTACCTCCATACCTCACATTTTGAGTGGAATGCAGCTTCAAAAATTCCACTTGGAAAGTCTGATACATGAAGTTAACATTGTGCTGAATGGGATTTTTGCTGACCTGTGTACAACGGCGATGTTTTGTGGCAGAAAAAAGTCTAAAATCTTGATTCCACAAAAAACATATATATTTTTTTTTGGGTTGAATCCTCTTGCAAATGCATTGCTGTCAATAGAGCTGGGCTATTTTAGAATGGCCACATAAGATGTCTGCCTGGAATTTCTCTGAGCAGATATACAGTGAATAGGGTCCTTACTGAAGAAAACACACTAAACAAAGACCAATAATACCACACACCATGACCACATATTACCACCACATAGTCACTGAATAATATCACCTTCCTGGTACTGAATAAAACACAATGCTGGTGTTTCCATCATATCTCCTATGTAAAAAGCCCCTCCGTGTCAGCTGCACTGGATTTATTAAGAATCGCTGGCCTCCCAATAAACCAGGCACATCTGTGGCTTAGCTGTTAATAGAGTTAATTATATGGAAAGGCCTGCGCAGCTGGCCTGTAATTGTGGGAGGAGCGGGATGACTATAAAACCCACGGCTCTCCCCCCTTCAATGACGCCGTGGGTTCTTCGCTTGAGGGTGTCACGTGATGTCGGCAGGAGGTGGAGTCACGTTCCCACCGGTCAGCTGACTGCACGAGTCAGCTGACAGGAAGGTCGCTTCAGCCGGCATGGTGGTGGTAAGTGGCCGTGGCTGACCGGGGGTAACGCTGGCGGTTCCCGGACTCCGGAGGTGAGCCGGAGTTCAGGGAAACCCTCGGTCAGCCCGGCCCCAGGTTATCGTATTACATATCGGCATTCGGCATTCGCCGGTAGCATTTTTACGGTTTTCGGCTGTATATGATTACTTACGGCTTGCTGCGCATGTATATGGCTACTTTGTTATGCGAACAGCCTCCTGCACAAGCATATCATTACCGCACTAGGTGAACGGCTTGCTGCGCATGTATGTGTTTTCTTATGGCTTGCTTTATTATGTGATCAGCCTCCTGTACGTGCATATCATTACCGCACTATGTGAACGGCTTGCTGCGCATGTATACGATTACTTTATTATGTGAACAGCCTCCTGCACGTGCATATCATTACCGCACTATGTGAACGGCTTGCTGCGCATGTATATGATTACTGCATTGTGTGAACAGCCTCCTGCACGTGCATATCATTACCGCACTATGTGAACGGCTTGCTGCGCATATATACGATTACTTTGTTACGTGAACAGCCTCCTGCACGTGCATATCATTACCGCACTGTGTGAACGGCTTGCTGCGCATGTATACGATTACTTTGTTATGTGAACAGCCTCCTGCACGTGCATACCATTGCCGCGCCATGTGAACGGCTTGCTGCGCATGTATATGATTACTGCATTGTGTGAACAGTCTTCTGCACATGCATATCATTACCGCATTTTGTGTTAGGCCTCTTGCACATGTATATGATTGCTGCATTGTGTGAACAGTCTCCTGCACATGCATATCATTACCGCACTATGTGATAGGCTTCTTGCACATGCATATCATTACCGCACTATGTGATAGGCTTCTTGCACATGTATATCATTACCGCACTACGTGATAGGCTTCTTGCACATGTATATCATTACCGCACTACGTGATAGGCTTCTTGCACATGTATATCATTACCGCACTATGTGTTAGGCTTCTTGCACATGTATATCATTACCGCACTATGTGAACAGTCTCCTACTTATTTTATCATTTCCGCACCACGTGAACAGTCTCCTGCACATGTATAACATTACCGCTCTATGTGAACAGTCTCCTGCACATACATATCATTACCGCTCTATGTGAACAGCCTCCTGCACATATATATCATTATCACATTTTGTAGTTCTGTGCTGCGGGGAGGATCTATATGTGTCTCCAGTATACTGAGACTTGCACACCTTTACACTCAATCGGACTCACCGCTCCGCCCCACCCTGTGGCCTTATGCTTCACCCCCACAGCTGCCAATCTGGTCAGTCTAAGGCACGCTACACCAACAGCTGCGCTCACCTCCAACCTTTGTCTCTTAACTAACTTCCTCACAGTTTTCTTTTCATTTATTTTATATTTCTGTGTTTCCGGGCGGTGTGCCTCCAGCTGTTGTGGAGCTACGATTCTCACTTATAGGAATCATGCCGTAGGGTTCATGCTGTACACATCCTGGTACCCATACACGTTGGTAGGATTCATGCCGGTAACATTTATACGCCACACACGCTTATAGGGTTCATTCGTTCTCTACGCGCTTGTAGTTTTATACCGTACACACGCTTTTAGGGTCATACTATACACCCCCTTTGTAAGGTTTATACTGCACACACGCTTGTAAGATTCATACAGTACACACTTGTAGTGTTTATGCCGTTTACTTGCCTACAGGTTTCATACTGTGCACTCGCTTGTAGGATTATATTGTACATTCACCCTTAGGGTTCATGCTGTACGCTTGCTTGTAGCATTCATACTGCACTCACACTTGCGCATATTTGGGGGGTGCATGCTTGTAGCATTTACTCTATACACACGCTTGTACATACTTGTAGCATTATGCTGCGTACACACTTATAAGATTCATGCTGTACACACGCTTGTTGGATTCTTACTTTACACGCGTTAGGATTATGCAGTACATTCGCGGTAGCTTTTATACGGTACACTCGCTTGCATAATTCATAAAGTTCATGCGGTGCATACCACTGTAGCATCCATACCGTACACTTGCTCGTAGGTTTACGTGGTATACACGCTTGTACTCGCTTGCAGGGTTCATACTACACACACTCTTGTAGGAGTCATGTTGTACACACTCATAGGATTCATACTTTGTACACGCTCATACGAGTCACACTGTACGCACGTTTATAGTATTACATGGCCCACGCTCGTAGGATTACTACTGAGTATGCACTCATAAGGTTTGTGCTGCACACCCGCTCGCAGGACCTGTATCACGCGTGTTTGTAGGGTTATATTACTCGGGTGCACGCGGGAATCAGGCTGCGTGTGCACTCGTGGCATGTGTTCTGTACATGCACTTGCGCTATTTGTGAAGTTCGTACGCCCGCAGTTTTGTGCAGCGCACATGCTCATACAGCACATGGGGTGTGGCCCTGTACGCAGGTATGTGGTTATAATAGTTACTACTTGCCGGCATATTCTCTGCCATCAGGTCGTGGTTAGCTTCAGGCATTCACTGGTGGTCTATACGCGTATATGGTTGGCCCGAGTATAGGTTCATCAAGTTGGTGGTATAGCCATGCTTAGCGGTTCACGACAGTTTCACTCGTAGTCGTTCTGCACGCATCTTTATATAGGCAGGGTGATACATAGCAGTTGTCGCTGCTGACACATATTCAGAACGACTATTACACGACGCATAGGCGGGGCTGACCCAGTAAACCGTTGCAGACGGGGTATGTCTCATTATCGTTGGTACTGACATGCCTTCTGAACGACACTGACATTACGCATAGGTGGTATTTACCTGTTAAGCCTGTCATGTTACAGAAAGGGTACGTCGCATAATTGTTATGACTGACACGCCACACATAGGTGATGTATACCCATCATGCCTGCCACGCCTGCAGGGAGTACGTTGCACGGTTGTTACTGACACGCCTTCAGAACAGCAATAACGCCACACATAGGTGATAAGATTTGTTTTATTATCCAAGTAATCACCTCATGAACCTGACACGTCTTCAGGTTGTGTTTACTTGTGTCGTCGGTTCACCTCTTTTACGATATAGTCACGTTCTCAAAAAACGGAATTCACGATGTTTTGGGTTGTAATGGTTCTCGTATGAACTTTCGCACTTACCACTGGGCACACACTTATCTAGACTCAGTTACGCATATAATTCTCGTCCGACACGTCTTCGGATACTTTCCCTCTCTCCTGGTTTAAAGAGTTTTTTTATTGTTGTCCAAGTAATCACCTCATGAACCTGACACGCTTTCAGGTCGTGATTGCTTGCGTTGTCGATGCGCTCCTTTCTCTGTGTAGTTATGTCCCAAAAAATGTACTTCATGGTGTTCTAGGTTGATATGGTACTCGTATAACGTTTCGCATTTGTCACCGGGCGCATACTCGTTCAGACCCGGTTACGCATACGATTCTCGTCCGACACGTCTTCGGATACTTTCCCTCTGTTCTGGTTTAAAGTGTCGTACATTGTTCTCCAAGTAATCACCTCATGAACTTGTCACGCTTTCAGGTTGTGATTGCTTGCGTTGTCCATGCGCTCCTTTCTATGTGTAGTCATGTCCCAAAAATGTACTTCATGGTGTTCTAGGTTGATATGATACTCGTATAACGTTTCGCACTTGTCACCGGGCGCATACTCGTCTAGGCCCGGTTACGCATACGATTCTCGTCCAACACGTCTTCGGATACTTTCCCTCTGTCCTGGTTTAAAGAGTTGTTTATTGTTGTCCAAGTAATCACCTCATGAACCTGACACGCTTTCAGGTTGTGATTGCTTGCGTTGTCGATGCGCTCCTTTCTCTGTGTAGTCATGTCCAAAAATGTACTTCATGGTGTTCTAGGTTGATATGGTACTCGTATAACGTTTCGCACTTGTCACCGGGCGCATACTCGTCTAGGCCCGGTTACGCACACGATTCTCGTCCAACACGTCTTCGGATACTTTCCCTCTGTCCTGGTTTAAAGAGTTGTTTATTGTTGTCCAAGTAATCACCTCATGAACCTGACACGTTTTCAGGTTGTGATTGCTTGCGTTGTCGGTGCATTCCTTTCTCTGTGTAGTCTCGTTCCTAAAGATGCTCTTCAGGGTGTTCTAGGTTGTTAAGGTACTTGTATAACGTTTCGCACTTGTCACCGGGCACATACTTGTCTAGGTCCAGTCACGTATACAATTCTCATCCGTCACGTCTTCGGATACTCTCTCTCTGTCCTGGTGTTAGACGGTCAGCTATGTTATAGATAAATGAGCTTGGCTAGACGGTTAGTTTGGCTGTCCCTACTACATACATTTACTTTCACATGTGCTCACGTTGAAGGAGTCCAGAATATTGCAGCAGATGCCTTGTCCGCAAATACGCGAAAAATTTATGGTACGGCGTGGAACTCGTTTTCCAAATCCAAGCACACCGAGGGCGACAAGATTTCAGTTCCCTTCCTATTAGCATATGTCGGGTTTTGCCATACCACACTGCATTTATCCCACAATACTATTAAGAGTTATCTAGCCGGTATCCAACACCATTTATCCTTGACCAATACCCGTAGTTACTCTATACTCTCTTCTCGCTTGGTGAAGTCCGCTCTGAAGGGCATCCTTGAGAAGGAAGTCCCTCGCAGCCCAGTCAGACAACCAATCACAGGCAACATGTTCAGGCAGTTGTCCGACTTGTTAGACTCCACACCATTGGGTATCCGTGATAGCCTCACATTAAAAGCGGCCATGTACCTTGCCTGTTATGGGTTTCTCAGACCGGGTGAGTGTACTACTCGGACCATTAACGCGCCCTTTCCTAAGGTCAGTCAGCTGTCACATGTCTCTGATCATTTCCAGCTGTCCCTCAGTCTGACCAAGACCTCGTCTCCGGGTCAAACTGTGATTGTCCGGTTTTCCCCACCGTGCACAAAGGGTGTCCTGCCACAGTCCTCCGTGAATTGTTGAATGCCTGTGTTAACCTATCAGCTGACGACCCTTTACTCCATTTCAGGTCCAACCCGCTAACTACTTCTCAATTCATCAAACATTTACGCATTTCGGTCAGGTCGCTGGGAGGAGTCCCGACTTCATTATCCGGTCACTCCTTCCGTATTGGCGCAGCTACAGCCAATTCTAAGCACGGGGTCCCAGCCCTCGTAATCATGAAATTAGGATGTTGGAAATGCGGATGCTACATGTAGTATTTCCCTAACCCTCGCAAAGAAATGGCTAGCGCATTCCAGTCTCTTGTGTTGTAATCTGCAATAAACAAATGTTTGTTTAAATCCGGGTTTTGCCCTCTTTTCCAGGCATATTCTTTACGCCGCAGTTATGGCACACTCCAAACTGCTTAGTTGAGGTTGATAGATTATTGGTTACAGTTGGTTGTTAGGTTAGTATTAGGGTTGTACGCATTTCAGTCATGTAGCAACGACCACAAATTACACGTAATGGGCCGTCTCTGCTGGTGCACTGCAGGCAATCACTGGACTCAATGACCGTGTATAACAAGTACATACACATGGATGCTGAGGCCATTGATTGGCTGCAGTGGTCCCATGCCGTGTAAGGTGACCTCTTTGGAGCGCTACTGTTGGGACTCTGGAGCACTGGCAGCACTGGACAGGAGCAACAAGAGTTTTTTTTTTTATGTAATCTCCCAATCCCTGCCCCTGGTAATTTTTGGTAAAGCTGGAAACCACCTTTAACATAACTGGTCAATAATCGTTATGACCTCTCACGTGAGCAGATTGTAGTGATAATGGACTGGTGTTACTATCATTATAACAAACATACCACAGTGAAATGTCAGAAGTTTGTGTTGATGGAGGTCAGGAAGATGGAAGAGAGATCCCGCGTGAAGAGGAGCTGTTGTGTGTGTGTGTGTGGGGGGGGGGGGGGGGGGGGGGGGTTGTGGGCGTGTTTAAAGGAGCCCAGCATTACAGCAGCATATGTGACAGTCTCTGCAACAAGGCTCAGTTCTAAATAAGTGCAGGCAGCTGCCACAGCCACTCTGCTTCTACCCCTGACATTGTAGCAGCCGCAAGAGGCCCCCCTGTTCGCCCCTGCCTAACGCCGGCCCTGGCTGTCTGGGCATACTAGGAGTTGTAGCTTTGCAACAGCAGGAAGCACCCTGGTTGGGAAACAGTGGCGTAATGGATGGAGGATAGCCTTTATAATGTCTGCCATACACTGCACACACAAACAGGAGTAGAGGATCTTGCTCTCCTACAGTACATTCAGAAAGTTTGCAGACCTTTTTCTTTTCTTTCTAATGTTGCGGCCTTGTGCTTAAAAAATAAATTAAATTAAATTTAAAAAAGCAAACAGTGTTTTCCCATCTGTGCTCAATACCCCATATGTGAAAAGAGAATTTACATTTTTTTTTAAATGTATTAAAAAGGAAAAACAAAGATTTTGCATGGACTTAATAAATTATCAGACCCTTTGCCATGACATTTGAATATCTCTTAATCTTTGAGATGTTTCTATAGCTTAAGTGAAGTCACCTGTGGTAGATTCAGTTGATTGGACAGGATTTGGAAAGACATAGCCCTGTCTATATAAGATCTCACAGCTGATAATGTATATCAGAGCAGAAACCAAGTCGTGAGGAGAAAAAAACTGCTTGTAGAGCTCAGAGACAGGATTTTGAACACAGACACAGATCTGAAGAAGAGTACAAACAAATTCTACTGCACTAGTTCTCAAGAGTATAGTGGCCTCCATAATTAGTCATTTTACCCAAAAATCCACTCCATTTCTACGCAGTGCATTTTTTGGTAAAAATTACACCTTAACTTTATTCTGTAGGTCCATACGGTTAAAATGATACTCTATGTATATAGGTTTGATTTTGTCTTACCTCTAGAAAAAAATCATAACTACATGCACAAAAATTAATACGTTTAAAATTGTAATTTTCTTACCCCTATAACATTCTTATTTTCATCTTTTGCGCTGTGATCTGAAGTTTTTATTGGTACCATTTTTGTTTTGATTGGACTTTTTGATCACTATTTATTCATTTTTGTTCTATAAAAAGTGACCAAAAATACACTATTTTGTACGTGTATGCCATCGACCGGGCGGTTTAATTAACTATATATTTTTATAGTTCGGACATTTCCGTTTATTTTTATTTACAAGTTGTTTTTTTTTTTTTTGTTTTTTTTAAAGGGGGATGATTCTTACTTTTATTACGGAAGGGGTTAATTCATCATTAGTAACTTTTTTTCCACTTTATTTTTTCCCACACCGCGGTGTTCCAGTTCAGCCCGACTGAGCTGCCAGGATC
Source organism: Hyla sarda (assembly GCF_029499605.1). Classification (NCBI taxonomy): domain Eukaryota; kingdom Metazoa; phylum Chordata; class Amphibia; order Anura; family Hylidae; genus Hyla; species Hyla sarda. The sequence continues at coordinate 262,810,062 of NC_079194.1, read as the reverse complement.
TTATTTTATTCAACTTTAGACGCGGCGATCAACCTTAATCGCTGCATCTAAAGGGTTAATAGCACGCGGTTCAACGATTGGTGCTTAATTAGCATTAGCTTTCATTAGCCGCCAGGACCAACCCGCTATGACCATGACCCCGCATTATAGACCGGGCGCAGGGCGTACAAGTATGCCCTGCATCCTTAAGAGGTTTAAGTGTACCTGTCAGATCCCACAAAAAAAAAAAAAAATTATATGTTACTCAGTACCTAATCCTGATCATGTATTATGAATCTATCACCTATATTTTACTTAAAAAAATAGCATATTAAACTTGCCCACTGTCTTTTTCATCTTTACAGAGGGGGATGGCATGTCCCTCTCTTGCCTGCACTGTGATGACTCCTCCCCCTCCCTCACTCTGCTGACTCACTGATCTGCTGACTCACTGATCTGGGATAAGCATAAAACCAGAGAGGAAAGGGTTACAGAGCAGGGCTGCCAGAGCCCTGCTCTGTAACCCTTTCCTCTGGTTTTATGCTGTGTATACACACACACACACACACACACACACACAATTATTATTATTGGAGATTGCCTGCACTCTATCACCAAAGCCAATATGGTAAGTGTATAACTTACATCTTCCTAAATTAGTGCAAAGGTTTAGTGCTAAAAACAGTGGTGTGCCTGCTTTTTCAAACCTACAACTCCCAGCATGCCCAGACAACCTTTGACTGTCAAGGCATGTTTGGAGTTGTAATATTGCAACAGCTGGAGGCACATGTTTGGTAAAACTGTGTTACAGCAGTGTTGCTGCAAACTGTATTCCTCCTGCAGCCTTGTCAATCAACCATCTTGTGTCCATGACCCTTGGACACGTTTATGCTACTGTGGGACTTCTCAATGTCCCAGGAGGTATGGGGACCCCTAGTGGTGGGATTTTTTTTTAAAGGCAGTTTCCTTTTAAAGAAATTACCGTATATACATATCTTAAGAATATATATATATATATATATATATATATATATATATGTGTGTGTGTGTAAAGAAAAATAATTGTTTTGCCAAGATGTACAACAATTAAAAGTTTTCTATCTGACAGTTCCCATTTAAATGGAAGATGTTTGCAACACCAGGACTTTTCCTAGTGCTGGCCACTCCACCATACTAAATAATTAGGGCAGAAGAGCCTTGGTAAAAGAGGTGACCAGAACTCAATGGTCACTGGAGCTAACGTACAAAGATTCTGTGTGCAAGGGATAAACTAAGGGGTACTCTGGTGGAAAACATTTTTTTTAAATTAAACTGGTGCCAGAAAATTATACAGATTTGTAAATTACTTCTATTAAAAAAATCTTAATCCTTCCAGTACCTATCAGCTGCTGTATACTACAGAGGAAATTGAATAGTTATTTTCTGTCTTACCACAGTGCTCTCTGCTGACACCTCTGTCTATCTTAGAAACTGTCCAGAGCAGGAACAAGTCCCCATAGCAAACCTTTCCTGCTCTGGACAGTTCCTGATGTAGACAGACATGTCAGCAGAGAGCACTGTGGTTGGACAGAAAAGAAAAACGCAACTTCCTCTATAGCATACAGCAGCTGATTAGTACTGGAAGGATTTAGAGTTTTACATTTTTACAAGTAATAAGAAGCCTCATAATGAAACATTAAAGCATACCTGGAGTTACCCTATGGCTCTGCTGCTGACCTAAAACTGGTGCATTATTTTTGTTTTAAGTGAATATGGGGCAAGTTAGTTTTGGTTTTCCGTTAGTTACATCAGCATGCAGGGCCCGCCTCCAAGCCCTGTGTGTCTGCACGTATGAGAATAGACAGTGTATTTCCTGCTGCACAGCTGCTTTTGCACAGTGTGAAATATGCATGTATGCGTAACCCTACCCTAAAAAAGAATTCTGTCTTATTGTAAACACCATTAGTTGGCCCTCACTACATACTCATTTGTTATTCAGATCAGCGGTGTGTTACAAGTCCAGCCGCACTATGTTTAAGAGTTGCTCCAGCTGTGAATGTAACTTAAAGGAGTACTCTGGCGCAAACTATTTCTCCTCCGTTGTGCCCGGGCTGAAAAAAAAAAGTTTACTTTCATTTTTTTTTCATCCCTGGCACAACGGAAGTGAAATAGTCGGTACTAGAGTACTCCTTTAAGATGTTTCCGCACTCTTATTTCCTCTGGTTACTCACAGAACAGTGTAATAATGAGATGGCAATCATAGAAGAAAAGAAGAATGCAGGGGGAGCACTTATGAGCCAGAGACACTTTAGAGGTGCAGACTTTGGGGGAGATTTATCGAAACCTGCCCAGAGGAAAAGTTGCCCATAGCAACCAATCAGCTCGCTTCTTTCATTTTTAACAAGGCCTCTGCAAAATGAAAGAAGCAAGCTGATTGGTTGCTATAAGCAAATGGGCAACTTTTCCTCTGGACAGGTTATATAAATCTCCCCCTTTGTCTTTTATTGAAGGTTGCAGTCAAATATTCATAGCGCAGGACGGGAGGGTTTGCAGCGTGTTTAAGTGAACAGCCACTTTCGCACCGAGGGCCAACGCTTCTTCAGACTAATAGTGAGATAGAGATTTATCATTGTGTGCCTGGGTGCAGTCATTCCTTTCTTCCTTTATTTCCAATGTTTTTGGCTTACGTGAGCCAAATTTATCACAGGCGCACATAAGGTGCACAGACTTTGACAAATTTTGCACAAATTTTAAAAAATTACCTCAGAACTTGCTGTAGGTTGTCATTGTTCTAAGGCAAGGCAGATGTGGTATGAATTCACATCAAACTCCAGTAGAAAAAGTCAGGAAGGCAATGATAAATCTCCCCCATAATGTTCTATGTTCTGCTAAAAGTTGCTGCCATTAAAATGTTATTCTCTATCCAAAGGATGGCGGATAACTAGGTAATCAATGAGGGTCTCACTGCTCGGACCCCCACGATCAAGAGAATGGAGATCAAGAGTGACTGGAGCAGCAATGTGCATGCTTGGCCACTGCTCCACTTACTATATTCAGAGTTCAGTAATCAGCATTGTATGAAAGTCCTATAGGGAATGAATGATCATTCTCATGATCTGAGGGGACCGCAGTGGTTGGAACCCACCAATCAACTAGTTATCCCCTATCAAGTGGATGGGGATTGATTTATAATGTTGGGATATTCCTATAAAAGGTATATTCCAGTGTTCCCAAAATATAATACTGGGCTGTACAGAAAAAAAAAAGTAGGGACTTCCGGTTCCGGCGCCATGCAGTAAGAACGTGCGGCACACCAGCTCCTCACCCCGTGCGGCTATTTCCCCGCTTACCCGCATTCTACCGGCTCCTTTGGGGCCCTCACGATCTCAGGGGACGAGGGAGTGTATGGACCGGTTCCCGCCGATGGGAAACCGCGACAGGAATCGCCACCAGCAGGAGTCCAGACAGTCGTCACGAAGCCGCAGTGGGAGATCCAGCATGGCCTCCTCCCCAGCTTCCAGCAAGGCGGGCTCGCCTGCACCCTCGCTCTCCAGCATGGCGGGAGGTGACGAGAGACCCGACGTATCGGGCATTGACTATGTGACTTTGGCGAATGCTGTGGCTGAACTAATCGTGCCCAAGGTACGTGAATCTATTGTTGCCACCATGGAGGCCACGCTCCTCGAGGTACAGCAGACTGTGACGCAACATGGCGGGCGCCTTAGTGAGGTGGAGAACCGGGTTAGCACCATTGAGGAATCAGACATTAAAACCGAATCGCACATGGCTGCGCTAAAAGGAGAGTGCAAAAGATTGTGGAACAAGGTGGAGGACCTGGAGGGCGTGGTCTGGCTGCCGGGGTGGATGGCTGCATAGCATAGGAGCTCCGATCCTGTAGCCCGAAAAAGCAACTAAACAAGCGGTCACCACGATCTTTTTTTGGTTCAAAGAGTGGGGAACCATCACCCAGCATGTCCGGCCGCAGAAAAAGGATCGCACGACAAGGGACTCTAGCTAAATTTAGCTTCACAAGAAGCAAGCAGAGGGAGCAAGATGGCGCCGACTCCGGGACATTCGCAGCAACATCGCGGCCCCGCTCTCCGGACCCACCTCGCACACAGGTTGAACTGCCTCCCCGCAGATCCACGTCAGACCCGGCGCTGCACAGCTCCTTGGCAGCAAAGAACGGGGAGAGGAACCACACAGAGGATGGCGGCCGCGAAAGTCCGGCGCTCCGTTCGGGGAGCCTGCATGGAAGAGGAGCGGGGCCTGCACTGCTGGATCCGGCCTCCCCTCCTCCAGCTGCGACACCAGAACTCGGCTCATCGCAGGAGGCAGCTTCCACATCACCCAGAGCTGAGGTACAGGGCTTGCTGGACGCTAAGGAGGGGGAGGTGGAGGAACTGGGTGCTCTTGGCTCACTGGAGGTGTCTGGAGCGCCACTGACAGACACTGCCATGAAAAATATGCTACTGATACTGAGGCAGACCTTTTTACAAGATATGCAAAAAACAATATCCCACTAAACAGCACAGTAGATTAACTCGGTGGGCGGATAGATCACCTTGAAAACAAGATGGAGGAATTCTCTGAATCTCACAACATACTAATAGACTCCCATACAGAGTTGGAGGAGGAGGTAATTATGCTAAGAGAAAAGATAGCTGACCTGGAGGACAGGAGCCGCCGCAACAACCTCAAATTGAGAGGGGTCCCGGAGTCGATACAGCCTATTTCCTGCTCGTTTGTTGGTACGAAGGGACAATAAAACTCATGTCATTCGCTCAGCGTCCGAAGGACAATCTCTCCTCTCATCATGGAACTTACCTCCAATACAAGGCAGATCATCTAGATCTACCAACTCGGCTCCCAAGTTACGAAAAGAATGGGCTGTAGCCTAGCTGAAGTTGGTGACTGACACTATTTTACTATCTGCAGGTTCGGGAGGGCTGTGTAGGTCCACTTATGGCTTCGGACTGGACTGTTGCCCTACTTCGTTTTTTGGGCTCTTCTGAGTTGGGCCAATGGCTCGTGTGTTTTTCTTATTTGATGTTTTTCTTTATGGTGAAAGTTTTTTTCTGTCTAAGTCGCTTAAATGTTGCTCATACCTTCGTTAGTGAGGCTTTGCTTCTGCACTGTAGGGGTGTGGGTGCTGGCTGGGAGACACACACCCCTTCCCGTTACCTAGGCACTCAACTTAATTATATAGATGAATTATGCTGGTCCAATGGGGATCCGCATAGGTAGTATCAATGCTAATGGGCTTAATACACCTTGTAAACGTTCATATTTCTGGAAAGAGGCACAGGCGCTTAGAAGTGATGTGATATTTGCTCAGGAAACGCACTTGCTTTCAAGGGACGCCTTTAGACTGAAGCACACAGCTTATCCTCATATTTTTCAATCTCACTACAAAACTAAGTCCAGGGGTTCCTTGATAGCAATTAAAAACACAGTAGCTTTCCAGCTGAAAGAAGTTTACACTGATACAAAAGGTAGATATGTCATTTTGAGATGCACGATTAATAATATCCCGTTAACTTTGGTCTCATTATACGCTCCTAATGCAGAACAGTTGGGTTTTCTCAATTCACTTTACAGGAGGATAATGAAACAAACGTGGGGGTCACTGATACTCGGGGGTGACTATAATTCAGTGTGGGATCCCGCTCTAGACACTACTTCACATACTAGAGCGTCTTCCTCAGTTCTGGCCAGGTGGGCATGGGAGAGGGAATTATATGACCCATGGAGAATTGAACATGGCACAGACAAATCGTTTTCTTTCTATTCAGCTGCACATAATTCTTATTCTAGAGTGGATATGTTTTTGATTGGTGCATCTTTACTAAATTCAGTTACGGGTACTACTTTAGAAACTATTCAGTGGTCGGACCACGCAGCTATATCCATAGAATTGAAAGACACTATGTCCTCCCCCCGTGCACACTCATGGCGACTTAACCCTTTTTTGCTATCACATTGTGAATATTCTGGAAGGCTTGAAAAAGATATAACTGAATATTTTCACATAAACGATACTATGGTAGACAGTCCTGTTTCCCTCTGGAACTGCCATAAAGCAGTTATTAGGGGTCTCTGTATTAAATACAGTTCCATACTAAAAAAACAAAGAGATAGTAAACTAAAAGATGTCTTGTCCCGCCTACAAATAGCGGAACGGGAGAATATTTCCTCTCCTTCCACACTAATTGCTTCTTCTCTTTTTTCTATACGGCAGGAACTTCGCAGTTTATTTTTACACACATATGAAAAAGCACACCGAAAGTTACAAGCATGTTATTATGCTCAAGATAACAAAGCAGGTAAGCTGCTAGCCCAACGACTTAAAAAACGACAAATTAAATCCCGAATACCCTTCCTAATACATCCCACTTCGCAAACTAAGTTATATACCCCGGCTGACATTGCAGATGGTTTTGCAACCTTTTATTCCCATTTATATAATTTAGGAGACCGGGCACTGCCTGAGACTGACCCAATGCCAGCTATTCAACATTATTTGGCTAAATTAAACTTGCCTTCTCTTACAGAGGGACAAATAAAGGCGATTAATGTGGAGATTAGTCATCAAGAACTGTTAGATACCATAAGATCTTTACCAGTAGGGAAAGCACCCGGACCCGATGGTTTTTCTAGCTTATATTATAAAAAATACGCTATACACTTATCCCCATATCTGCTTAAATTCTGCCAGACAGCTATGCTGACTGGGAAATTACCCAAGGAAAATTTACAGGCACTTATAACCACCCTACCAAAGCCCGGTAAATCTGTAGATGCACCGCAAAACTACCGCCCTATATCTTTATTAAATCAAGATATAAAGATCCTAGCGAAACTTTTAGCTTCTAGATTGGCTGCTGTATTACCCTCCATAATTAGCTCAGACCAAGCAGGCTTTGTAGCTGGAAGACAAACGTCGGATAACACACGTAGGCTCCTGAATGTTTTTTATAATCTAGAAATTGAGGGCACCCCGGCTTTGGTCCTAGCCCTGGACGCCGAGAAGGCATTCGACCGACTCCATTGGTCGTTTGCCTTCTCGGTCCTACAGCAGATGGGTATCGTAGGTCCTATTCTCACTGCTATTTCCTCTCTTTATTCCTGTCCCACAGCCAGAGTATTGGCAAATGGTTCCCTATCTAGGGAATTTCTGATCACAAATGGCTCGAGACAGGGCTGCCCCCTCTCCCCTCTAATATACATCCTGTCCATTGAACCCCTGGCCCAGGCCCTTAGGTTAAACGATAATATATCTGGAGTGGATATAGCTGGTGTTTCGCACCTCATTTCTTTATATGCAGAAGATGTTATACTATCCCTGACCAACCCACTGTCCTCTCTCTCGGAGGTCATGAAAACTATAGAGGAATATGGAGTGCTTTCCTATTATCATTTAAATACAAACAAGACGCAAGCACTCCCACTGAATCTTTCACCTTGTATTACGCAGTCCTTGAAGTCTGCATATAGCTTTGAATGGTGCCCAAATAGCATTAAATACCTGGGAGTCAACTTGGCTTCGCCACACTCCCTTTTATATGCTCTAAATTATGAACCACTATTAGCGGACTTGACCTCTGCGGTACATAAATACTCTTCGATGGAGATATCTTGGATGGGCCGCATAGCGGCGTTCAAGATGTTTTTTACTGCCGAAGTTACTGTATTTGTTTCGCACAATGCCAATTCACATACCAGAATATTTTTTTAGGAAGGCCACATCTATTCTCTCTAGATTTATTTGGGCCGGTAAGAAACCTCGCTTGAATGCAGCTATTATGGCCAAATCTAAATTAGCAGGAGGTTTGGGATCTCCAGATATAAAAGGATATTATGTATCCACATTGGTATCCTTCCTGCGGCATTGGTGGTCGTCCTCCCCCCCCCCCCCCCCCCTTGGGTGAAGATAGAGAGTTTATCGGTTGATCCATTTTCACTACATGACGTTTTATACACTCCAGCATGGAATGTAGAGGTCCCGACTGTCCGTAACCCTATGGTTCGCGCCTCTCTGAGAGCGTGGTCCAGTTACCTATCGAAAGTGGAAGGCCGGGTGGACATGAGCCCCTTGAGCCTACCGTTGACGTTTGTTCAAGCTTCCATACGAGATATAGACCTGTCAAACTGGATTAAAGCTAATATTAACACAATTGGACAGCTATATGAGGAGTATGGACTAATGACATTTGGGGACATACAGAAGAAGTACAATCTACCTAGCACTGATTTTTATAAATTTCTTAGAATTCGTCATTTTCTGGGATCATTGAAACCGACTCAGATCTCCATGAATCCTACCACCCTTACATATCTAGCTTCTCAGATAAAGGGGCTCTCGCCACTATATTTACTCTACACTCAAACGAACACTTGCAATAAATCTTATCCGCTTAGACTGTGGGAGAGAGACTTGAACATTGTTATACCAATTGGGGAATGGCAGAGGGCTTTCCGAGGTGTTCACAGGGCTCTGCAGTGTTCCTCACACATAGAATCAGCTTACAAAACCATTTTAAGATGGTATTTCACGCCGGACAAAGTAGCGCTAGCCTATCCGGGCTCTACTAATACATGTTGGAGAGGCTGCGACCAGAAAGGAACATTGGTCCACATTCTGTGGAAATGCCCTCTCATAAAACCATTCTGGGAGGACTGCAGAGCGCTGTTGACAGAGATTCAGAGGGCTAGAGTGCATTGGTCTCCACAGCTGGTACTCCTGTTTATAGGTGTGCATGAAATACCGCATGCAATGAGGGATTTCTTTTGTATTTTTTGTATAATAGCAAAAATAGCACTGACTAGATGCTGGAAGACTGCCTCGATACCTACACGCACAACGGTAGTAGATAGACTTAATTTGACCTATGCGTACACACTGGCCAGAGGTTCGGGATCGTTAGCTAAATTCCACATCAGATGGTCGGGTTGGGCAGCATCTGCTTACAGCATAAAAGTTGATTGAGGGAGTTTCTCTAACATAAGGGGCAGAGAGAGAGCCTCCTACGGGGGATACCAAAATAAAGATGCATATCTTTGACATAAATCATTACAAATTATAGAAATTAGCATTTAAGCCCATTGTGACGCATGTTCCTAAAAGTAGCAAAGCACGACTTGAAAATGAAGATTAAAACAGCAGTGAAGGCTTCCCATTATGTTATGATAGAGGAAAAAAGACGGACAGATTTGTTGTACACTGTTAATGTTGTATTCTGTAATTTGTGTGCACCTGGCCCCAAACAGTTGGGGGATACAGGGAGATGACAGCGTCGGAATACTTGCTGATATATATGTATGTAACACTGTGGTTACTTGTTTCTTTTATGTTTTAAAACCAATAAAAAACTATTGAAAGTAAGGTGGAGGACCTGGAGAATCGCTCCAGAAGGAGCAACCTGCGGATTATTGGGGTGCCTGAGTCGGTCCCCGCGAGTGACGCTGGGTCTCCCTAGGCCATGCAAGGTGGAGAGGGCGCATAGGCTGGGGCCGGACTTGCGGAGTGGCCTGAATCCCACGGTCCCCCTGGGCCTGCAGCACCGTAACCGCCCGCGCCAAGTGATTGTGAAATACTTGGACTTCCAAGATAAAGCGTCGATCCTGTGTGTATTTAGGCGCTGCCGGGAGGATCTCACTGTGGATGGCACCAAGCTGCTTATTTTTGGAGACTTTTCTGCAGAGGTCTCCCGCAAACAGAAGCTGTTCTCTCCCCTATGCACTTCTATGCATCGCAGGGGGATTCGGTTTGCCCTTCTGTACCCGGCCCTGCTACGTATCTTCTACCCTGACGGAACTATCAGCACTTACCGCTCTCCAGAGGATGCAACACCGGCGCTGGAGGGCTTCCTGGGCTCTTCTCCGCCTCGGGAGGCAGCCCGGAGGTCCCCTGTAGGAGACCGCTTTGGCTCATCGCAGAACAACGCCGGGACTTGCCTTGCGGGCCTCCCCACCGTTCACCTGCCCGCTTGAATGAATGACTTCATTCCGGCCACGGATACCCTGAGTGCCTCAATATGGATTAACGGAATTCACGCAAGTACTTGTTTTGCATCTGCCCTTGGCTTTTGTGACCCAGCATCGTCTTGTTATTTCTCCCAGTCCCCGATCAGGGGGGTCACATGCTGGTTTCGGTAGCTACTGAGTGTCGTTAGGGAGGGGTTGGGGAGGGGGGGATAGTTAGGGGGGGATAGTTAGGGGGAGGGGGGGATAGGGAAAAAAAAATATATATACTTGTGTTATTATTATTGTGTTATGTATTATTATATTGACAATGTTGGGGGTCTTACTCTTTACAGGCATGGTCAGTGTTCCTAAGGCTGCAGGATTTCTACCAGGATGGTGGCGGGTGATAGTTCTGTGTTAAGGGGGGGATAAGGGTCCGGAGGGGCTGAGTCTTTCACTTACTGGACGTAATGGGTAACAACTAGAGATGAGCGAACTTACAGTAAATTCGATTCATCACGAACTTCTCCGCTCGGCAGCTGATGACTTATCCTGCGTAAATTAGTTCAGCCTTTAGGTGCTCCGGTGGGCTGGAAAAGGTGGATACATTCCTAGGAAAGAGTCTCCTAGGACTGTATCCACCTTTTCCAGCCCACCGGAGCACCTGAAAGCTGAACTAATTTATGCAGGAAAACTCCAACTGCCGAGCCGAGAAGTTCGTGATGAATTGAATTTACTGTAAGTTCGCTCATCTCTAGTAACAACCTCTTTCGTTTCTTTTCCTTATGGGGGTGAGGAGGGGTGGACATAGGATGTGTAGCATGTCTCCTTGTGTATGGGAAATGGAAGTCGCCTTGGCCATAGATCACGCTCCAGGGCGGGAGGGTGATGGGCCCATTGGGCTTGGAATTGTTGTAATACTTCAGTATGTCGTGGGGGTTGGGGGGGTTTGAACGGGGGGGGGGGGGTTTGGTCCACGATTCCTCAGCTATTGCTGCTCTGTACACTTTTTTATGCGAGTTATCTCGTGGAACATTAAAGGGTTACGTTCTCCTCACAAGCGAAGCATGGTCCTTAGGCATTTGAAAAGGTTATCGCCTGACATAGTGCTCCTGCAAGAGACCCACTTGACCACGGACGACTTTGCACGGATGCGGAAATGGTGGGGGCGGAGGGCATGAGCGGTCCCCAGCGGTTGACCGCAAGGCAGGGGTGCTGATCCTTTTCAATAAGTCGCTGGCCTGTGAAATTGTCTCTGTAGTGTCGGACACGGCGGGTAGGTGCTGTTGTGTGCATGTCAAGACAGCCCTAGACGAATTAGTGATAATTAACGCCTATGGTCCGAACTCTGGACATGATTCATTCTTGGGGGAACTGGCGGGAGTGCTAGGGGTGGCGAGGCCCTCTCAGAAATTAGTAGCAGGGGATTTTAACCTGGTAATGGAATGCAGTGAAGACAGACGGAGCGCCAGGCGTCCACCCCCCCCCCCCCTCAGCGACCTTCTGACATATTGCTACTACCTTGGGATACGGGACTTGGACTGACGGACGTATGGAGATTGACCGCACACTGACGAACGAGACTATAGTCACTACTCACACTCTCATGACTCCTGGTCCAGACTTGCTTTTTGACTGATTCTCTTCTCCCTAAACTGGATTCTATTTCTTTCTCTGATCTTGTCATTTCTGACCATGCCCCACTGATTATCACCTTGACGGACTCGATGCCTAGAGGGAAGGACTTCCTCTGGAGGTTTCCATCTAGCCTAGCCAGGGACGAGCACTTTCATGCGTTATTGAAGGGGTGGTGGGCGGAGTACACTACCGACAATGCAGAGCATACGGACAACCCCCCAACTATTCTGGGACACTGTAAAGGCTGTCTTGAGGGGTCGCATCTTGTCATACACGTCCTCCCTGAAAAGACAGATACGGGATCAACTGACGATCCTGGGAGGTGAGCTGCGCAGGGCCTATACCGGCTTTCTTGCCATTCCGAGTGAGGTCAACAAACAGGCCTGGGTGGCGGCGAAGGCTTCATACGATGGCTGGGTAGAACGGCGGGAGAATCTGAAAAGGTCACACCTGGAAGCCTCCCTCTTTCAGTTTGGCAATAAACCTGGCCGCCTCCTAGCCAGATTTGCGAAGGGAGCAATGCCCTCCTCTGCGATCTTGGCTCTGAGGGATGATGGAGGGACTGTGCATAATGATCTGAAACTTATAGTAGAGATTTTAGCCAACTTCTATAAAGCTCTATACTCTGAGGCGGAGGTTGCGATGGAAGACTTTCCGTTGTGGCTCCAGGGAGGTCTGCTACCTTCTCTGTCATCTGAGGATAGGGACATGCTTAATGGGCCGATTTCAAGGGAAGAACTGGAAGGGGTGATTAAAGAGCTACAGGTGAGCAAGGCCCCGGGCCCCGATGGGTTCTCGGGAGATTTCTATAAGATCCTCTCGAGCAACATTGTCTCCACGTTGCTTGACTTATACAACTCTTACCTCTCAGGAGCCCCCATACCATCAACCTCTAATACCGCGTATATTAAGGTATTACCTGGAGGGTATAGACCGATATCGTTGATCAATGTGGACCTCAAAATAGTGTCAAAGGTAATGGCTAATAGGTTGGCAACACTGATGCCCCGATTGATTTCACATGCTCAGGTGGGGTTCACGGTTGGCAGGTCTGCAGTGACGCACGTCAGGACGGTTATTGCCGTCCTGGAGGAGATCCACCATAAGCAGAGCAGCCACTCAGCGCCCGCCATGCTCTCCATTGACGCTGAAAAAGCTTTCAATCATGTTGGGTGGGAGTGGCTGTGGACGGTTCTTCAGAAAATGGGTTTCGAGGGCCCCTTCCTATCTTATCTACGATCCCTATACGAGAGCCCAGTGGCTCCCATTCATCTCCCAGGGTTTCTATCAGCCCCCTTCCCACTGCAGAGGGGCACTTGCCAGGGGTGTCCTTTGTCACCCTTCCTCTTCAACCTGGCGATTGAGCCGCTATCTCGACGGCTGGCAATGACCGAAGAGGTGGAGGGAATCAGCGTGGGAGGACAGACTGTCTCCCACCCTCTTTTTGCAGACGTCCTGCTACTGTTCTTGGCCAACCCAGGGAGAGACTTGGACGCAGTGTTTAGGATCCTCACAGATTATGGGAGGGTCTCGGGCTTTAGAGTGAATGTGTTCAAAAATATCCTCTTGGACCTGGCCAGTACCCCTCTCCGAAGCCTGCCGGGCTCCGCACTGTCCCAGGTACAGGTGACCAGGGCATGTTTTAAATACCTAGGCATATGGGTGGGGAGATCTCCCTCATCGTTGTACTCCCTGAATCTCACTCCTTTGTTTCGTAAACTTGCCGAGGAGCTGCGGCGATGGTCATCCTTGCCCCTCCCATTTTTAGCAAGGTGCAACTTGATCAAAATGCTAAATTTTTCTAAATTGCTTTATCTGCTACAAACGATACCTGTTCTGCTGAAAACTGCTGATATCAAATGTTTGAATGCTGCCTACAGTAGATTCATTTGGAACAATAGGAGACCTCGCATCGCCCTCGGCAAGTTGATGCTGCCCAAGGAGCAGGGTGGGGTGGGCTTTCCAGATGTAAAACATTACAACCTATCGTGTTTATTAAGACACTGTATTGACTGGTTGGGAGGGGAATCCAGGTTCTCCAATGTCCATCTCGAGGCGGCTATGCCTGCGCCTTGGTCATCTGGAGGCCTGATCCATTCTCCGTTGTCTAAGCTCCCACCATATATCCGTAGTGATCTTCTTTTTAGGGACACTATAATTGCATGGAAACAGTGCAGAGATCTCATGCGACTGCCATATTCTTTGTCCAAACACATGCCACTTTGGTGCTTGATAGAATTCCCTCAGGGAAGTAACAATAGTCTGTTCAGGACTTGGCAGGCGATGGGCATAGAAACGGTGGTGCATGTGATACATCTGACTGACAGACGGTATCTGACTTTTGAGGAACTTTGTGGACGGTACAACCTACATGGGGGACACTACCATCAATACTGTCAACTGATGGCTTTCTTGAGACCACGACTTCAGGACCTGACGAGGGAGAGGGCGACGAATTCTTTTGACGACTTCATTTCTTCCTCTTCTTCCCACCACTCTCTTTCCTTGCTATACAGATACCTTACATGGAAGGGGAGTACGGGGGTGGCGCAATCTCTCTTCCGCTATTGGGAGGGCAAACTTAACCTGCCGGATTCCGTGGCGCGGATCTTGGAAGGATGGACAAATGTGAGGAAAGCAGTAGTAAATGAAGGCAGGAGGGAGACCCAGTTAAAGATCCTTCATCACGTGACGTACTGCTTCACACTGCCCAAGACCCCTGACAGACAGGACAGGTTAGAGCACTGCCCTAACTGTGGAATGTTTAGGACTGACCTACTTCATGGGTTATTAACTTGTGACAAATCCCGTCTTTTTTGGTTGGGGCTGTTCCGACTGCTGTCTGTCAAATTGGGGTAGTCTCTTCCCCTAACCCCTGAACTCATTGTGTTACACCTGGCACCGGATGGAGTGACTTTGACCCTCCTTATCCACGTTATTGTACTGGTGGCTAAGAGGTGCCTCCTGGCTCACTGGTTAGTTGCTGACATGCCATCAACGGCAGAGGTGATTTCCCAGGTTAAAAAGTATATGTACCTAGATAGGTGTGAGATCCTTCGGACCAAAGAAAAGTCGGCGAAGGCTTTCTTTAAGAAATGGCGGACATTCATATTGGCCTTCCTTGACGACACCGAAATCGTTGCACTTATGGGACCGTTTACCTCTACAGAGTGGTATCTGACTAGGGACATTTCTGGCACCCTGGGTCGATTGAGAGTTTCCTCTCCTACTAGCCACTAGAATTCCATGGTTCGCTTGTGGGGAGCTTTTGTTTTTTGATCGTACTGCCTTAATGTCATCTTTCTTGGTTACATTTTTCTGAGTGTCTCTTGGGATCATTAGTTGGACTACTATGGTGCTGAACGAATTCTGGATATACTACACACATTGGGAGGGGGGGGGGGTCTTGGTTCTCTTCAGGGGAAGTTGTGGGGAGGGGGGTGGGCATAAGGTTGGTTGGGGTTTGCACTTATTGAAAGGAGGGAGTATTATTGTAATTTTTTTGCGATGTATATTGTACTTTGCTCCCTTGGGCATGTAATGACGCAGCGGGGTATGCCCCGTTACATATTGTATAAAATTGTTAAAAACCCAATAAAACTTGTTTAATTAAAAAAAAAAAAAAAAAGTTAAAATAAACTATTTACCTACTCCCAGACCCTGCAGCATCTTCAACTCCCTAAAACAAACTACATTCAAAACTTATTTTATTTGATGCAAATTTAATTAAAGCAGCACAATGAGCACATCCATGCTAGAAATAAGATCACTGCTGCCGTTTTCCGCAAGTTTTGCTTCTTATGCTGTAAAAAAAACAATTCCATTCCTGCTCGTGGTAAAAGATGCCTTGTAAAACGATTGCGGAGGTCAATATGTAAAACTCTATGATGATTAAAAAAATATGACAATTCACATTGTTCTATGCACTGCTTATGAAAAAAAAAGTTTTTTCCTTTAAAAATACTAAAAACAAACAAACAAAAAAAATTGTATATATAGTGGCACATAGGTAACTCTAGAATTTGGGATGCCCCCAGATTGCAAGATGTCATGCAGATAAATTCATTTCAGTAGTTCATTCTATCTTCATGGAAAGAGGGCCGTTCATTGTAAGTTAGCTGTAAGTCCCCTGAAGTAGTGAAGAAGTGTATAGTCATCTGTCTTGCAGCTGCAAGAAGAGAGAAATTGTTAATATATCAAGCAATTGTTGCAAACTAGGAGTTAACATGCAAAGGGCATTTATATAGATCTGTCACTGCAGTTAGTTTCCCACAGATTTTTATAGCACAACATATTCCACAGCACTGTACAGAGATAGTTACCAGCTGAGCTGACATTTCCTGATCTCAGACACTTACCTCCTAAGTCTTTAACATTACGCTAGGGTTGTACATCAGATAAAATGTATATTGCTACTTAAACATTCTATTGACTCAGTCTACACATTTTTCTTAAGGGTACATTCACACAGGCGCATTTTCTGCTACAGATTTTCTGTACCAGATTTTGCCACCCATTAAAGTCAATGGGCAGCAAAATCTGTAGCAGAAAATACGCATGTGTAAACTTACCCTTAACCTCTTAAGGACCCATGACGTATGCATACGTCATGAGTCCCGGTCCTGCGATATAACGCGGGGTCACACGGTGACCCCGCATCATATCGCGGCGGGCCTGGAGTCATAGTGAAGCCGGGACCCGCCTCTAATAGCGCGGCACTGATCGCTGTGCCGCGCGCTATTAACCCTTTAGCCGCGCGCTCAAAGCTGAGCCGCGCGGCTAAAAACGAAAGTAAAATGTGCCGGCTAGCTCAGGGAGCTGTTCGGGATCGCCGCGGTATAATCGCGGCATCCCGAACAGCTGTAGCACAGGAGGAGGTCTTCTTACCTTCTCCTGTGCTGTCCGATCGCTGAATGAATGCTTCAAGCCTGAGATCCAGGCTTGAGCATTCAATCGCCGAAAACCCTGATTGATCCATTCCTATGGAGATGGATCAATCAGTGTTAAAGATCAGTTAATGCAATGTTATAGCCCCCTATAGGAGCTATAATATTGCATTAAAAAAGTGTAAAAAAATCATTAACCCTTTCAATTATCCCTTCCCCTAATAAAAGTTTGAATCACCCGGCATTTCCAAAAATAAAAAAAACATTATGTAAATAATAATAAAAATAAACATATGTGGTATCGCCGCGTGCGGAAATGTCCGAATTATAAAAATATACCACTTTTTAAAACGCTCGTTCAATGGCGTACGCGCAAAAAAATTCCAAAGTCCAAAATAGCGCATTTTTGATCACTTTTTATACCACAAAAAGTGAATAAAAAGTGATCAAAAAGTCTGATCAGAACAAAAATTGTACCGCTTAAAACTTCAGATGACGGCGCAAAAAATGAGTCCTCAAAGTGCCCTGAACACAGAAAAATAAAAAAGTTATAGGGGTCAAAAGATTACCATTTTAAACGTATAAATTTTCCTGCATGTATTCATGATTTTTTTCGGAAGTGATACAAATTCAAACCTATACAAGTAGGGGATCATTTTAACCGTCTGGATCTACAGAATAAAGATAAGGTATCATTTTTGACAAAAAATGTACTGCGTAAAAACAGAAGCCCCCAAAACTTACAAAATAGCGTTTTTTCATCAATTTTGTCGCACATTGATTTTTTTTCCCGTTTCACCGTAGATTTTTGGGTAAAATGACTAATGTCATTACAAAGTAGAATTAGTGATGCAAAAATTAAGCCATTAAATATAATTTTAGGTGAAAATTTGTAAGAGTTATGATTTTTTAAAGTTAAGGAGGAAAAATTGAAAATGAAAAAACGGAAAAAGCCCGGGTCCTTAAGGGGTTAAGGTCCTAAATCTTAAAGATGACTGAAATGCTAATTCAGGACTAGTGATGAGCGACATATTCGCCCATATTCGAATTCACGATATTTCGCCAATATATAGACGAATATTTGTCCTATATTCGCGAATTTCGCTTATTCTTTATATTCGCATATGTGAATATTCACATATTCGAGGAAGAAAGCAGTGAGGGGGTGGGCAACTTTACTATTGGTTGCTATGGATGTTGTTGATAACCTCTGACAAGTGTATTTGCATCATGCTAATTGGCCGACAAGTGAAAAGAAGGAATATGCAAATATTCACACATGCGAATATGCGCATATTCGAATATTCACATGTGAATATGCGCATATGCAAAAAAGAGTGAATATTCGTAATTTCGAATATATAGCGAATATATTCACAATATTCGCGATAAAAATTTGAAATGTGAATATTCGCGCCCAACACTATTCAGGAAAAGCTTGTTGAAAGCTAGGTATTTTCCTGAATTACATTTTTTTTCTGTTTAATAAGCCAAATATTCACTTTATTCTGGAGAGCTGGTAAATCTGAAGTATAACAGTATAAAAGTTTCATAGGAAATGACTTTAGGAGACTATATCTGATTGCCATAAGTTCATGCACAGTGGTGCGAAATTGCCCATCAACAAAACGGGAAGAAACAAGGAAAGATGGAACTAAAAAGTGATCCGTGAATGCTAAGTGCATGGCCAATGCAGAGAGCACGACATTTCACTGCTTTCGTCACTGGAAAGACATGTCAGAAGTAGTTACTAGGGCTGCACAATTTGGGTAAAACATCTGTGGTGTCCCGGTACCGAACCTAGTTCTGTACCATCCTTAAGTCCTCTCAGGAAGAGTCCATTAGGTCCACAGGGCTCTCCTGCAGGGCTTCCCCCAGATCAAGTGTCTCGTATAAATGCCATGTGTATTTATTCTGTTCATTTAATGTGGTTGTTCATATGTATAAAGTTGCACAAAGTGTATAGAGTGTTGGTCTTGTGACCTGCAGTCACATGACATACCCAGAGTTCCAAGGGCATAGGTAGCCCAGGCATTAGTCCAGCCCCCTAGTATATAAGGGGCTGTAGTCTGGATATTCACTCTCTTAGTTCCTGGTATTGAAGAAAGCACAAAGTCCTGTACTATCCAAATTCATCTCATCTAGGCCAAAGCCTAAAGTCCAGCAGCCACTTCTAAACCGTGAGTTACAAATATCTCTGCAAATCAAGTGACTACTACTCAGCTAAAGATATATATTACTAGCACAGTGGCTGCTGCATTTTTACCATAACTACAAGTCCAAGCAAGCCTGTGAGGTTCCCTGCGTCCCGGTTATCTCTGTGGAAACTGCATTATTGTAAAGACTGTTTCCTGCATATTGCAAAGTTCCAGTTACTTTAAAACCCTTGCTGTGGACATTCCTTCATTGCATGCCATTTTTGGTCTGGTTGTCGGCAGTGCCCTATACTAAAACAACCACATCCTCGCGTCACATCCACACAAAGGGGTTAACAACATCTTGCCCCTGGGGTTAATACCACCAGACCCTGCTGCATCCATTGCAACACCCGTGGTCACCATATCTCATATTGTGATTATTGAGTAGGCCTGCGCGATATATCACAATCCTAATCGAATTGCGATATTTGAGGATTTCGATATGCCAATATTGGCCTTGGGAAAATGATGGGATTATTACCTGTGGCTCAGGTGGCAGCAGGTCCAACCGCTCTGGTGGGTCCAATGGCGGCTGTATTCAATGATCCCCTGCGGCGCGGCCTGGGCCTTCCACTGTGTGGCAGACTGTCTCTCCTCCCAGCAATGCTGAGTGGTGGGAGGAGGTGAATTAAGCCCTCTATGAATGACGGCTGTATGTATACGCTCAGCTGTGCGGCTGGTGTATGGAGCGGGCTCAGGAGCTGAGCTCACTTGCCAGACATCACCGATCCAGGTGTGGTCCAGCATTAACTCTTTAGACACCACAATCAAAGTTGATTTGGAGTGCCGATCACATTGATCAATGCTTTGCTATAGGCTCCTAAGGCACAACATTGTTCAGTGACTGAAATCACGATTGCATCTAATAGTCCCCATGACAGTGTTTGCCAAACAGTGTGCCTCCAGCTGTTGCAAAACCCCAACTCCCAGCATCCCAGACAGCTTTTGGCTGTCCTGGCATGCTGGGAGTTGTAGTTAAGCAACAACTGTAGACGCACTGTTTGGGAAAAACTGCTCTATGAGGACTTAAAAATTGTGAGGAAAAAAATGTAAAAACAAAAGGTAATAAATGTTAATAAGCCCCTCTACTAAAACATTTAAAATCACCCCCCTTTTTCCTCCATTTTTAACCCCTTAAAGGGGTTATCCACAATAAGGTGATTTTAGTACGTACCTGCCAGACAGTAATGGACATGCTTAGGAAGGATCTGCACTTGTCTTGGGGCTAAATGGCTATGTTGTGAGATTACCTCTGTGGCTAGCTGTTTGTGAACTGGTATTTCCTGTTTGACTTTTCTTTTTTTGACTACAAATCCCACAATTCCATCTTCCTCCCTCCCACACATCAGCCACCCCACCCATTGAAACATAAATGAGCTGCATCCATTCAAATCAGTGTGGTTTTCAATCAGGGTGCCTACTACTGTTGCATTAGTTGCAGATTGATCTCTCTTACACCAAGCGAACCCTCCACCCATTGAAGCAGACAGGCTCCCTGTCATCAGCTGATTAGTGAGTCAGGTCTTGGCCGCATTGCAAACTGGGAAAAATCTGAGACAACAGTCATTTTGTATGCTGGTAAAAAATAAATATTGGAGTGAAAATCACAGAAGAATTGTGAGAAAACCATAACACACAGGTACAGACACTATATTATGTCAACACCTTCAATAAGAGTTACCTTGGCACTGCATCCATAGGAGGTTAACACCTAATGAATTACAACAGTTCCGTAAAAGCCAGCAAATGTCCACACTTGGGTGCTCACAAATTAGGCAGTCCATCACATCCAAAATCCATAACAGAAGAAGAATTGGAGCACTCAACCGGTAAGACGTTGATCACAGGAGCTTTTTTGAAAATTCATAGGGGAGCGGACATACAGAAGTGAGGGGAAGAAGGAATGGGCGACGGTCCGTTATCGCGCTGTCTGCGCTTGACGAAGACAGCGCCTGACGAAGTGCAGACAGCACGATAACGGACCGTCGCCCATTCCTTCTCCCCCGCACTTCTGTATGTCCGCTCCCCTGCATATGAATTTTCAATAAAGCTCCTGTGATCAACGTCTTACCGGGCGAGTGCTCCAATTCTTCTTCTGTTATGGATTTTGGACACTATATTATGAACTACACTAACTCTACAGCCCCTGTAGCATAGTCAAATAAGAAAAAAATCCTGGAATGCCCCTTTAACCCATTAAGGACGCAGGGTTTTTCAGTTTTTGCATTTTCGTTTTTTCCTCCTTACCTTTTAAAAATCATAACCCTTTCAATTTTCCACCTAAAAATCCATATAATAGCTTATTTTTTGCGTCACGATTTCTACTTTGCAATGACTTTAGTCATTTTACCCAAAAATCCACGGCAAAATGGAAAAAAAAATCATTGAAAAAAAGCTATTTTGTAACTTTTGGGGGCTTCCGTTTCTACGCAGTGCATATGTTGGTAAAAATGACACCTTATCATTATTCCGTAGGTCCATACGGTTAAAATGGTACCCTACTTATATAGGTTTCTTTTTTCCGTATTTCTGGAAAAAAATCATAACTACATGCAGGAAAATGTATACGTTTAAAAATGTCCTCTTCTGACCCCTATAACTTTTTTATTTTTCCACGTACAGGGCGGTATGATCATCTTTTGCGCCGTGATTTGAAGTTTTTATCGGTACCCTTTTTGTTTTGATTGGACTTTTTAATCACTTTTTATAAATTTTTTAATGGTATAAAAAGTGGCCAAAAATACGCTTTCTTGGACTTTGGAATTTTTTTTACATGTAAGTTATTGACCGTGCGGTTTAATTAATGATATATTTTTATAGTTCGGACATTTAAGCACGCGGCGATACCACATTTGTTTATTTTTATTCTTATTTACACTGGGGGTGATTCTAACTTTTATAAGGGAAGGGGTTAAAGGATCTTTATTCACACTTTTTTTTTTGCAGTATTATAGCTCCCATAGGGACGTATAACACTGCACACACTGATCTTTTACACAGATCACTGGCGTGTATTAACACGCCTGTGATCAGTGTTATCGGCGCTTGACTGCACCTGCCTGGATCTCAGGCACGGAGCAGTCATTCGCAGATCGGTGTCCTGTAAGCTGTTCGGGACGCCGCGATTTCACAGCGGCTGTCCCGAACAGCCCGACTGAGCCGGGATACTTTAACTTTCGCTTCAGATGCGGCAGTCAGCTTTCATCGCCGCGTCTGAAGGGTATTAACCCTTCAGACGCGGCGATGAAAGCTGACTGCCGCGTCTGAAGCGAAAGCGATCGGTGATTCCTGTATTAGCCGCAGGTGATGGCCGTTGATGGGTGCGTGACCCCACGGCATATTGCGGGAGCCATCAATGGGTTAAGGACCGGGCCATTTTTCATTTTTACCCTTGCGAAACCAGAAAAAAAACTGGGGGGGGGGGGGGGCTTCAGATTCTACACAGTGCAATTTTCGTAAGAATGATACCTTATCTTTATTCTGTAGGTCCATACGGTCACAAGGATACCTAATTTGTATAGGTTTTATTTTATTTTACTACTTAAAAAAAAAAAGATAACTATATGCACCAAAATTAGTATGTTTAAAATTGTCATCTCCTGAGCCCTATAACTTTTTTTTTATTTTTCCGCATACGAGGATGGATGAGGGCAAATTTTTTATGCCATGATTTGAAGTTTTTATCAGTACCATTTTTGTTTTCATGGGACTCTTTGATCACTTTTTATTAGTTTGTTTAGGGTATACAAAATTACCAAAAATACACAATTTTTGACTCTTTTTATGTATATACCATTGACCGTGCAGTTTAATTATTGTTATATTTTTATCGTTCGGACACAGTGATACCACATATGTTTATTTTTGTTTACATATTTATTTTTAAATGAGAAAAGAGAAAACTTTTATTAAGGAAGGGGTTAAATAACATTTATAAACTTTTTTTTTTACACCATTTTTTTTATCCCCATGGGGGACTATTACATGCAATCTTCTGATTGAATACACTGTTCAATGCTATCGCCGCTCTGCTGTTCCAACCTGCTGAGCAGACATGGAGCAGCGGATCTCCAATTGGACAGACATGGAGGCAGATAGGCACCCTCCCCTGTCCTCTCACCTATTTGGGACGGACGAACAGCCCGACTGAGCTGCCGGGAACTGTTTACTTTCGTTTTAGATGTGGCAATCTACTTTGATCAGCGCTTCTGAGGGGTTATTGCCAGGCATCACCGTGATCGTTGATGTCCAGCATTAGACACAGGTCCTGGCGGCTAATAGCCACCGGGACCACTCGGCTATGATGCAGGGTCAGCCCATGACCCCGCGTCATAGCAGTGGAGCAGGACCAGGGCGTACAGGTACGCCCTTGGTCCTTAAGGTGTTAAATAATGTAAACAAATATAAACAACTAACAAAAGAACTAAAGTAAAACAAATAAAAAGATCGCAACTTTTTGGTCAGTTTATATACCTAAGAAAAATTATAAAAAAGTAACCAAAAAGTCCCATCAAAAACAAAAATGGTGCAGATAAAAACCACAGATCACGGCGGAAAAAATGAGCCTCATACAGCCCCGTATATGGAAAAATAAGACATATAGCGGTCAGAAGAGGACAATTTTAATTATAGTAAGAAAAAAAAACCTCCCGACAAACCTTTTTCGGTCCTTAAAGGGTAACTTTTATTAAAACTAATTTTTGCTATTGCACTCCTTATGGTAAATAAAAAAAATTATTATATATTGTTTAAAAAAAAAAAACGTTTTCTAGGTTTTATTTGTGCTTAAAAAAGCTCAAGAGCACATTTTCCCCATCTCATACACAGACTTTGGACCGAAGCCCAAACACAGGAAGTGCAGTCTGGAGTGCTGAGGGGGGGGGGGGTGTATGCATCCTCATTCAATCATAGCTCCTCTCACACTTAACAACCATATGCTGTTGGTTGGACACAACTCCCCTCAGCACTCCAGACAGCACTTCCTGTGTTTGGGATTCGGTTCAAAATCTGTGCATGAGATGGGGGGAAATGTGCTCTTGAGCTTTTTTAAGCACAAATAAAACATAGAAAACGTCTTTTTTTTATTTTAAACAAAGTATATTTTTTATTTACCATAAGGAGTGCAATAGCAAAAAATAGTTTTAATGAGAGTTACCATTTAAGGGAATACACATACTCCCAGTGTTCCCTCCCTTGTGGCTGCGCGGCAAAATAGAGGGTGGAGACTACACTATACCAGGCCAGGCACATTAAAGGGGTGAAAACCTTTTTTCTTTTAAATCAACTGGTGGGAGAAAGTTAACCTCTTTAGGACACAGGGCGTATGGATACACCCTGCATTCCGAGTCCTTAAGGACACAGGGTCCATACACCCGTGGGAAATCCAATCCCCACCGCTAGCCGGTTGGGGACCGGAGCCGGATGCCTGTGGAAATCATTCAGCAGGCACCCCGGCACATTGCCCAGGGGGGTCCTGAGACCCCCCCCCCCCCCCCCCCCCATGTCGGCGATCTGAGAAAATCGCATGTCAATTCAGACATGCAATTTTCTCCAATTCTGGGCTGATTGGGTCTCTGGTGACCCAATCACCCGGAAAATAGGGCTGATCAGAGTTGTCAGCAACAGCCCCGATCAGCCTAAGGGATAGGAGTGAGGTCGCAGAGCTGCGATCTCCTCCTATCCCCTGCCATTAGCCAGAACCCCAACCCCCCGTTCTGCCCACCCCTGGATGTCGAGGGGATCTTGGAAGAAGATAGAGGCCATACCTGCAGGAGAAGATGCCTGGGGACTCGGGATCTTCGCTGGAGCCTGCTGGATACTGGATCAGGTAGGGAATCGTCGGTGGGGGGGGGGATTGAAAGTGAAAGTAAAACGATCTTTACTGTGGCAACCACTAGGATGGCCAAACTGCAACTCCCAGCATGCCCAGACAGCCAAAGGCTGTCTGGGCATGCTGGGAGTTGTAGTTTTGCAACATCTGGAGGGTCACAGTTTGGAGACCACTGTTACAGTGGTGCCCAAACGGTAGCCCTCCAGATGTTGCCAAACTACAACTCTCACCATGCCTCGACTGCCCAGGCATGCTGGGAGTTGTAGTTCTGTAACATCTGTCCCTTCAGATTTAGCAATTTTCATGAAAATTGCTGCTCTACTTTGAAGCCCTCTAATTTTTTCAAAAAGCAAAAATATGTCCATTTTATGATGCCAACATAAAGTGGACATATTGTATTTGTGAAGAAAAAAAAATTATTGTGAATATCCATTTTCCTTACAATTAGAGAGCTTCAAAGTTAGAAAAATGCAAAATTTTCAAAATTTTCATGACATTTTGGGATTTTTCACCAAAAAAGGATGCAAGTAACGACCAAAATTTACCACCAAAATAAAGTAGAATATGTCACGAAAAAACAATTCTCAGAATCAGAATATTCGGTAAAAGCGTTTTCGCGTTATTAATTCGTAAAGTGACGGTGGTCAGAATTGCGAAAAAGGGCTCAGTCCTTAAGGTGAAAAAGGGCTGGGTCCTTAAGGGGTTAAACATATTTGTAAATGACTTCTATTAAAAAATCTTAATCCTTCCTGTACTTATTAGCTGCTGAATACTACAGAGGAAATTCTTTTCTATTTGGAATGCTCTCTAATGACATCACGAGCACAGTTCTCTTTGCTGACGTTATTATAATAATAATAACGCTTTATTTATTGTTGTTCCTAGTGGGATTTGAACCCAAGTCCCCAGCACTGCAAGGCAGCAGTGCTAACCACTGAGCCACCATGCTGCCGTGATGTCATCAGTGTTCCAAAAAGAAAGGAATTTCTTCTATAGCATTCAGGAGCTAATAAGTACTGGAAGGATTAAGATTTTTTAATAGAAGTAATTTACAAATATGTTTAACTCTGGTGGAAAACTTTTTTTTTTTTTTTTTTAAATCAACTGGTTCCCAGAAAGTTATACAGATTTGTAAATTACTTCTATTAAAAAAAAAAAATCTTAATCCTTCCTGTTCTTATTAGCTGCTGAATACAACAGAGGAAATTCTTTTCTTTTTGGAACACAGTGCTTTCTGCTGACATCAAGAGCACAGTGCTCTTTGCTGACATCTCCATTTTAGGAACTGTCCAGAGCAGAATATGTTTGCTATGGGGAATTTCTCCTACTCTGGAAGGTTCTTAAAATGGACAGAGATGTCAGCAGAGAGCACTGTGCTTGTGATGTCAGCAGAGAGCTTTGTGTTGCAAAAAGAAAATAATTTCTTCCGTAGTATTCAGCAGCCAATAAGTACTGGAAGGATTCAGATGTTTTAATATAAGTAATTTACAAATCTGTTTAACTTTCTGGCACCAATTGATTTAAAAAAAAAAAAAAGTTTTCCACCAAAGTAACCCTTTAAATGCGGAGGAGGAATTAAGCTCATATCTCCCCATTTCATATCCAATCCCCTCCATTTTATGTTCAGAAAAAATTGAAGAGAGCAGCACAACCGATGAGGAAAACAAATGCTGTGGGTGCAAGTGGTCTCAGGGACCCCTGTCCTGGTTCAAAGGTTCAATACAAACAAGCACATTGGCATATTCAAAGCAGAGAGGTAGCTTTATTCCAGTAATACAGATACTGCTTTGAATATGCCGGTGTGCTGCATTCACCTTCACAGAGCTCACAGATCAATGAGTTCAATAGAACTATATTAATCTGTATGAGGAATCTAATGATTCCTCCTATAAGTCTAATAAAGTGTGTAAAAAATAAGTTTTAATAAAAGTTTAAAAAAAAAAAAACACACACATTAACCCTTCCATGTTAAAAGTTCAAACGACCCCCTTTTGCTATATAAAAACATGCAAACATAATAAAAAGAAACATATTTGGTATCGCTTCATGCGTAATTGTACAACCTAGTAAAATATATCATTATGTATCCCGTACGGTAAATGTAAAAAAACAAACAAAAAAAACACAATTGCAATTTTTATAATATCCCCAGAAAATAAGTTAAAAAGCGATTAAAAAGTCAGATCAATACCAAAATGGTACCGATACAAAAAACAGATTATGGCGCAAAAAATTAGCCCTCATATAGCCTGCTATGCAAAAAAATAATAATCGTTACAGGGGTAAAAAAAAATGGCAATTCAAAAAAGTTCAGATTTTTTTTTAAATTAGTAAAACATGACATAAATTATATAAAATCTGGTATCGCTGTAATCAGGCGACCTAAAGTATCAAAATAACATGTTATCTCAACCCCAAGGTAAATGGCGTAGAAAAGAAAACCAACAAATCTGCAAAATTATCTTTTACTATTTAAATTTCACTTCACCTAATATATATATACATATATATATATATATATATATATATATATATATATATATATACATATTTTTTATTTTATTTTTTTGGTCCAGGGAACATGTTATGGAACAATTAAAAGTTATGATTATAGTAGGTAGTTATGGTTATTATAGGGTGAGGATTAAAAAATTAGAGCGTAAAAGCTAAAATTGGCCCGGACAAGTGGATCGTCATGAGGGACAAGTAGATTTTGCTCCATTTTAGTCCCGTGGACAAGTAGTTTTTTATAAAATTTCCACACCCCTGATGTTTATAATTTTTTTTTTTTGGAGAAATGGGAAAAAGGGGGAGTGATTCAAACTTTTATTAGCAGAGGAGCTTATTCGTGTTTATTAACACATTTTGTTTACAATTTTTTAGTCCTCAGCAGGACTATTACATGCAATTCCGGCCAGCTCTTGCAGTCTTCTTTTCCTTTCTGCCTTCTAGCAGACCAGAGAAGTAGATTGCAGAAAACTCTGATCAGTGCTATGCCTATGCATAACACTGATAAGTATATGTCATCTAAAGATTGCAATAAATAATCCTTTGTGGGGACTAAAAAAGTGTATGTAAAAAAAAAGTGAATAAGCCCCTCCGCCAATAAAAGCACCAGAGTACCCCTTTAATTTGAGGGGGAGAGGGGCCCAACCGGTATTGCGGTATAGGAAAAATTCATATCGTGCAGGCAAAAAATTTCGGTATTCGGTATGAACCAGTATACCGCCCAGCACTAGTGGTACCAAAGAAAACTACATATCACGGTGCAAAAATTAGCTCTTATACAGCCCCGAATACAGAAAAATAAAAAAGTTATAGGCAGTCAGAATAGGACAATTTTAAAATGTACCTGTCAAGGAATGTGGGAGAAGCCTGGTTAGTGTTATGTTTAATAAAATTTGGGGATTCACAAAATGCCTACTAGGGATTAAGGGGAGTATTCAATACACACTATTATGGTGTAATGAACACTTTTCAGAATTGGTGAACTTGAAAGAGTATGTAGATTGGGAAAAGAGGGGGGTACTTAGAGTTAAAGGGATTATCCACCATAAGGGGATTTTAGTACGTACCTGGCAGACAGTAATGGACATGCTTAGGAAAAATCTGCGCTTGTCTTGGGGCTAAATGGCTATGTTGTGAGATTACCATAACACTGTGGCTAGCTTTTTGTGAACTTGTATTTCCTGTTTGACTTATGTTTTTTTTTACTACAAATCTCACAATGCCATTTTCCTCCATCTCACACATCAGCCACCCCCCCCCCCCATTGAAACAAAAGACCTGTGGTTTTCAATCAGAGTGCCTACAGCTGTTGCATTAGTTGCAGATTGATCCCTCCACCCATTGAAGCAGACAGGCTTCCTGTCACCAGCTGACTAGTGAGTCAGGTCTCTGCAGCATTGCAAGCTGGGAAAAATCCGAGACAACAGTCATTTTGTATGCTGGTAAAAATAAACAGTGGGGTGAAAATCACAGAAGAATTGCGAGAAAACAGTCACACACAGGTACAGACACTATATTATGAACTACACTAACTTTACAGCCCCTGTAGCATAGTCAAATAAAAAAAAAATCCTGGAATACCCCTTTAAGGATTTAGTGGTAGAGAATAGGCTAAAAGATTGGAGCACATTAAAAATTGAATATAACATTAATCAGAAGAGCTATTTCCTATATTTACAAACGAAGAGTGCGTATGATAGAGAGAAAAATAACACTAGATGGGGAATAGATAGACATACATTAATGGACTATATATTTGGTTTACGATCCTCAAATACAAAGGTGCTGGGTAGGGTACGTAGGGGATTGGGAAGAGCCTTTTTGGAAAAATCAGGTCCAAAAAGTAGAGATAAATGGTCCCAAGAAATAGGCCAGGTAGGAGTAGAAGAATGGGAAGAGGTCTTAACCAACATTGCACGGTCATCTTTAAACATGAACCATAGAATTTCGATGATCAAACTGGCCCATAGGCTACCATACACACCTTACCATATGTACATTCTTAGGCTGCTTTCACACTATAAAATTCATCCGTTTTAAAGATCCGTTTGATGTTCTGTTATGAAAACCCTGAAAATCTGCCATTAAACGTCCGTCACAAAATCCCATACGTCCGTTGTAAAAATACCATAGACTATAATGGGATTTTCTATTACCCGTTTTAATCCGTTATAGTCCGTTATTAATAACTGACGTTATTTTGTGACGGGAGAATGAACGGGAGAAATAGTGCATGCACTATTTCTCCCGTTACTATCTTTCGTCACAAAATAACGTCCGTTATTCGTAACTGACTATAACGGATTAAAACGGATAATGTAAAAATCCCATAGACTATAAAGGGATTATCTAACTGACCTATGGGATTTTGTAACGGACGTTTAATGGCCGATTTTCAGGGTTTTCATAACGGAACATCAAACAGATCTTTAAAACGAATGAATTTTATAGTGTGAAAGCAGCCTTACATAGGATAGGGAAGAGAGTCGATTCTAAATGTCCAAAATGTCATATGGAGGGGGCAGATCTGGGGCATATGGTGTGGGCATGCCCTATACTAAATAAGTTTTGGGCAGAGATTTATAGAATAAAGATAAAGTTTGATATTAGAACAGCTGTTCTGGGGATTGGACTAAGGGAGCAAGCAATATATGGGGTCATTATAAAATTTTTGGAATGGCAAAAATATTAGTTCTAAGAAGATGGTTTGGCCCAGAGTGTCCATCGAGTCGTGAATGGCAGAAAGCAATTGAGCAGATGAGAAGATACGAGGCTATCTATTACAGAGGGAAAAGGAATGGGCCAAGGATAGAAAACTAGTGGAAAAAATGGGAGGAGGCAACCTAGCTGGTAGTGGTAGTGGGTAGGGGTAGAGGATATTAGGGGGAGGGGCTTAGGGAAGGGAGGGGGAAGGGTTTAGGTTTTTCTACTGTTGTATGTATTGTATTGTTATGTATTATTATGATTGCAATAAAGAAAATGGTATAAATAAAAAAATGTGCCTAATGTCACCAAATAAAACTTTTAATAGTGTTCCTTGTGTAATTAGCAGACACTTTCCCATTTAAGTGCTTTTAAAATTATCAACATAAATATGTGTGAAATGTAATATAAAAAATGGCCACTAGGTGGCTCTGTTTTGTTCCCTGATACAATACATTGAGTTTGGTCTCCTCCCGACCTGGCAGGAGACCAAACTCCGGAAGTGTTTCACTGCACTGAGCTTGATTGACAGCTGCACAGCCTCACTGAAAGCTGCAAAGAGCCTCACTGAAACATGCATAGAGCCTCAATGAAAGCTACATAGAGCCTCACTGAAAGATGCATAGAGCCTCATTGAAAGATGCATAGAGCTTGAGGTCTTCTATTCATCACAGCACTGCAACGATGTGAGGGTGGAAATGCCCACTTTCTCATGGTGGGAGATTGCACACTGCATGTGAGCAAGAAGAAAGACAGACACAGCTTTTTAAAGCTCTGAATTTTTTTTTAAGGGTGGGAGGGGTGTTAGGAGTAGTTAGGGAACATAGCCTGAGTTAGTTTAGAAATGTTTATTTGGTGACAGGTACTTTTTATTTAAGCATACTAATTTTGTTAAAGTTTAATAAAATAATATTTTTTTTTAAATAGCACTATAATAAAAAAGCATGCAAAGATATCTATCATTTTAGTTGTATTGACCCAAAGAATAAATGCAAAAGGATGCCATTCTGTGGCATATTTTTGCATCAGTTATTCATCCGTAAGAGTTATGTTCACACTGCGGAATTCCCGCAGAATTCTGTGAACGAAATTCCGCACAGTGAACGTTTGCATCTGTGTGAATGGGTCTTCCGCGAGACCCATTCACACTGCAGAATTTCAGAGGCGGACAATTCCATGTTAATAACATGTTCATTCTTTGCACGGAAGTCTGCGAGCACTGCATAGCTGTCAATGGTGACGGCGCAGTGCCATGCGGTCCTACCACCGCCGCCGGCTGAATCTCCACTCGCGTAGTGTGAACATACCCTTAGTATGTAATGTCAGCAGCCTACAGACTATTATAAAACGGATATTATAAATTTAACATTGACGTCTATGTCATCCGTTTGCACTCAGTTTATAATATTCGTCCTTGAACCGTTATTACTTCAGAAGAGGTGAAATCAGCGGACTCCTGCAGTGCTGCGGGACTACTACTACTCCCATCATGAAACAGACTATTACTTCTGAGCCTGCTCAGAAGAGGTGAAATCAGCGGACTCCTGCAGTGCTGCGGGACTAATACTACTCCCATCATGAAACAGACTTGTTACCATGATGGAAGTAGTAGTTCCCCTGCCTGAGGGAGTCTGGGGGCAGCTAGGGAGGCTACATTAGTGCTTGTACTACTACCCCCATCATGGAACAGAGTCTGTACCATGTTGGGGGTAGTAGGACAGGGGCTGAGGGATTGATCACACCGGTTCTCACTTCTTAGACCCAATGCAATCAGAAGTTATTAACCAGGGGAGCGGGGGACATGCTCTGCTCCCCTGCCATGTATAGAGTGCGTTTTACTTTTATTTTTAAATACCCCACCGGGAGCCCTGAATGACTGGCACTAAGGGCCATTTAGGGCTCCCGGTGAGGTCTTTTAACTTCTACTGTGGATAATAACAAATTTATTCCCCCTAACTTTGTATATAAAATTTTTCCCCCAACTTTGTATATAAAATTTAATCTTCCCAGTGTGCATATTTAATAATTTCCCCTGCTGCCCGCTCCTCATCTTCTAGCGCAATAACAGCTTACAACTGGGACATCATTGCATTCCTGACAGAAATGAGCAGTGGGGAACAGAGGGACATTTCCCTGCTGTGCTCTGTTATTGCCCTCCATTCCCCGCTGCAGGCACCCGGCTCACAGCTGGGACATGTCAGGCCATTCCATTCCTGACAGAGATGAGCAGCGGGGAATAGACTGACATGTCCCCGCTGTGCGCTGTTATTGCACTAGAAGATGAGGAGCGGAAGCGGGGGAAATTATTGAATATGCACACAAGTTAAGGACCCATGGCATACGGGTACATCCTGACACCCTGGTACCTGTATGCCTGTGGGAATTTCGGTCCCCGTCGATCAGCAGACACCCTGTGCAAATGCCCAGGGGGGTCATCAGACCCCCCCCCATGTTGGCGATCACCGCAAATCGACTGTGAATTCACACCGGCGATTTGCGGCAATTCCGGGTGCCACCCCTCCTATCCCTGCTATTGGTCATCTAGAAGCTACAACTAATAGCAGAACGGGGGCGGGGAGCTTAACTTTCGGTTTCCCCATTCTGCCCACAGTAGGCTGGGAAGAACGGGGAAACCGACGAGGATCGGCGCCGAAGGTCCACTTACCCATCGGCAGCGGGCAGCAATCGGCGGCAGAAGAGGACGGCGATGAGGCTCCCTGGATCCTATAGAAGCCGGTGAGTTGCCTAGCAACATCTGGAGGGCTACAGTTTGAGACCACTATACAGTGGTCTCTAAACTGTAACCCTCCATATGTTGCAAAATTACAACTCCCAGCATGCCCAGACAGCTGTTTGCTGTGTGGGCATGCTGGGATTTGCAGTTTTGCAACAGCTGGAGGGCCAAAGTTTGGAGATCACTGTGCAGTGGTCTCTAAACTGTAGCCCTCCAGATGTTGCAAAACTGCAAATCCCACCATGCCCAAACAGCAAACTGCTGTCTCGGCATGCTGGGAGTTGTAGTTGCGTACCTCCAGTTGTTGCATAACTACATCTCCCAGCATGCCCTTCGGTGATCAGTACATGCTGGGAGTTGTAGTTTTGCAACAGCTGGAGGCACACTGGTTGGAAAATACTGAGTTAGGTAACAGAACCTAGTTGAAGGTTTTCCAACCAGTGTGCCTCCATCTGTTGCAAAAGTACAACCCCCAGCATGCACGATCTATCAGAGCATGCTGGGAGTTGTAGTTTTGAAACAGCTGGAGGTTTGTCCCCCTATGTGAATGTACAGGATACATTCACACGGGCGGGTTTACAGTAAGTTTCCTGCTTGAAGTTTGAGCTGCGGCAAAAAATATGCCGCAGCTCAAACTTCAAGCAGGAAACTTACTGTAAACCCGCCCGTGTGAATGTCCCCTAAAAACACTACACTGCACTACACTACCCTATAATAAAGGGTAAAACACTACATATACACCCCTTACACTGCCCCCCCCAATAAAAATGAAAAAGTATTGTATGGCAGTGTTTCCAAATCAGAGCCTCCAGCGGTTGCAAAACAACAACTCCCAGCATTTTCAGACAGCCACTGACTGTCCAGGCATGCTGGGAGTTTAGCAACAGCTGGAGGCACCCTGTTTGGGAATCAGTGGCGTAGAATACCCCTATGTCCACCCCTATGCAATCCCTAATTTAGTCCTCAAATGCACATGGCGCTCTCTCACTTCGGAGCCCTGTCGTATTTCAAGGAAACAGTTTAGGGCCACATATGGGGCATTTCCATACTCGGAAGAAATTGTACTACAAATTTTGGGGGCCTTTTTCTCCTTTTAAACCTTATGAAAAGGAAAAGTTAGGGGCTACACCAGCCTGTTAGTGTAAAAACCATGTTTATTTGAGGCCCAGTGATTTGCACATGGGTGGCTGATTTTACAGTGGTTCTGACATAAACGCAAAAAAATTAATACCCACATATGACCCATTTTGGAAACTACACCCCTCACGGAATTTAACCAGGGGTATAGTGAGCCTTAACACCCCACAGGTGTTTGATGAATTTTCATTAAAGTTGGATGGGAAAATGAAAAAGATAAATGCTGGTGTTACCCTAAAGTTTTCATTTTCACAGGGGAAAATAGGAAAAAAGCCCCCTAAAATTTGTAACCCCATTTCTTAAGAACATACCCCATATGTGGATGTAAAGCGCTCTCCTGGCGCACTACAATGCTCAGAAGAGAAGGAGCGCCATTGGGCTTTTGAAGAGAAAATTTGTCTGGAATTGAAGGCCACGTTTTTTTTACAAAGCCCCCATAGTGCCAGAACTGTTCCAAAGATCTGTCAAACGCCAGTGGGGTGTAAATGTTCACTGCACCCCTTATTAAATTCTGTGAGGGGTGTAGTTTCCAAAATGGGGCCACATGTGGGGGTCCACTGTTTTGGCACCACGGAGGGCTTTGTAAACAAACGCACATGGCCCCTGACTTCCATTCCAAACAAATTCACTTTCCAAAAGCTCAATGGCGCTCCTCCTCTTCTGAGCATTGTTGTGCGCCAGCAGAGCACTTGACGTCCAAACATGGGGTATTTCCCAATTTTTTTTCCATTTACACATCCAACTTCAACAAAAAGTCTTCAAACAACTGTGAGGTGTTAAGGCTCACTGTACCCCTTGTTACGTTCCTTGAGGGGTGTAGTTTCCAAAATAGTATGCCATGTGGGGGGTTTGCTGTTCTGGCACCATAGGGGCTTCCTAAATGTGACATGCTCCCCAAAATCCATTTCAGCAAAATTTGCTTTTGAAAAGCCAAATGTGACACCTTCTCTTCTGAGCATTGTAGTTCGCCAGCAGAGCACTTGATGTCCTCACATGGGGTATTTCCATACTCAGAAGAGATGGGGTTACACATTTTGGGGGGCATTTCTCGTGTTACCCCTTGTAAAAATGTAAAATATTGGGGAAAAAACTGCATTTTAGTGCAAAAAATTAAAATCATTTACTCATCCAAAGTCATCAAACACCTGTGAGGTGCCCCTTGTTATGTTCATTGAGGGGTGTACTTTCCAAAATAGTATGCCATTTTTTTTTACTGTTCTGGCACCATAGAGGCTTCCTAAATGCGACATGCCCCCCAAAATACATTTCAGAAAAACTCACTCTCCAAAATTCCACTGTCGCTCCTTCCCTTCTGAGCCCTCTAGTGCACCCACAGAGCACTTGACATACACATATGAGGTATTTCCGTACTCGAGAGAAATTGGGTTACACATTTTAGGAAGATTTCTCTCCTTTTTATTCCTTGTAAAAATTCAAAAACTGGGTCTACAAGAACATGCCAGTGTAAAAAAATGAAGATTTTGAATTTTCTCCTTCAATTTGCTGCTATTCCTGTGAAACACCTAAAGGGTTAACAAACCTTTTGAATGTCATTTTGAATACATTGAGGGGTGCAGTTGTTATAATGGGATTATTTATGGGGTATTTCTAATAAGAAGGCCCCTCAAATCCACTTCAAAACTGAACTGGTCCCTGAAAATTTTCAATTTTGACAATTTTGAAAAAAATTTGAAAATTGCTGCTATACTTTGGAGCCCTCTGATGTCTTCCAAAAATAAAAACATGTCAACTTTATGATGCCAACATGAAGTAGACATATTGTATATGTGAATCAATATATAATTTATTTGGAATATCCATTTTACTTATAAGCAGAGAGCTTCAAAGTTAAAAAAAAAATGCAAAATTTTCAATTTTTTCATCTAATTTTGGAATTTTTCAGCAAGAAATGCAAATATTGAAAAAAATTTACCACTACTATAAAGTAGAATATGTCACAAAATAATAATCTCTGAATCAGAATGAAAGGTAAAAGCATCCCAGAGTTATTAATGCTTAAAGTGACAGTGGTCAGATGTGCAAAAATTGGCCGGGTCCTACACTGTAAATTGGCTGGGTCCCTAAGGGGTTAAGGACGCAGCTCATTTTCATCTTAACCCCTTAAGGACGCAGGGCGTATGCATACGCCCCCATTTTCGAGTCCTTAAGGACTCAGGGCGTATGGATACGCCTTGCGTTCTTCCGGCCCATGCCGCTCGCCGGGCAGGGACCGGACTGGGATGCCTGCTGATATCGTTCAGCAGGCATCCAGGCATATCGCTCAGGGGAGTCCTGAGGTCCCCCCCATATCGGCGATCGGCGCAAATCGCGCGTCAATTCAGACGTGCGATTTGCGGTTATTCCCGGTCAATCGGGTCTCTGATGACCCGGAAAAAAAGGGTGGATGGGGCTGTCCGTGACAGCCCCATTCACCCTTACTCAGCAGGAGTGAGGTGGCACGGGTGCCGCCTTGCGATCACGTGATTGATCGGTCGGAATGACCGATCAATCACGGACCTGCTGGGGACGGCGATTGGAGCGGAGATCGGCGCCGGCGGGGGTCTCCTACCTTTCCCTGGTCCGGCGAGGGTCCCCTCAGGATCGGTGCCAGAGACAGGAGCAGCAGGATTGGCTGCAGCAGCGGTGGCGGTCTCGGGGCAAGATACAGCAGGAGGTAAGGCCTCTTCACTTCCTGCTGTTGCTTAGCAACAACTCTCGGCATGTAAAGCCAAAAGGGCATGCTGGGAGTTGTAGTTTTGCAACAGCTGGAGTTCCAACTACAACTCCCAGCATGCCCTTTGGTAGTCTGTACATGCTGGGGGTTGTAGTTTTGCAGCAGCTGGAGGCACATTTTTTCTATTAAAAAGTGCATCCAGCTGTTGCATAACTACAACTCCCAGCATGCACAGACTACCAAAGGGTATTCTAGGAGTTGTAGCAGTGTACCTCCAGCTGTTGTAAAACTGCATGCATTGACAGCCGAAGGGCATGCTGAGGGTTGTAGTTTTGCAACAGCTGGAGACACATTGGTTGTGATACAGAGTTTGTTACCTAACTCAGTGTTTTGTAACCAGTGTGGTTCCAGCTGTTACAAAAATACAACTCCCAGCATGCACTGAGAGACTGTACATGCTGAGAGTTCTAGTTTTGCAACAGCTGGAGGCCCATTGGTTGTGAAACACTGAGTTAAGTAACAAACTCTCAGTGTTTTGCAACCAAAGTGCCTCCAGCTGTTACATAACTACAACTCCCAGCATG
Organism: Hyla sarda; assembly: GCF_029499605.1. Classification (NCBI taxonomy): domain Eukaryota; kingdom Metazoa; phylum Chordata; class Amphibia; order Anura; family Hylidae; genus Hyla; species Hyla sarda. The sequence continues at coordinate 262,773,246 of NC_079194.1, read as the reverse complement.
TATGGTCTGTCAGTGCATGCTTGGAGTTGTAGTTTTGCAACAGCTGGAGGTTTGCCCCCCCCCCCCCATGTGAATGTAAAGGGTACATTCACATGTGTGGGTTTACAGCGAGTTCTACTGCAAGTTTGAAATGCGGCAAATTTTCCGCCGCAGCTCAAACTCCCAGCTCAAACTCACTGTAAACCGCCACCCGTGTGAATGTATCCTAAAAACACTACACTACACTACACAAAATGAAAAGTGAAAATGTACATACCCCAGTCCCCCCCCCCCCCCCCCCACAAATAAAAAAAGAAAATAAAAAAAGTCTTGTACGGCACTG